>NC_092509.1:66018266-66350266 GCF_047511675.1 Marmota flaviventris
CTGAGCCTGATGGCACTAGTGGGGAGTCCATCCTTGGGCTTCCTGGCAAACTAGACTTAAGTGAATGGCAGATTGTGCTTTTTGAGAGCCAGTGTGTCTTTGTGGCTACTAGAACAAATATCGGGGACCTGCCACTCCCACTGAGCATGACCCACGTAGACTGCACAGCTCAGGCCTAATAATACCTGACCCTTAGGTGTGATGGGCTTCAGCAGATTATCCACGTTGTGAAATTATTTTTTTTAACCTTACTTCAGCTGAAATGCTTTTTGATGTTGACACACATATGAATCATGCCATTAAAAGAAGTTAACATGGAAATGGTTTTAGGGACAGCAAGCATTCTAGAGAACTTTGACAGGAGCTTTAGGATTTCTACTCTTTTAAAAGGCTCCCTTGTAAGTTATTCTTCTTTTATGGATGACAGTCTAGGATGAAATGGGACCTATGGCCACACCCAAAGGCAGAGGTTGTTAGCAGTTGCCCTGGGATCAACCTATTTCTCCAGAGATTGTTTGTTTCTGGGGTCACAGTCTCTATTCTGTTTAGCTCAAAGTATTAAATTTTCATCTATGAAGTCTTTTCTACATAGGCTGCTTAATCATAACTTTAATATGCCTGGACTATTAAAGTCTCTAGGTATCTTGGGGATGTGGAGAATTTAAGGAGCACAATATGTCAAAATGACATAATGTACACTACATAGCTTAAGTCAGTATATGTTTCTAGTTAGATCTAGCTGCCGTTCTAACTTCAGTTTTGTGTCTCAGTTCAAGACAGCACATTGCCCACTTAGGAAGTCAAGTCCATTTACTCGGCTCTCTCTCTCTCAGTTCTCAGCTATAATAAGTATTTTTCTTAAGGCCACCTGAGCCCTTGCTTAACAGCTTTTCTCTAGATTATCCAATTAATATTCAGGATCTAAGCTGCTCCCTCACGTATAAATTTTGGAACACATATCACTTCTTCTTTCTCTGCTGAGCCCCCTCTTTTTTTCTTTAATTTTATTGTTCTAGTAGTTTCCTCCGAAAGCCAGATTTCTTCACAACTTGGTGATTCCCAAGCTGCGATCTCTATAATTATTCCCTCTCTACCCCCACTTCCCATGGACACCTCTTTACTCGCTTAGACATTTAGTCTCTTAGACTCTAGGCCTATTAAGTCTCTTCAGCATCAACATTATCATAATCATTAGTATATTTGAAGCCAATTAAATGGCAATTACTCTGACCTCAGCCAGTCTTAGGCTATTATCAATTTGTGCATAATTTGGAAATATTTGGAAGAAAAATGAATTTTTGCCTCATGGTTTGACCTGTATAAATATTTTTATACGCTACCCCAGAAATATACCCTGTTCTTTATCTCATCTGGAATCAGGGGGGAGCTGCTTTCTATTTACCTGTCAATCCAAATAATACCCATTTGTAAGTCTGTCTACTAACTTTTATTCATCCATCTTTTATTCACCCATACAACAAGTATATTTTGAGACATAATCCTTATTTTTTAAAGTTCTAGGAATTAAAAGTGAACATGAGGCTAGGCAGAGTGGTGTGTACTTTAATCCCAGTGAAGGATGAAGCAGGAGGATCACAAGTTCAAAGCCAGCCTCAGCAACTTAGCAAGGCCCTAAGCAACTTAGTGAGATGCTATCTCAAAATAAAACATAAAAAAGGACTTGGGATGTGGTTCAATGGTTAAGTGCCCTGGGTTTAATCCCTAGAAACAAACAAACAAATAAACAAAAAATGAATATGACGAAGTTGAGGATGATGGTACATGCCTATTGTCTCAGTGCCTTGCAAGACTGAGGAAGGAGATCCCTGAACTTTTCAAACTCATGAGTTTGAAAGCAGATGTGCATCATGGAGACCCCATCTGGAAAAAAAAAAGAAAAGAAAGAAAAAGAAAAAGAAAAAGCAGATATGATGGATGAGTTTTTGCCCTCATAAAATTTATGATCTGATCCTTCATAGTCCTGATGACTTAAAATTGTATAGCTCTTACCTCTTTCTGAATATCACCAGTATTTGTTTGCATTCTGTTTCATATAATTTAGCATTTTAACTTCATGTTTTGATTGGGATCAAATGGAGTCTGTTGATACTGATTGAGCACTTGAAATATATCTAATGCAACTGAAGAATTCAACTTTTAATTTTATTTAATTTTAGTTAGATAAAATTAAGTAGCCTCACATGACTGGTGGCTGCCATACCGGGCTTTGAAAGGAGGGAATCACAGTTCAATGACAGTTCAATCCAGACTTTATTACTTACCACCTGTGTCATCTCAAGCCAATTACTATAACTGTTGAAGCTAATATGTGATTACACATACAGCAGAGGATTTTTTTTTTGGCTTAATGAATGTGATATTATTGCACAGCATTTATTGAACAATAGCACTCAGAAAACGTTAGGTGTTATTAATTTTTTGTATTCTCTTCTCAATTTAATATAGTTCATTGAGCAAAGTATAAACACTTTGAGAACAGGGACCATATCTGTTTCTATTGTAGTCCTTCATGAACTTATACAGTATATACTTATATTGTGGTGATCACTGAATATAGATATTCAATAAAATATAACTGTTTCTTCTTTCTCTGGTCTACTTTGGTATACCTTTCTTTTGTATATGTGTGATTGAACCCAGGGTGTCATACATACTAGGCATATTCTCTACCATTGAGCTAAGTCCCTAGCCCCACTCCTATTTTATTTTGATTTGTTTATTTGTTTAGTTGCTATCACACACAGCCAGAAGTTTCAGTTTTATAGCTTGAATGCAGAAATATTTTTCCTAAATAAAACTTTTTAGAAAAAAATCATATGTAAATTATGGATGCATTTTCCTTTATATGTGTGTGGCCATGACAGAATTGTTATTTTGGAAGTCATGTTTTATTGAATTTATGTTGACCACTCTGACAATATAGCAGTTGGTATCAAAAAAGAAAAGAAAAAAAGAAACAGTGAGAAATGACATTGTTTTTCATCTAACTTTCCCATAGACATTTGGTAATTTAATGAATATAAATGAGAACACTAAGACCTATTTTAAATCACTCATATAAATATCTTGCCCAAGATCAGATATCTAGTAAATGGTAAGACGGGGATTCAATCCGACATTCACGGACTCTGCAGCCCACATGCTGGAGTGATATTTATAATGAAGTCTTTTTGGTTTCCTCTTAATTCATCTTACCAGAGTGTCAAAAGGTGAAATATTGAAGTCACACCAAAGTTGCTGTTCTTTACTATCACTTTTTTTGTGAGCAAGATCTTATTTCAGGGAATGTTTTTGGTACCAGAGCTGTTATAAATTCCAGAATCATTGCTTATTATAGACACTCTAACACAAGAGGGCTAAACCATACAGGAACATTTTCTTTTTTTGCCGGGGTTAGGAGACAGGGGTAGTACCAGGGATTGAACTCAGGGGTACTCAACCACTGAGCCACATCCCTAACCCTATTTTGTATTTTATTTAAAGGGAGGGTCTCACTGAGTTGCTGAGCACCTCACCATTGCTGAGGCTTGCTTTTAACTCAATCCTCTTGCCTCAACCTCCTGAACTGCTGATATTACAGGCTGCTGCACCCCATCAGGAACATTTTCTGATTTCTGCCAGAATTGCTCTCTATAGAACCAGAATATTATTTATTGAATTTTCTAGGCAGAATATTTCTGCCATTTTTAAGATATGGTTTAAATAATATGTGAGCTACTCAGATTTCTGAATAGCAATACTTCTATGTAGAAGAATCATAGTCTATTGCCTATGTGAGGTGAATACGTTGCCAGCCTTTTTTTTTTAGCAGAAGAGACTACCAGTGCTCAGCATCTGTCCCCAAGAGGCTGCCCGGGTCATTGTCTGATGATTTCATTTTCTGTTTGTAGCATTGCTTTCATTCTTCACAGTCAACAGGTCCAAATTTGTGGTCTGCGAACAGATGTATTTCTCAATGATGCTGTATGTGTCTGTAGGTCTCCCCAGAAGTCATTCATTAGGAACTAAAGGAGATAGTATAGAAAAAAAAAAATAAAGCTTCACTAATGGTGACAAAGTAAGAGGAACAGAAATTCAGTTCAAACATTGTATGCCTAAGAAATGTTAGAGAATCTCCTGGTTATCTCACAAATCTTTAACTATTTGGTTATGGGCTCCAGTGGAGAAAAATCCATCAAAAGTTTTGTTAAGGTAGGAAAGAACAAAATCCCCTCAGCTTTTACAAGTAATTCTATTTCTATTTTAATGCCACCCGGGAACTGGCCTCTTTGAAAGTTCTCAAGCCTATAAAGCTAGGAGTTCTTCCCTTCCTCACCTTTCTGACTTAACTTGCAGTTACAGAATCTAACTAGCAGCCTCAGTTAATGCATTGATTTTAACTGGAAACCCAAAAGGAGACAGCGCTGTAGTCAGCTGAACTCTTAAACCAGTCCTGGGAGACCAGAGTCATTTGCAATTCGGAAAACAGCTAATGGGCCAGGGAAAGCAGAGGTTAGTTGCAGGACCTTTCCTTCTGTCTTCTTTCCATCACAGTGAGAGCTCACTGATAAAATGTCTTCTAGCACGAAGTGCCAAGGCATTTATAGACTTTATTCTTTTTCTTTAGTTTCCCTTTCGTTTTCCCTCAAGGCTGGGTATTTCAATGAAACTCAAGGCTGAGGGAAATGGAGGAAAAAATGATCACTATTAATTTCTTCTCACCTTGCAGAATTCTAGCAAGTACTATGATATCTTACCAAGTTGTAGGTTTAATATATTTTGAAAACCGAAGAGAGTACATTTGGACATGTGTTATAAATGTGCCATTCTTTATAGCCTTTTATCAAAATCATGGCATTTGCTAATAACTCAGAGTTGTTATTTCACCTATTACTAGTAAGTTTCTTAATGTCTTGGCTAGCCTCAGTTTCTTCATCTGTAAAATGAATAATAATAATGTCTGTTCTAAAATTTGCTGTTAAGAGTAAATGAGACAATGTATTTTAAATGCTTCACTGAATGTCTGACAAATTGAAGTCCTCAGAAAAATATTAGATATTATTATCATCACCACCTTTATATTGTTGCCCAACTGCTTAGCACCCAGTCTGACTACACCAAAGACAAATCAGTTCTGCTTGATCTCAAATGTCATCTTCCTGTCTTTATTCCTTTTTTTTTTTCTCCCTCCAAAATGACCGAGTTCTGTGTTCACAGCAGGACTGGGTTGTCTTCACATTGCTTTCTCTCCTTGACTCGCAGGGGTCAGAGGTCCCTGATAATGCTCTGTGTGACTCCGGCCCAAGACCCTTTCCTGTGCTCAGGAGACCTGAAGGTGACAGGTAGGGTCAGCAAAACCTGCCAGAATTCCAGAGACCCCTCCGTGAATTCTAGGGGACAGCAAGAAAGTCTGTCACAGACCAGAAGCAAATGACCTTGAGTCCAAAGGATCACTTTTCATCCAGACTAACTTCTTCCAAGGTGTAATTTATGGCATCTACATTTATTTTGCACATGCTAATATGTTCATTCAGTTCTAATAGGGATAAAAAATACAGGAATCATTGGTGAAGAAAGGGCTTTCATGGAACTCTACCTAAAATATTCCACAACTGTGTTGTCCCTAAAAACTATTTTGTTGTTATTTTTGAGTCTCTGGACAACCTAGGTTTACAGTTTCAGATAGTTTGAAACCGGTGAGTTCTTTATTTGCCTCCTTAAGTTCTTCCTTAAAGCCACTATTCCAGGCAGGGATATAAAAAATAAGAATTATGCATGCATAGGCGTACTTCTTAGTACTCCCCTCCTTTGTTTTCCCTACCTCCACTCTACCCTAGGATTAACTCTAGAACATTAAGTAAATGTTATCATCTTAGAGTTCAGTGCAGCACTGAGCACTTCAATGCTGGGTTTGCGCCTGGACTATGGGTCTCATGGTACCTAAAGTATGAATGAAAGGTAGGAGGAAAGAAAGCAAGGAGAAAGGGAGGGAGGAGAGAGAACAGAGGGGAAAACAAAAAAGGAAACACAGGCTTACATAGTGCAAATGACTTGGTTCTGTTTCCCTGATAACTTGCCATCTTTCACACATGTTCTGTATATACAGAAATACTGATGAGGCCAGAATGATGCTTGAATATTTCTATTCTGGCATTCCACATCCCCTCTTTTCCTTTGGGGAAGGAGGACATGTATCAGTGCCCCCGTTTGTCCCTTTATGGGTTGGGTTGCCTGAATGAGTCGGAGACTGTCCCCCCCCTGGGCAGTCTGCTTCCTAGGTGGAGGCTCACTGCCTGCTGAGCTATTCCTGCGCTGGCTCCTCTCTAATTAAAGTACTTGCTATGAACGATTTTTAAGTACTGGAGCTTAATGAAGTTAGAAAAAGGATTTGGATGCAGTTTGTGAAGACTTCAAATTGTTTGAGTTTTTTCTCTAGGGAGAACTGTAAAGTCTGGAGGCATTCTGAATGACTTACAATGTATTCCATTTTGTTCTTTTCAAAAATTCTCTTTTAGTGGTAGAAAACTGAAAGAAAAGCCCCACTGCCCACCTTTCTCCCGCAGAACACCGTAATTCTTGCTTTGCAAAGCGGCTTCTTGGGAATTTACTAGTCTTTGAATACTGTTACCTAATTAAAGGGATGCCTGTGTCTTTAATTCTCATCGGCAGTTCTATCTTTGACCTTATAGGATCTAGGAGTTGAAAGTAAAGATGCATTCATGCAAGATAACTTGAAGCTTATGCATTTGGATGCTTATCCCTTCACTGATGCCTGAGCTGTATGCCTTTGAGATACCAGGCTAAGCAGGAAAAAGATGATCTATATAGTTCTATGTTGATCTATGGAGTGAAGTTCTCTGTCCATTGGTGGCTTACTGCCGACCAGTAAAATGCTGGCTAATACCTTCTGTTAGAGATCGGAGTACCAGTAATTTGTCATCAATAGTTGTAATTAGGTTTATCTACCCTTTTAGCCAATACCATAATCTTTACCAGATTGTTATTGTTTGGGGCCAAGGAGCAGAATTCCTAAAACAACAACAACAAATAAAAACTATTTTTAAAGATTGATTTCAAGCAGTTCAACCCTTTGGGGATCATCTTATTATTCATCTCTCATTCATTTTCCTCTCAAATATTCAAATGCTTTCTCAGAACAAAATGTCATGAAAGCCTGTCATGTATCTGAAAAATAATTAATATAATTGACAGGAATGTCGGTTTTCTGCTGAGGTGTGTTTCTCCTAATCCCACTGTGCAATCTTTAATATTGATCCAATTGTTAGGAAGTGTTGTCACTCTCCACTCACCATACCTGGTCTAAATATTTTCAGGACCAAGGATCCTTAAGCTAAAGAATATTTACATCTGTATTATAATAATGATTAAGCAAAAAATAGGTTTTCTTTAACTTACAGGCCAGGGCATTATGTACATAACATCTATGTGTGTCAGAAGTGTCTGCAGGCTGGATATAGTGCTCACCCCGATTTGACAGTTTATTCATTGTGTACATTGCATATAATATTGCAAATGGCATATCCAAGTGTTGGAATCTAGGCGATAGGAGTTCAGCACTTAAAGTGTCCAGGTTGCACCTGAACTAGCTGGAGCCTGCCAGCCCCTGCAAGCCCACTGAGAGCATCTGTCTCGCCACCACCTTGCTCATGCTGTCTCCTCTGCAGGCCCTCCGATTCTTCTGACTATGAGCATAAATCATCCACCTGTCAGGAGCTCTTGCTGCCTGGATTATGCAATGTGCCTGCCTTCATTTGGAGGTGGTGTGAGCAGGAGATTGCTGCAAATGGTTTGCATTCATTTTAATGTCTTTCCAGCATTTCTTTAGCTTTAATGAGGGGATTAAGATGGTGACAATGACTTTCAGAGACAATGAAAGTCTTCAAGATTCTGGACTTTGCTTTGTATGTTGGGCAGAGCTCAGTTTGAGATCTCTCTCTCTTTTTTTAATCCCAAATAAACCAGTGGTTTAAACATTTAGGCAAAAGAGCAGGAGAGTATACAAAGGCAGCTGTCGAAAGCTCTACTTATCGGCTTTATAATAGTTCCCCCCAAGCTGATGAACTTAAATCAGCCACATGTATTGTTGATCTTCAATTAGTTATTTTTACCTTTTCTCAGAAAGTGATTTTATACATATTGTGAAGCCTCTGTACTTTTTTTTTCTCCTTTGCTACCTTTCTTACTCTAGAATGAAACAAGAACACTGAAAACTCTTCAGTAATTTCAGATTCACTAATCATTGGCTAATAAAGGTAAATCATACATTTGAAAAATCTCTTTTGTGTTTTAAATTTTCATCTGCCCTGGTATATTTAGAGTAAGCTCTACCACAAAGACTGAGATTCCCTCCCCATAACCTACCTTCAAAAGGTATTAATTTTCAGTGAAGAAAACTCTGCACCCACAATAGCTTTATATATGTATGTTATATTAAAAATATAAATTATTATTATTATTTTTAATTAACAGGACCCTTTGGCATCTTCAGGCCTCAACTCAAATGAGACATAATTAAGGCTTTGTTTATCTGAAATCGGAAGGGTGAAGATTCTGATGATCTCTCCACTTCTGAAAATTGAGAGAGTTTCACAAATGCTCTCAGTCACATGTAGAAATATAAGGTACATAGATTGGGTGACTGGAAAGAAAGGTTGCTTTAAAAATGGGACTTGTATCTGTGAGACATCAGCTAAAGTCAGGAGAGTGAAGTATATGATGTTATGTGTTTTTTGTAACATCTTTTGAAAAATGTTTGGATACAGTTTAATATAGGAATGTGAATGAATGAAATCACCTGATCGTATAATTGACAGTCTGTGTGTTTCTAAAATGTGAGGTTCACAGAACTTGAGGTAAAAGTAGGCATTAGATTTAAATTTCTATTTTTTTCCCCCTGTAGAAGCCTCCAGGACCTTCTGCATGTGTTTATTTGCTTAAGGTGGTATATTCAGGGCACCTCAGGATGAGAGAATGACAGTTCTCTGCTGACTTCCTGTCTCCCTGCTTTCGTACTCCAACTCTTTCCACCTCTTCCACTGTCAACACCAGAGAGCTTCCCAGTTTTCCTTGGCTACATGTGGGTGGATTTTATTTTAATTTTATTAAATTTTATTAAAACATTCACGAAAAAGAGAAAACATTCATGAATAAGGTTCATGGTCTTTGCATTTTGTGTGCACATATATGTTATATGTGCATATATAATATACGAACCTAGGCATATATGTGTAATTATTATGCATATATAATATACATTTGTGTATTTATATGTATTTCATATATATTTACATATACATATATATATGCACATACACACACATATATCCCTTTTGAGAAAATGTCTAAATTAGATTTTATATTAATGCTGAACACACTGAGATTTGGTCTACTTTAGGAGGGGATAAACAAAGGAAGATAATTAAACAGTGCTCTGGAGAACTTGGATTCTTTACAACAAAATTCTTGATAACTCAAAATTATATTTTCCTTTCAACAATATTTTCAAACATCTTAGTTACACAAAAAATTCTTTGGGGACCTGAAATGTGATAAATATACACATCCCCTGGTATTCAAACCACAAACAGTTTACCAAAGTAATGTGTAACCATCAGATCCGGAGAAGGGAGCTTTCTCTATGCAATTAATGTGGTGACAGATTTTTGTGTACACTGAGGAAGTGACTAGGTGGAAATGCAGTTTAAACACGTCAACTTCCTGTGGGCATTTTTGGAGATGAATTGGATTCAGTGAATGGTAGCCTACAGAATCTGAATTCCACACTTGGAAGTTTATTGGGCCACTAGTAACAAGTTAGCTCTCCTGTTTTTTGCCAGTTTTTTAGCAAGATTAGAAAATGCATAATGATTTCTTCTTTGAATCTTCCTCCACAGTTGTAACCTTACAGAATCAGCTTCCTAGAACAGAAAGTGTGTTTCATCATCATTTTTTCGCCATCACTGACAAATCAAAATTTATGTATATTTTAAAAAGAAAAGAAAACAGAAGCATTTGAAGAGATAAATGCAACACAACACTGACAAAATCTGATGAAAAATCTCCCTCTTTTATCTATGGAGAAATTAGGTTTATCATCAGGAAAGCATTCTCTTTTCATTTTCTGAAAGGTGCTTTTTGACAGACCCTTTGCAGTGGACGTCACACTCACAAAACATGCTGTCACGGGGCTATTTGAATATGGTGACAGGCTCATTATCATGTTGAAGACTCCTGACAACACTGCAGAGGGGAAATGGACAGGGCTGCCAATCAGCTGTTGAAAAGACTGTGGTTGAAATAGGGTTTTTTGTTCCAAGAACAGTAGTACAAATTGACTGCATTAATTCTTTTTATTATAGCCGTGAACACTGTAGTTAAGGGCTCCGGCGGGTTTCCATTATCAATCCCTGTTTTCAGCAGGTTTATTAGCTGGCCATAAAAATTTGTTCCCAGCTGAATTTTGGCAGAGGTCGAAGCCTTTTCCTACAACATTTAGTTGTGGGGTTTGTATGTGTGTTCGCTTTACTAACAAAAAAAAAAAAATTGCCAAAATGAAGTTTGATGAGCATCTAGACAAGACTTCCAAAGTCTTACTGTGTAATTCAGTCATCACTGTGTGTTGGAAGGGAAAAATAACTGAGTCTGATAATCTATGATTGTGTTTAGGGCATCAGAGTCTCTCTACTCTCAGAGAATGAACTAACCTGATGTGCTACAAACCAAAATTCACAAAAATGGTGGTCATGAAGCGAATAGTTTCTCATGGCTCTCCTCATGGTTTGTCACCTAATCCTGACTTCATGATCAAAACAGCAAGAGGTGCTTAAAAGTCAAGTTATTTCTCCATTGTTTCTCAAGTTATCTCTCCACCAGTCATTTCATCAGGGATTTTGCTTACATCGATGGTGTCAGAGTTTTCATTTTTGTGCATATTTTTTGGGAAGTAGTTGGTCTCAAAAATGTGTTATGTACATGTAGTTCTTTTTTTTTTTTTTGGTACCAGGGATCGAATCCGGGGGTGCTTAACCACTGAACACCACTCCAGACTTTTTTAATTTTTTATTTTAAGAAAGGGTCTCCCTAAATTGCTTAGGACTTTGCTAAATCACTGAGGCTGGCTTTGAACTTGCAATCGTCTTGCCTCAGCCTCCTAAGCTGCTAGGATTACAGATGTACACCACCACACCCAGCATGTGTAGTCTTTTAACAATCAATTTTATTTAAAAAAAAATTTACAAGAGAATTCACTCACTAGAATATCCAAGATGAAAATGTTATTCAAGTCATTTTTGAAGCCAACAATAGACAGGCACAGGAGTTATAAGCTGTTGTTGTTGTTGTTGAATTTAATTTTTTTTTCTTTTAACTTGGAGCCCTGTGACTTTGGGTAAGCCTGGGTATTTTACCCAAGTCTCCACTCCAAGGGTACCTAAAAGGAGATAATCAAATTCTTTTTTTTCCCCCTACCTTGTTTTTAATTGGTGCATTATAGTTGTACATAATGGAATTTGTTGTTACCTAAAATTCACACATGCACACACTATAACAATGTGACTTGGCCAGTGTCACTCCCCAGTGCTACCCCACTTAAGATCATCAAATTCTAACCTGCAGGTAAAACAAGGGTATTTCTGTTCATAGGTTTTACGTAGCTGCTGCTAATAATCCCTGTTCTGTTCTCTGCCTAAGTTACTTCCTGGTGGTAAGGCGTTTCAGGAACCCACAAGAGGAACATTAATTTTCCTCTGCCATTTGGTGTATTGCAGCATTTATACACTTGATTAGACTCTGTTCTGGTGAAAAAAAAAGTCAGCATTCCTAGAGAAGAGCCAAATTCTCTCCTGGGAATGACTTAGATATGGGAACTAATAATTCCAGTAGGGAAATTCTACTTATCTTCCTGAGTGTAGTCCATTCTGATTTAACTTGCCTCTGTCTTAAATTTGCTTTCTCACAGTGGTTATCTTCTAACCACGTGCACCCATCGAGCGAAATTATGTGGCTTCTAAACATTGTGTCTAAGAAGAAAGAATCTTTAAAAAACAAAACAAAAGCAAGCAAGCAAGCAAACAAAAAGCCCTGTAAGGTCCACAGCCAGTTGGTTGGTTTCCTGTGGAGGCTCCCCTGGCATGCTATTTTCATGCCTTCTTCTGTTCATTGATTCATGCAGCAAAGGTGTGTAGATGACCTCCTTTGTTCCAAGAAGTATTCTAGGTGAGAGGGGATGAACAGTGAACAGGAGTCAAAGATGTCTATTGGTGGTCGGGGAAGGAGGGCAGCGTCACTTGACCAGGTGGCAATGGAGCATGTAGGAGGGGTAGTCTGACCTAGTCTGTTGGTATGTAAAGTGGACCTCACGAATGAGCAGACTTAATTAATGAAGGTAGGGGGATGGGGAATAAAAGCAGGTGTTTCAGGTAGAGAGGTCAATGGATGCACAAACTGAGAGGACTACCGAAGTGGTTTGCTCCTCTGAGGAAATCAAAGTTGCCAAGAATGGCTAAGGGGTTATGGGTGGTAAGAACATGCAGGTTACTAGGGATGAGTATGAAGTCAGCGCCTTGATAATGAAGGATCTTAAAATCCAGTTAAGGGTTTTGGACTTTACTTGGGGTTAATGAGGAGTTTTTAAGGTTTTGTTCTTTCTTGTTCTGGATCAGACTAGAATTTGTGTTTTGGGAAGAACACCGTGGATACAGCTTGGGAATGCATGAACTTATGAGGGTGAGGTCTTGAGGGTGGGGTATACACAGACCCATGATCATTTTCAGAATGAATTTTATTCCTTTTCTCTTTTGTTTATTTCTGTGATTTTCCTGTTACCAATCAAGTTTAAGCATACAAATTTGTATTCACATTATGGTAATGATCAGGCCCATGAGCTTTCTTATACATCTCAACTCCAGAGAAGACCATAGGGAGCCAACTCCAAAATGGCTTTTAGCTAGAGTCTTTGAGATTTGATCTTGTCAGGTTCAACAGTTATTTGTATTCACAGAGTGTTAGCTATGAGCACAGAAAGGGCATGGATTAACATTTGTGGCCAGAGACTCTGAGAGCCTGTCCATCCCTAAAAATCCATTGTTCTAATCACAGGGATATGATACTCAGACTAATCAGAGTGTATGTATTTCTCCATCAGGCTCCAGGTTCATGGTGAAGTCCACATTCTATGGACATTATATAAATATATCCTTATAGAGGAACTTGTATTTTTCAGAGATCCATACTCACATTTTTGTGATGAAATTAATTTTCACATAACTCATATTCTGTAAACATAAGAAAATTGGATAACATTTTTCCTAATATTCAAAACTTTTATCATCTAATACTAAGGGGAAAAAGAACTTCTAAATGATCCCTAGAGAATATTTTACAATTATCAAATAATTTTTATTAACAGGACTATGTTAATAAAGCTCCCATAATAAAGAAAATAACCATTTCCCTGTCTTTTATTTATTGGCAGAATAGCCCTTACTGAGCTCATGCATTATTAGATGGAACACATTTCCACATTTCCTTTTCTAGTCAAATAAGCATCCTATCAGAACTCTATGTTTCTGTCCAGGTATTGGGAAATGGGACTATAGGACTCAGTTTATCTAAGCAAAGTAAAGATTTGCATACCTGTGTCTAGACTTTGTTTTCCATTTTTACTTCCTAACCCTGCACAGAAAAGTATCTTTTTTTTTTTTTTAAGCTGCTTCTACAGTGTAAAAATCAGAATTCCACTAGATGGAGCAGAGTGGAAGTAGAACTAAGCAGGAGTGAAATGTATTGAGGGAGCTGAATTGGCATTTGAGAAAGTGACAACCAGGTACAATGTAACCCACAAAGAAAGGGGAGGAACTCAAGACTAGAGAGTGTGGGGAACTGGAGGTAGAGAGAAGTGGTTAGAAAGAAAGGACTACAAAAGAACAAAAACTTCTAAACTTTCAAAAAATGACACCTAGGAATGCAGGGATTTCCAAATTTTCAAGGTTTTAAAAATTCATAGCCAAAAGTTAGTTTTTAAAAATATGGATTAGAACAGTTTTATTTATTATGGATATTCATAAGGAGCAAGATATCCCATAAGATATATGCCCTCCTAACCATATAGAACATTTTTTTCAGTTCTGGTTCCTTGAGAATGGGTTAGGAATCTGCTCTTGATATTGCCCTTCAATGTTCAGTAGTGGCCACAAACCCCGGAACTGCTGCTTTTCTTATGCTTTGAGTCTTTTGGGTTCTAGCAGAGCCACATGG
Organism: Marmota flaviventris; assembly: GCF_047511675.1. NCBI lineage: Eukaryota > Metazoa > Chordata > Mammalia > Rodentia > Sciuridae > Marmota > Marmota flaviventris. The sequence goes on from NC_092509.1 coordinate 66,032,541, forward strand.
CACAAAGATATGAAAAAGGAAATCTTAGTCCCATGGAATAAATTTACAGTACAACATTTCTACATTTCTTTTTTTCTTTTTCTTTCTTTTTGAGACAAGCTTTCACTAAGTTGCAGAGGCTGGCCTTAAACTTATGATCCTCCTGCCTCAGCCTACTGAGTCATTGGGATTACAGATGTGTGCCACCACACCCTGTAGCTCTGCTACTTTTAATTGCAACCTGTTTTCTGTCCTTCACCCGACTGTCTCTACAAGAAATACCTTGATGCTTCCCTTAAGTATGAGCTGATCAACCTTACTTATACCTGTGGAGCCACAGGACATGCACAGGTCGATGCCCTAAAGATCATAGCTGCTTTCCTCCCTTTGTGTCTTTACATCTTAAATTGTCTCTGCCTTTAGTTCTCCCCTAAAACTACTTTCAGGCCTGTTACTCTGCTTGCTCTCCTTTCATTTTGTTTTAATTAATAAATGACCTTCATAAAAGTATAGTTCTCAGACCTATATAAAATAGTGCTATTTTAAGACGGAATGTTGCCTGCCCAGATCTGTGGGCTGATTTTAATATTACAACAGCTCTTCCCATATTGTTCAACTACTACCGTTCCATCAGCTCCAACCCATTGGTATTTTTTCATGAATAATTAATAAATTATTAACTTTCTCTTTACTTACCTAATTGATTTCTCAGCCTAATTTTGAACTTTTCATTTAGCCTTATTGTACTTTAAAAATAAAATTGTTTGAATTGGATCCTATAGAATCACTTTAGGATTCTCCATAAGCTATATACTTGTTCTTTGGGTCATCTGTAAATATAATAAATTTGTGGTCTTCATCTTCAAATCATTGTAACTAATGTTGAGAAGGTCATACCATAAAAGTATCTAATCTACCTCTGGGGTTTTCCTTCCCTACAAATTGATATTAGTTCATTAGTATTTGAAAATGATAGTTATGTCCTGCTGTGAGTTTTCCTAGGTCTAGAGTCAGTCAGCTTCACATTCTCATAAATTTTTTATCATCTACTCCACGTGTTTTTGTCTTGTCCACAGGGTTTTGATGAGGATTTTGTTAAGTACTTTGTCGAAAGTACTATCAACCTATCTGTGGTATTCCACTCATCTATTAGGAAAATAACAACAACAAAAAAATGAGTGTAAGGTTTTGTATGCTGTGATATGATTTGAACTTTAAGTTTTTTGCTTCCATTTTCCAAGGATTAATTATTCACTATAAGATATGAATGTGGAAAAATGCAGACTAGAAGAAGGAAGAAAATTCACCACCAGGCTATACATACTGTTCGTATTGTGTGCTTGTCTGAGCACTTACTTGCTCATGGGATGCTGAATTAATCATCCTAAAATTTGGGAAGGGATACACATGAGGATCCCTACGTTATAAAATCCTCTGTTTCCCCTTTTCTGGAGAATCCAGTCCCGATCACATCTATAGATGTGATTCTTCTATTCCTATGGCTTCTTAAAAGAGTAAGGAAGAAAATACTTCTTTAGTTTCTTGAGTCTGAATGTGATTTCCCTGAGTTTAGAAATCTGATTTTGACTAAAGTGTATAGATGCTCTCTTATTATTATTTTATTTTGTGGTTTATTCAGTTTCACACTGCTCTAGTTAGAAGATCATTCTCTTTGATAGAAGAAACAGGAAAAAAAATCAGGAGCAAAGTAGTTTACTATCACTTGCTGATATGTTCTGTTACACTATTTCACCAGCCAGAGACCTTGGCAATCAATAGAAATTGACTTTAGTTAACTTAAGCAAAGAAGCAATAGACATGGGCAGTGAGATTTTGGTTGCTCAACAGTCAATGGAAATACCAGAGAAACAAGTTCAGAGAATGGTCAAGGAGTGCAGGAAGCTGAGTAACTGAGCCATGGCTGCGCTCATGCCCAAGAACATGCCCATCAGGATACTGCTGTGACCACCACAGGATGGCTGCAATTGGCCCTGAAGGGAATTCTCAGCACTTTCTTCTTTCATTCCTATTCAGAGAAGGGGTTCTGATTGGACATGTCCCCATTTCCTCCTCCTGGAGTTCAGGTAAGACACCTTGAGTCTTAGTAGTTTTGTGATGAGTCTCAACAATAGATACATGAGCACATACCTACGGTGACCATCTTGGCTAAGCAAATGAAAAGAAGACAGGTGGAAAAGATTTAAAAATGCTTATTATTTTGACTTTTTTAAAAAATAAACTATAGCTAATTTGGGATTATGAATCTCTTATTTATAATTTCTTTCCTTCCTTTGGAATTTGTTTTATTTTTCCCTCACTTATGTTTTACTTGTTTGTTTGTTAAAATCAAATTTGTGCAAAAATGGCTAGCAACAGGACCCAGTGTTAGAAAGGTTCTAGGTCAGAACCAAGGCAGACTTGGGTTTGATTTTGTTCCATTTAGTAGCTTTTAAGCCTTGGATGAACCACTTAGCCTCTCTGAGCTACAAAATCCTCATCTCGCTAGACATGGTGGTGCATGCCTTTAATCCTAGTGACTCGGGAGGCTCAGGCAGGCAGAGTTCAAAGCCAGCCTCAGCAAAAGCGAGGTACTAAGGAACCCAGTGAGACCCCATCTCTAAAATATAAAATAGGGTTGGGGATGTGGCTCAGTGGTGGAGTGCCCCTGAATTCAATCCCCAGTACTTCTTCTCCCCGCCAAAAAAACCCCTCATCTATAAAATGGAAATAACAGGGCGATCCTGCACACCTGTAATCCAAGTGACTCAAGAGGCTGAGGCAGGAAGGTTGCAAGTTGGAGGCCAGCCTGGGAAACTTAATGAGACCCTCTCTCAAAATAAAAAGTGAAAGGACTGGTGATGTAGTTCAGTGTTCAAGTGCCCTTGGGTTCAATCCCCTGTACCAACAAGTAAATATATAAATAAGAAATAGCAACTGGTACTTTGTAAAGTAAATGTATGGATTGAAGATAAAATATTTTAAATACCTCATCTATAATAGCTATTCAATAAATGATCACTGTTTGTTACCCTTGGCTATTTTGGATTTTAATGATAGTGTATTCTCTTCTTCCCTTTAAGATTGTTAACAATTTAATGATTATATTTTTAAAACAGAATTCAATATATAAAACCGGATTTTTCTATTGATGCTGTGCTGTGTTTTTAGTCTTCTATTTTTCCGTTTTTAAAGCAAATTTCCTGCAAAGCTATTTGTTTGCTTTTATTCTTTGTGGTCCTTTTATTTGTATGAACATCTAATATTTGTAATTATAGTAGTTGAATTTTATTTCATACATATAGTTTTTTGTTTTCTAATGGCACATCATTTAATAATTCCATAATTTGACTAATTGTTTGCTTCATGTGACCATGTGTTCTTTCTAGTTTTTGTTATTATGAATGTAGTCTTAAATATCTTTGTAGCATTTTTCCTCCTTTGAATAATTTCCTCAGGATAAATTCCTAAGGGAGGAAACCTGGGTTAAGTTCTACGGATAGTCCTATGGTTCTTGATATGATATATACATCACTCTGAATTTTTAAAGATCTACATCTCTGTATTCGCACATATACATAGTGGAGGACTCCCAGCATTTCCTTTTTGCACTGTTATAAACTACAAGATGAGGTTTCTTACATTTCTATTCTCACCAATATATTTGCCAGCAATTCTTCCTTACTGGAAAGAGTGGCACTATTAATTCTCCTGATAATATCTTTCTCCTGAGACATTGTGTTATCACACAAGCTGGTCATGAATTTAAATATTTATTCTCTTAAAGCAAAAAATATTATGATGATTCCCCTTATGCATTGAGATCTGCAATTAGACACATTCAATTGTTCATTTAAATACATTTATATTGAACATATAGTAGTCACTCTGCTGTGTGCTGGATATAATGATGAATTAGGCATGGTTCCTGTCCCTAACAGATTCAGGCTATGCAAAGGAGGCAAAGTAATTATAAAATAGAAAGAACTGAGATATTATGAGTGTGCAGAAGGTGCAAATGAAACATGAAGAAGGATTATCTAACTCAAAGTTGGGCAGTCAGCAAGGACTTACTGCAGAGATGATGTCCAAATCTAACCCTAAGGATAAGTAGAAGTTGGGCGGGGAGGCACAGAAGGATGACACAAGAGAATTCCAGATAGAGGAAGTTGAATCTACTGGGGAAAATGGCAACTTTAGGGAATTGCGAGTAGTTTATTATGGTTCCATTTAAAGCCTCGGCGGGGGTGGTGAATGATGAGAGATTAGTCTGGCAAGGTAGGCAGGAGCCTGATGAAGATCTTCCCTGGAATTTGTTTTATTCAGATAGTAGTGGGAGACACAGGAAGGTTTTAACCTGGGGGCTGATATGATTAGAGTCTCATTTTTAGAAAGATGAATCAGATTGCACTGTGGCCAGGGGACAAAGCAGCTGGGAATGCCAATTGCAGAGCTTCAGTTAGGACTCTGCTCTAGAAACCCAGGGTAGAAGCAATGACAGGCTGAAATAAAATGTTAGCCCTTCACTGGAAGAAGTCAACAAAGTCAGGAGGTAGTAAGAGAGGAGAATGGGCAGGACATGGTTAAGTGGAATGCAGGACAGGGACACAGGCATCTCTAATTTGAGCCACTTGCTGAATGAGCGGTGCTACATGTTACTGCCCTGGGGAACCCAAGATAAAGGGCAGAACTTGGAAATAAAGAGAGAGAAAAGATGTACATAGTCTTGCCAAGCTGAGTTTTGAGGTGGGATAGACCATCGGAAATATTCAGTAGTCAGAGTAGAATTCTGGAAAAGATCTAGACCATAGATGGTACAGAGCAGGAGCTGGGGGGAGCTGTCACCATGTGGATAATGAGGACGCAAGCCATGGGGATATTTGTTCAGAACTTAAGAGGAAAAGTGAATTCAAGACAGGATCTTGGTGTTGTTGACAGTAAGTCAAGGGTAGAGGAAGTAATTCTGAAAGAGATTCAGAAGATCAGAGATGTGGCTGAGAAAACCAAGAGAATGTGGTATAGCAGAAGACAAGGGAATGGAGATTTAAGGAGGAGGTGGTGAAGAAAAAATAAATGAAAAGACACAGAATGGTCAATTAAAAAACTGGGAAATGTGCTCGGTCACAAGAAAGCCAAAGCCGATTTTGGCAAGAATAATTTCATTGTAATGGTGTGGGCAGAAATCAGGCTGCGGTACTTTGAGAAGCGCATGGGATGTCAAGAAGGAGAAATAATGAGGGTGGAAAAATAATCCCCCAGTCTTGACTCTGTGAGAGGGAGAGAGAGAGAGAAAAGCAGAGGCAGAATGAAGATGATATTAGTAGCTATAATAAATAAAAGAAAAACTAAATGTAATTAAGTTATTAGCCATACCATGTATGCTCCTAAGCACATGTATATGTACATCCATAAGCTCATTTTCTTCTTGTAACAACTATATGAAATAAATATTTTTATCCTCATAGAAGTTAGAAGGCTTACCTAAGGTCACATAACTTTTAAGTGCTAGATCTAGAATTTGAATCCAAGCAGTCTCCTCTGGAATTTAGAATGTAACCACTATAGTATATCGCCTCCAATATTATCAACTCTAGTGGTCTGGAATTTTGCTTTGTGTAGGGAAGCAGGATATTCCCGATGAAAACAATTAAAAGCAAGATGATATTATAAGGATCAACCTCAAGTGGAGAAAAGTATTAATATAGATATTTTTTTCTTTGTTCACCAGACCATCAGGAAAGAGTTTGCACAAGTAAAGTTAGGACAAAATTGATAGAAGGGTTATATGAGGAAATTCACTCAGTGATAAGGAGTGATTGGTGGGCTGGGCCCAGTTTAGAGTAATATTGAACGATAGATGTTGATAATTTAGAGTTGGCGCAACAGTTTTGACTTGGCCTGGATTTCTATGAAAGGAGCAAAGCTATTATTTTATGAATATTAATCCCATAGTCAGATTAGATGAAAGGGGAAATGAATTGCTGGTAATTGTATGAAACCAGGAGACATATTCCATGGCCTATCAATTTTGAAGGTTGTAGCATTCAAAGAGATCATCTGGCAGTTTGCAAAGAAAGGATTGAGATATTTGGGGAGTATTTGAATAGGGGCTGAGGGAATGAAACAACAAACAACTTAGTAGAAATCAGTTATTTCAAAGAAGCATAGGAGGAGGGGGAAGTGGTAAAAAAAAAAAAAAAAGCAAAACAGAACTGGGGAGTTGGAGATAGAAAACAGGGGTGAGACAGTGACTCTCAACATCGTGTACTTCCACAAGCCTGGGATCCTAATGATCCTAATTAGAATAAGAAATATTATTTCATGTCTGTATAAATATATTCAAATAGATTCTACTGTCATGTATAACTAAACAGAAAAAAAATTAAAAAAAAAAAACAGGTGTGAAAATAAACAAAAAAATCCACTTAGTAAGTATGATGAGTGCTTTCTCTGTCCTGTGAGCCGAGCCCTCTAATAAGTGCGGAACATGGACTCCTCCTAGGTTTAGTTAAGGGGTGCGGGGTTTTAGGTAATTATAGGGGTATCCAAATCAAAATGGCTTCCAGGCAATAATATGAAGCTGGAATGTGGATTCAAATTTCAGGGTTGGAGATATGAATTGGAGAGCAGAAGCATACAGATGAGAGAGTTGGGTCCTATATTCATGAAGAGCCTAAACTGAAAAAGAATGTCATTTTTTTTTTTTTCATGTATCTCTGTGTGAGTTTCCATGTGGTACAGAAGGCAGGTATGCTGAATATTCATTCCAAAGTATATTATCTGTTCCAGATAGGGCATAAAGATGATGTCTTGATCAGCTGTCATCAAATATCTCATGGCATTTTTTTAGAGTTAACATTTAAACCTCAGGGTCATGGCCACAGTCTACTGTAGGTCATTGTTTTTTTTTTTTTTTTTTTTTTAACCCCTGGGAAATGTTGACAGGTTTCTTAGAGGTCTGGAATAATTTCTATTCTAAACTGTCTGCTATTATTAGACACTGTTAAGTATCTTAATGAGTTTTCACCATTGCCCTGATAAATGAACAAAGTAACAGAAACTCAGTGTATCGCTACAAACAGGCAAAGACAAGTTTCTATTTGTGAATGTAGAAATGCATTCTTTAGGTTTTTAGTGCTTTGACACCCAGATGCCCAGGATTTGTAAGAGGAGACCAAGGCTAGCATTAGTGTTCACTCTTGGGGGTTTGTGCCTCCTTGGGCTTTTTACTAGGTCTTAAGTGGAAAAGACATTGGCAGCACTTTTGGAGAAAAGGAGTATTCCAGTTCTTTTCCATATATTATTGGTCTGAGAATATGAACTTGATTTGGAGAGTTTGAATCACAGTTAATGATTCCTGCTAGATTGGTATCTGGAGCTACACGAATGTATTTGAGCATGGTAAGTATGTGTTCTCTGTGTAGTCCTTCCTTGGTTTGACAGAACAGCAAGGGTAGGAAATATTTTACATTAGTTTGTTCTTGTCACACATGGAGGTGTATTGATTATAGGATGCAGGAAGTTAGCTAGGTAATAATGATATTCGGCTGATGCATATCTACATAATGCTTTAAGCAAGACCTTCCATAGTCCCTATACCATATTTGTTCTTGACAGTTAGAATTTAATGATATATTTTTTTCCTGTAGTGGGGTTTGAACGCAGGGCCTTATGCATGATTGGCAAGTGCTCAGCTGCTGACCTACATCCCCTGATCTTTTATTTTTTTCAATTTTATTTTTGAAACAGTTTCACTAAGTTGCTGAGGCTGACCTCAACCTTCACTATCCTCTTGCCTCAAGCTTCAGAGTAGTTGCAAGTACAGGTGAGGCCACTCCGCCTGGCTGATTTTAGTAATTTTTTTAGCGGGGAGGTACCAGGGATTGAACTCCGGGCACTCAACCACTGAGTCACATCCCCAGCCTTATTTTGTATTTTATTTAGAGACAGAGGTTCACTGAGTTGTTTAGCACCTCACTTTTACTGAGGCTGGCTTTGAACTCACAACCCTCCTGCCTCAACCTCTTGAGCTGTTGGGATTACAGGCGTGCACCATCATGCCTGGCCTGAATTTAGTAATTTTGACTGATGCTAAGTTTAGTTATAATTCACATTCGACTCTTGACCGTAGAAGTAAATATTTTGAGCTTCTAGAGAAAGAGGAAGAATATTTTTTAAATCATGATATTTTGGATTGGAAGTGTTTAGATTACTTCACATGACTGTATCTCCCTTTTTCCTTTGTTTCTAGGTCTTTGAAACAGACTTTTTAAAAATCTAAAAACAGGGAAATTCCTTTCAGAATATACAAGTACTTTATTTGAGACTTCAGAAGGCTCAAGTTAATGGTAGAGAATTTTGAAAAAAGAAATCCAAAACCAGAGTGATTGATATATATTGAAATTTTCTTCTTCAGAAAGAGTCTGAGCTTATAAATTGAGTTTAAAACTGATAAATCATAGCCTGCTAATGAAATAGTTATATTCACTATTTTATATGGGAAAAGTATCTGTGTGTGCATGTGTATATATACAGATATATATTATTTTAAATATATTTTTTGTTTTACATTGGAACTATTTAATTAAAAAAGGAGAAACATGCACTCTCTCTCTCTCTTTTTCTTTTGTGTGTGCTTTGGATAGAACCCAAGATCTTTCAAGCACACTACATAGTGGTTCTATCACTGAGCTGCATCCTGAGATCCTGAGCCTCACATTTCTCTCAATATGACACATTTTCTAATATATATATATATATATGTATATATATATATATATATATATATATATATATATATATATGTCAAATTAGTGTACAGAGGATTTCTGATATAGAGTCTGTGACCCTAATGATCTAATGATCCAGTAGAGAAGTATTTTTAAGTGCCTAACAGAAAACAATTCAAGAATGCATAGATGAGGTTCCATATGGAAATGGCAAACACCAGCTGATTCCATTCTTGAACTGATTAAAGTTGACCAGCTTAATTTTTAGAAATTGCATCTTTGCTCTTTGTGAGCATGCTAGTTCTTAGAACTTCAGATGTCGAGGAAAGACTTGCTCCACAGAGGTCATTTGTCATCAGCAGAGTGTCCTAGCTATCACTGACTTAGTGTCATCACGACACAATAGTTGTCATATGAGCTAGAGCCAAGGTTTTGTAAAAGACAGAATATGTTGATAAGAATAGATAAGGCCCAGCTCATGAAGGATGATGCATAAATTCCAGGCCCAATGTTTTTTCTGTGTTCTGTAGACAGTTGTCATCCAGTTCAGGTCTTGGTTCAGGGAAACCATGGGTACGACGTGTGTATGATGGCAGAATGGAGAGAGGGACAGGCACTGGGTCACTGCAGTACTTTGCTGTAGATACTTCAAGTGTCAAACACGGAAGGCCCATGTGAGACTGGTAGCAATAGGATTATTTAAAAAAAAAAAGTGGTCTTGAGAAATATTCCCAAGGCTGAATTATCCTGACTGGATTTGGGAATATTGTTGGAAGGAGCAATAATCACTTCATCAGGAAAATCAGTGCCACCATCTGTTGCAATAGATTAATCCCCTTATGCCACCAGTCTGTGGTTCTGAGAAGCAAAGCCAAGAAGACTTTGGAGAGTGCAATTTTGTCTTCTGTGGTTGATAACCTGCCCCAAATGCCCTGATTAATTATGAGGCATTTTCTCAAGATGACAGTGTGGACATGGTATTTTTTGAGAATTTCAGATGCTGACTAGAGGTGAGAAATAGCTAAAGGAATTTCTTAAGAGGAGTAGCTCTATCATCATACACCATGAACATGTGGGTTAAGAGCTTTCTTCATCTTTTTCACAACCAATAGCCATCTTTTCATTAGATGTATGGAACTGATGAAAAGAATTACTAGGCATGGCCTTTGATATTGCACCTCTTTGTGGAAAGTCTTTAATCACATATTCTTTTAGTAGTGCCATGAGCTAGACAGCCATAATTTTCTAATAAAACATAAAGAAAAGAAAATTTTCTAAATTGGATAATAAATTTGATTTTTGCCCATATGGATAGGGTAGGTCAAGGTTAGTACTTTCAGTGTTTTAGCCGCAAATAAATAAGTAGAATTTATACATAAATATCACTTATATGCCACTTACATAAGTTTAAGTTTCCACTGTGGATACATATCCAGTGCTCCTTCAAGGGTCTTATCCATATTCATTGGCTGATCAAAAAACAAAATGGGATGGGAAATCTTCATTGGAAAACACCATAGATCTTGATATCCAGTGTCCAAACATGATGCTAATGTTGATATTACCTCAAGGGATAGCAGGCTTCAGATTGATAAGCCAAACATATTTAAAGATGGATTCCCTTTTCTGTATCATTCAACATACTGCTCTGCCTTGAACTATTTTCTTAAAATGCAGAGTATTTAAATAAAAAAAGATGCTCCAATTGATAATAACAGGCACAAGTCAAAGAGAATGATAAGGAGAGATTACCTCCTTTCAGGAATGCACATCTTTCTTTTCCCCCAACATTTGGATGTGTATTTTGTACCCCTTGCATGTTAAATGTCCACTCCTATTGGCATAACATATAGGACAGTGTTATTTACCCAAAACTATTGAGAATATTTCAATATTAAATGTAAAGCAGAAATCATAATTTTTTAACCATACCTGAATGGTACATGCAATTCGAGTCAGTGATAAATATCCAACCAGGCTATAAATATGATGTTTATAATAAAGGATATCCTATTAAGTACCTGTAAACTTTTATATAGCTTTTCCTCCCAAATATATATATATATTTGGTCAGGAATGTACATTCTTGTAAATATATACATTTTTTCCCCTGTAGGTCAAATAAAATACATTTTAAACATTTTCACATATTAGTGATTAAACCCCTTATTCTTTGGTTCCTTTATTTTGTTTGGCAGTGCTAGGAATCAAACCCAAGGCCTCACACACATTAGGCAAGCTCTCTACCACTGAGCCACATCCCCGTTCTTAAAAACCCTATTCGTTGTGTAAACACATGCAATAGGAATGAATTAGAAGTAGGGAGGATTGGCATATAATATTCAAATAGTGACCTTCACTCCCCAATAATCCACTTAACTGCCAGGAATAGACCTTATTGTTTCCTTATATTCGTTTATCATTCCTTCTCTTGTGTGTCCTTCTTTAAACTCCTTTTTTTATTTAAAGAAAGTAAGTAATTGAATGAATAAGTGGGTGAAAAACTGAATAGATCAATAAGATTATTTGAGGCAGCAGAGAATTTAAACTAGCAAATTGGTCCAGTGGGAAGAACTGATCTAAATTGTATTATAGAATAATGATGGTTTAAAATTAGAGCTTATCCTGAATTTTGAGTACTTTATGATAATTATTAAGTCATTTCATGCCCAAAACAACATTGAGTTTGGTGCTATTTTGAACCCATTTTGTGGATGAAGAAATTGGAGGACTGAGTTATTAAATAGCTTGTTCAGAAACGTGCAACTGAAAAGTTATAAAGCTGGGATATAAACCTGAAACTGGCTTTTGAGCCAACGTTTTACAAACTGAATGACACTATTTGCTATTATAAAGTAGAGGTCTCGAAGTTATATGAAAAAATTCTTTTCTACATGTACTGAAATAGATGTTCAATATCAAAAGGGATTTTTATTTATTTTTTAATTGTTGGGAAGGACCATAGATAGAGAAATTGTGGGCTTTGGATCTTCTCAACTTGGTGTTACATATTTAGGACTTCCCTAATTCACATGAAGCATTTCAATTTAGAAACATTTTAGATTTTTTGCTGACCTAGGTATTTTTTTGTTAAATTTGGTTTCACTGGCCATGTATATTGGGTCTCTACCTTGTGGATTATTCAATAATCAAATCTATTTCCCAAGTACCTAGTATCTCTTCAATTAAATAATTCATTCTATATTGTGAAAAGTGGAATTGGATTTTAATATTAACCTCAAAAAACACGAGTGGGAAAGTAAATATACTTCAGAGTAAGGGTCCAAAATACATTGGAAAATATTGTTTGTGGTCTTCTGTTTTCAGATGTCACTATTACATATATTTCATTATGCAGCAAAATTTGTAGCTTAGTATTAGTTATAGTTTTATAGTAAAAAAAGAATCATTGTCCTAGTTGTAAAGCTCACATAGCTATCATATAAATTGTTGCTCAAGCCCTCTTATTTGAAAGCAGAAGAAGGTGTGAAGTCTTAATTCCCTTTCCTTTGATGAGGGGAAGAAGAAACAATGAACTTTTGATGAATTTGTTATCCACAGCAGAATGAAGGTGGCCTCAGATATTTCTGATGTTTTTTTTTTCTTTCCATATTTAGATAAACTTCTGAAACATGATTGGACATTTTGTTTTATAGTTCACATTTTTTATAAAATTTCAATGATATGAATCTCTATAACTTCCCCCTCCTATATACCGACATACATGTGCGTGCCTGCACATACACCCACACCCCCCCCCCCACACACACACACACATATCCCAAGCAAGCATCAGGATTGTCCAGAATTAGGAAGTCTTACAATCCTTTGATTTTATAATATTAAATATTTTGGAAAGGTACTAAACAAAGAAAATAGCCAAAGACTTATATTGGTATGAATTTTATTCCTCATGGGATTCTGCAGAGTCAAATGCCAAATTAATTTGCCACTCATGAGCCTCCATGAGCCACTCCATGAGCTTCTAGTGACTGTGTTTGTGAGTAAATCACATATCCTAAAGAAACCAAAGTGACCCATATCAGTGGCATGGCTGTCCTCAGAAAGTTTGGTTGTTGACCTTAGGCCACCCATCTTCCTTGAGTGCCTCCATATATCTCTCTCCAAGAATTTCTACTGACCTACTATTCACTCAAGTTCATTGAATTTATAGCGTTCCTTCCTAACCTTAAACATATAAAGCAAAGAAAACAAATCCAAGCAGTTTTTCCAGGTTTATGTTTATATCCTGGGTTTGTGCAAGTTTTGAGAATCACAATTTTGAAAATTACTTTAACATTCTGAAATTCTGTGAAAAATCAACTTAAGTATACTAAATACCAAAATGCTGAAGGATTAGAACATGCATAGACGTTACAATTTTGAAATCAAAAGTGAACTACATATATATAAGTGTGTGTGGGGGGGTATCTACATACATGTGAATCTTTAAATGCTTATCACTTATTTATATATAACTTAAATTAGGTGGAATACACATGTTAAGTCTTTAGCTGAACAAAATAGGACATGATACCAAGTGAGGCTAAGTTTATAGACTCAAATTCTTATAGATTGCTTAGTTCATTTTGTTCTTTCCATAGATTGAACTCCTGACACTTGGTCAGATCTTGTATAATATTGCAGCTCGTCCAGAAATGCAGAACGAATCCATCAGTGCAACTTACCCTCACTGCTGGGATAACAAGCAAACCTAACAGGGTAGATCCATAATGTAGCTGTTCTTTTAAGGGCACATTTAATTTTACTCTCAAATTCAATGTGATTTTGATATTACTATGTAAGTCTTGTTAAAATATGTAAATAGGGCATTTGCTAAACTGTCTTTATTTAGTGTTCTTTTAAGTGATCATAAAAATTTAATGACTATTATTACTGATACTCTAATAAGTACTTCAATGAATTTTTTGATGGTTAAATATAATTTGTATGTGACTCTAGAATCTCAATATGGGGATTTTAATATTGAAGCATTACCGTAAAATATTCATGCCATCAGCCTTCCATATTGCTATTCCATAGAATAAATGCATGTTGATTTGAACTTAAATCTTTCTGACATTCAGTGGTTTGGGTATCACAAAATCTTGTAATGCATTAGCCATTCAGTTGAGGGAAAGTGACTTGCATTTTCAGAGTATTTTTTTAATGGATATTAAAAACCTATTATTTGGTTTTTGTTTTGTGGAGCAGGCTCTTGCTTTACTGCCTGATTTTGGACCTATGCAGGGTTGGTTAAATAGAGAAATAACATTTATCTTTCAGGAGCAACAAGTTCTGGATGAGGTCAAGGTCAAGAGATTAGCATTCCAGTTATCAAAATGCTTTTGTTAGATTTAAGGATCATAATACAGGATCATTGCAGATTGATCAAATAATTTGGATTCTTTGGAACTCTGTTTTGTGATATTATGTATCCTCACATTATCAGGCTCCATTCCCCGACTTTTTGCTTGTTTGTTTATTTGTTTTAAGAGCAGACCAGTGGTCAGTAGGAAATATTTCATCTTCCATTCTGGTGATGATCACGAAACCAAACAAAGCAGCTCATGATATTCTGTTCATGCTGCTATTTATGTGGACATTAGGGAGGGGAGCAGGTTTTTAACAATATGAATGCTTAGGCCTTATGTTACACTTCATGACTCATTTTGTTTATGCTTTATAAATAGTGTCACCTATTTATAACCCAAGCCACTATTGTTTTAATGGCATTCTCAAGTGGCCTTTCAAGTGCTATCAGCCACTCATGCACTTTTGTTCTGATGCTTAAGAAGTTAAATGGGAATAGTTGAGTTTTAGCTGGCCAGTCTAATGAAGCTTTTGGAAATTGTTAGGGTCAAGGAAGTTAAGATATAATTGACATCAATATAACAAACATTGAAAATGTAGAAAAGAAACAGATTGGCTGAGTTTTATATTATGAAAATGTCATCTGACAGATGCAATACAGCAGTTTCATTCGAAAAGATCTCTACCTATGCTGAGAGTCTTATATTCCATTAAAAGAAGAAAAAGAAGGAAAAAACCTGAGGTGACAGGAGATTCCTATGGGGAAAGAGCTGTCTCTGCCTATCTCAGGGAATCTTTGGGGAACATTTATTCTCATCTTGGAGGAAGAGGAAAGATTTTAAAGTTAATAATATTTCTGCTTCCTTTCTCTTTCCTCTCCTTATGCTTACAGGCAAAGGTGAAAACCTGCCCTGTATCCCCTGTGTCTAATAGAGAATCTACATCAAAAGCAGGAAGTGCTTTTAGAGATAAGGGAATGAAGAGGGAGGAGAGGGAGGAGGGCAAATCAGCTCAGTGGTTTGTGGCAGCCTTAAAAATCAGACGGCCTTGGCAGAACCAGGAGCCAGGCAGAACTCACAAAAAGTAGAAGGAATCTGTTAAAAAAATTCAGGCCAGTTAGTAAGCTTGAGCATCTAGTTTGTCATAGCAAGAGGTACATATCCTAATGCACTTGCATTTATAAACAATATAGAGAAAAAATGAGAGGAAGGGGAAGGTATCCCTTTTTCTAAAATTCTTCATCTAATGCTTTTTGACTTGAGAAGGATTATTGTGAAGAGAACTAAACCAAACCTATATTTTCTGTGTCCCTGAACCCATCCCCCATTGGTTCCCAGAAGAACATATACCTGTAATTTACTCTCAGTCTCCTGCTAGGCTGTCAGTAATAATAGAAGCACCCCATTTTCATCCTGCAGGGTAGGGTGCTTAGTGGTCAGTACATTATAGGTCTCTGTGGGTACATGATAGTTGCAGCCAGGGCCCAGTGGCCCATTTTCTGTGATCAATCACTGCAGTACCCACCTTTGTATACTGCTGACAAAATAAAGCTACTGGCC
This sequence comes from Marmota flaviventris, assembly GCF_047511675.1. NCBI lineage: Eukaryota > Metazoa > Chordata > Mammalia > Rodentia > Sciuridae > Marmota > Marmota flaviventris. The sequence goes on from NC_092509.1 coordinate 66,048,118, forward strand.
TCATGCCCTGGAGCCTTCTTATGGGCATGAAATACCTTTTTCTGGCTAGAGTATGCAAATGTATGGTTTTTATAATCAGAGTGGAAGCTAGAAACCCTACCTTTAATAGGCAAGGTTCATAGGTCATATGGACTCTATTCTCCCTTTCTACATATGGGTAACAATGGGGTGATGACAAGCAGTAAATCCCAGAGAGGATAGAAAGGTCCATCGTGATAAGGGTAGATTAGTGTCTATCACAGTGCCACGTGCCAAAAATGGAGTGACTTTTCCATCCAAACTGATTACTCTGAGCTGCTGTGTACTGAGGTCTGCTCTGTGGAGCTAGCTGGGTTTCTGAGGATCATATATAGAGCAGGAAAGTTACTTTAAAATGTGTGTAAACATAACCCAAAGTGAAGGAAAGAAATCAGGATGCTCAGAAGCCCCTGAGCTTGCCCATGTGCGTAGATCTCACAGTAAAGAATAGCTTCTGTCTGAGAACCTTAAATGTATAACTATTTTTTTTTTATAAAAGAAGTGCCCAAAGAATCTAGATATACTTTTATTTTTTGTAAACAAAGTTATTTCAGAGTGATTTACCCCAAGGTTGACGTTAACCTGCCTGAAGGTTTGTGGTCAACAAAAGTCTTTGGGGAAAGATCTTTAGTCACTCTGAAGTAGAAAGTCAATGCTTGTTCTGAAATGTGACAGGCTCATCACCCCAGACAGGCCTGAATGGAGTGGAGACATGAGAATCAACTCTTCCTGCTGTTAGAGTGATTACAAATATTAGATACTCTCCTTTATTGGTCTATTGGACTTTTTATTTTATTCTGAGTAAGCCACCTGTGATCATCCAGCAGATTATACAATTAAAACACATGAGGGTCTATTAGCATATCTGGGCTGTGGGTTCCATCTTGTATTCCTCAATTATTTCCCAGAGTCAGTATTTTTTTTTTTTTTAAACCTGGCAATGATGTCAACTTCAGTAAGTTAAGATGCTCTGCTCCCTAGGCTGTTTATGCTTCGGTGCCTTATTAAATGCACCAGCTAAACAGAAAATGCGGTATAAATATGTTTCATGAGTCATTTAAGGATTCAGCCAAGAGACATTACAATTCACTCTTGAGTCCATTTTTAGAACCAACTCTTTCAAGGCTCTTCTCCACAGGAACACTTCCCCCTGCACTAGAACTGACAAGACTGTATGCATTACTTTATTTTGATACTGACATTTAAACAATAAAATAAAGCCATTTAAAACAAATAGTAGTGCTTTAAGTGTCTGGGCTGTCAAGATATCAAATTATATAACTTGGAAAAAATCAGAATTCATTGTTAATGGTATGCACTTAACACAAAGGGTCGCTGGAGTACTCAGCGGATATATATTCAGCTACCATGTTGGAGCTAACAGGCTGTATTCCTTTAGATAGAATTGACTATATTCACTTAAATGGACTTGACTCTGGTACAATCACTGTATTCAAATGTCAAGAAAGAAAAAAGGAAGGGGAGAGAGAGAGAGAGAAAGAGGATGTCACAGAGGGTCACAAATTATGTTGGATTTTGACAGATTGTAGCCTTGCTTTACAAGAGCAGTAACATCTCATTTGTCACCGTTTGATCTGTAAGTGCGGGAATGGGAGCGGAAGGCCCTCCATCTCCGCCACAATTTAATCGCTCTGAGGCCGACAGTGGTGGTGGGAGCCACCTGCCCATGCACCACACTGCTGATCTGTTTTAATTTAATCGTCCGTCAGCTGGATGAAAGCATAAATCGTCTCTCTTTGATCTGCAAATGGTGTGTTTTTGTAAAGCAGTGTGTGGAATTCAGGGAGAAGGGACCTCCACTTTTAGTGCAGTCTGGACAATATGGCCCTATGAAGACACCCAAAGTTGCAAACAGACTGTCCTGAAACTTGTGACAAAGCAGGGGAAATAGCAGAAGTAAACCTTTTTAAGTTAAGTGGTTAATAGTAAAATAAAAGCTTTGGGCAAAATAAGATACTGTTCTTAGAAAAATAAAACCAGTTCTCCATTTATATCCATAAACTTTTGAATAAGTTTCCTTCTCATTAGCATGTGAACTTTGGCATCAGGGAAAGCAATGGAGAATGTTAGAGGAGTTTTTATATCAGCACGGGGTAAAAATGGGAGTTCATAACCCACTTGAATCTAATGTATGAAATATGATATGTCAAGAGTTTTGTAATGTTTTGAACAACCAATAAAAAAAAGTATTATATACACTTATATCAGCATGGGGAATGGTCAGCATTATATGCAACCTGAAGTCTTCTAAGAAGGATACGAAAGTAAAATGTGATTTTGTTAAAATTGGTGTATGCAGCGAGACAGGCTTCTGAATTCAGTAAGTGATGGAAATCTTTAAACACAGAGTTACATCATGGTAATTATTACGAACCTTTACTTGGTCTCATAGAATACATTTTAAGGTGGTTTCCACATCCTTTTGTAATCTATTTCCCAGAATCATAAATAATTTATTTTTTTATAAATAAAAAGGAAAAACTTCATAGCACCTGTGCCAAAAATAAGCTAGATTATGAAGAATTGTCAAAAATATATCCCATGCCTTGTAGTTTCTTAAATAATGACTGCTTACTGAAGAGATTAAAGCACTAGATGGGGGTTTATCATAATTAGTAGAAGCACTTTCACCATTTTGAGATGCTACCATTTCAATAACATTTTTACAAATCCTATAAACAGAACACGGGGGACATGCTACAGATTTTTATGTAAATTTTTTCCAATAGATCTTTCAAATTAATGACTGAAAGATTTCTGAAGAAGAATCCATTTCAGGAAAATCCCCAACAGTCACCCAGAAATTTCCAGAAGACTTTCCCCAGTCCACAGGGAATCCGTCTACAAACCAAAGAAAAATTTCCCCTGAAATTCCTTTTAGATACCATGGAAAGCAGAAACAATTTACAGTTCAATTCGAAAAGCTAAAAATTTTTTCACTGGTAATGATTCTAATAAAATTACCAACAGAGGAGAAGGCCCCTGAAGACCAGTGGAGTCATCCTGCTTATTCTGGTCCATGTATTTAGTTGGCTTTCGCCTTCCATAATTCCCATTAATGGCTTTTCTAAGCAGTATTTGCATAGGAAACATAAAGGTGTCTCTGCCACTTCCATTTATTAAGTTGTTCCACTGTGCTGCCACAGGCTCAGAGGTAAACATCGCTGAGCTTTAAGGTTAAATAAGTCCCACAAAGCAGTTTGAGAAAAGCTTGAATTTTTATAATGGGATTTTGGAGGAGTGTAAGGTAAACTGTGGCTGTGACACCAGTGTTACTGTGAGTGAAATGGGAATGCAGATTATATAGATTCTCTACCCATCCTGTGTGGCGAAGTTCTACTGATGTATTTGGGGCTCAGGCCACAGAGCAGGGGAAAGCAACCCAAAAAGGAGAGGCAGAATATAGGAGAAAGAAGGAGGGAGAGGGGCTAGCATTGTGGCTCACCAGTAGAATGCTCGCCTTGCACATGCAAGGCACTGGGTTCGATCCTCAGCACCATATTAAATCAATCAATCAATCAATCAATAAAAATAAAGGTATCATGCCCAACTGCAACTAACAATATATATACAAAAAAGGATTATTATATACATATATAACATGTCATCAGAGTCTACATCCTCAGATTCTTTTGTTCCCACTGGTCTTTGCACTGCATAGGATCAAGTCCAGACTCCCTAGTGGCATGAGGCAGCCATTCACAATTAGACACTGGCTTTTGTCCTTAACCTTCTCCAGGCACCATGTATTTTTGCTACCTTGTCTGCTTATAGCAGGTGTTTGATGCCTGTATATTTCTGCTTATTCATTCTCTCAACCTAGAGTGTCCATCTCACCTCATCTTTGCTTGGTGAAGTTCAGCATTCTTAGATGAAATCATTTGCATTTTGTGTTTTCCTGATCTGAATTTGTTTTTTGCTTTGCATTCCTGTAGGCTTGCTTATATACCTTTAACATAGCATAATTTATATTTGAGTGAATTCTTTAAAGGTCCCCCAGTGGACCATTGGCCCAAGAAGGAAGGTGATACGTTTTATTTTTGCCTGACCTCCTCCACTCATTACCCTAATCCTAGCATGGTATTTGTGACCTAAGACCATGTTCCATCAACACTGATGATAAACTCATTGACATTGGGTATTCCATGGGACTTTTTTGAATTTTTTGCATGTGTCTCTGTACATATGGGAGCACAGAAACACATGTGGGTGTTTATATGTGTGTGTCATATTTGCTAGTAGGCATTACATTTATGTATACTTTCATATGATTTTGTGCTTAGTGATTTGCTGCAGAGTCTGTTACATGGATTGCATTCATTCTTCAGGATACTGTAAGAAAATCTGATTATTGATTTATTTGAAAAGGAAACACAAGGAGGACACAGAGAATTAGAAGAACCTACCAGGTGTATTAAGAAACTAATGTGTGCCAAAGTCTGTGTTAGATATTTTTTATCATCTTAGATATACCTCTCAGAGGCAGCACAATGCCAAGATCTCAGTTCTGCCATTTTGGGTTGAAACTTGGATAGTTACTTACATACTGTGTGTTTGTGTTTGCTTGGCTCTTTTATTTCATAGGGTTGTTGTAAGGAAGAAGTTAATACACGTAAAAGGACTTAAGACATTGCTTTACTCATGTTAGGTGCTCAACACTGTCAGCATGTATGTCTGTATGTCTATGTGTGTGTGTAATAGCCTTTACATATAGCACTTAATATTACTTTTACAAATGAGGAAGTTGAGACTCAGAGGGTACTTGTGTATTCTGCCCTAAGCCACATAGCTAGTGGATGGCAGGGCTTGGGTCTGGACCAAACTCAGTTTTAGGTCCTTGTTTCTGTCTAATCCAGGGCACCTCCCTATTAAGCACTCGCAATTAGAGACTAGGTCAGTCTTATCACACTGCTGCCAAGTCAAATAGAAAAAAAATGTTCCTCTATTCTTTAAATGCCTCCAAGTCCTGTAATTTGCATTAACTTAGCTTATTACAGAGATGGGGAAATTAGATCAGGAAAAAGCTTGTTGCTGGGGGTATTATAAACCTCTATTTCTCTAAGCTCAATGTTAACCTGCCACCAGTAAGAATTCTGGTTTGGGAAATAGCAGCATCTTTAGGATCATTTTGGAACCTGAAATAAAAGAATTTATACACATTGAATTTTGTACAATTATCTAGGCTTCACTCTAAGGGCACTTTATGTTATTAAACATTGCAAGTCGATTTTAATAACTTATATTTCTATTGCTAAATGTGTGACCTCTAAATTGAAGGTACACCTGCTATCATGCACTCCACTCTGCACCAAATACTGTATAGGGAAATAAATGAGGGCTAGGCCCTTCTGTGACAGTGAACTTCACATTCATGGAGACTGATTGCTCTTGAAAGGTGATAAATGCCAGTGGAAAGGTACAGTAAGCCATCATATATTAAATATGGAAAAGTACTTTTAAATAATACTGAAACAGGCAAAATATCAGGTGACAGCCGTCACCAAATAGAATTGTAGGCCAAGATTTTGTTTGACAGAATTAGCTCCTAATAAAGAGTTTGACAGGAAATGCTAATATATAATGTATGTGTTAATTAATATTAACTAATTTGTCAACATAATTGTATTTTTATATTTAATAATTATATCTTTATCCTGGCAAGGTGTTTTTTTTGTGTGTGTGTGTGTGTGTGTGTGTTTGTGTAGTGCTGGGGACTGAACCCAGAGCCTCACATGCCAGGAAAGCACTCTACCACTGATCCACATCCCTAGCCCATGGCAGATTATTTTAAGGAAAAAAAAAAAAAAAAGACTGGTTATTTCTAAAGTGGCTTTTGGTGATGATTTTTTTTTTTTTTTAAGCAAATCACAGTGTTCCATTTGAATGTCACTTAAATAGCTGGGGGTTCTACTTTTGCACTTTCTTATGAAACAGATATTAGCCCAAACAAGAAACTTCAGTTACTGTTTTGTTGTTTCTGGAAAGAAGTCAGAAGGTAAGAGAACCAGCGGTCATGCTCATGTGGGCACCAGGGCCGTGTTGTGAATGGTGGAAGCTGTGACAACATAGAGATGGGCTCTCCCGGGCAAATAAAAGCATGACCCAAAGGCACTCATGACAAGTAGGCAAATGATGTTGGTTTCTTGGGGAGAGTTCTGTTCTCATCAGTTGAATGTTTATGTGCCAGACACTGTACTAGGCTTTAAGTACATAATGGTAAACAAAAGCTGGTATAACTAATGTTCCAAAAAAGTTTAAATTCTAATGTGTGTAGCCAACACAAATCAAGTCATCTCATGAGTGAATGCAGTATGAATGTAATTATGAAAGTATCACAAAGTATGTATAATAGATTAACAAACACAGCTCTTATGAACATCCAGTGTGTACACCTATTTTTGAGAGAGTTGTTACAAAGGAGTAGCTTTCACTGGAGATTGTAGAACACAAATGAGAAGGTGAAAGAAAATTAAAAGCCAATAACTATGAAAGATGCCCATGTATCAGAGTTGCTGCTGAGAAATATAGAAGACACATGTCATTCATTTGTACATCTTTCACAAGAGAATTCTTTCTTTTTTTTTCCCTTTAAATTATTCTGAATATACTAATTTTGGAGGTGTTTTGTGGACTCGAAGAAATTGGTAAAGATGTTTTTCTAACAAGATGCAATCTGATTGCTTCATTAGGTTTTAATAATATGCTTGGTGATTTCTGCCTATTTTAAATGAGCAGATTCCTGAGAACCGTCAGACCTGGGAACTGTATAACTGTGCCTCTGGTCGGGGAGCTGGGTTAAGCTAAAGGTGGCAGCTTATCAGTAGTAGAGCCAAAAATAGAACACCCGCTTCTGAGTTCAGTGTCTGGCCACTAGAATATCCCACGCATTCCATGCACAAGGGCCCAGCCCTGTTGTCTACCCCCCATCGTTTCTGTGACTTGGACACCCAGAGCTCCAGGGAGGATTAGGTTATGATTTGGAGAATCTTTGATTCCCTAAGATGGTCTTAGAATGTCTAAAAATATCTTCCTCTTCTCTCTCGACACCTAGAAGGAATCTGCTTTATGATCACCTCAGAAAAAAAAAAAGACTGAAATGAATTTATGATCTGAATGCCTATATTAAATATTTGCCCTAAAAGCAATGAGACCAGGGCCACTATGCATACATAAAATACAGATTGTTTCAGGAGAACATTTTCAAAATCTGCAGTCATGACAAAAGCAATAAAGGAGAATAATATTTAAGTTGATAAAAGATGCAAACATGGCTTTATTGGGTTTCCAAATTCAAATTAAAAGAATAAATATTTCATCAGTGATACTAATTAAAGATTGGTCAAAGATTTGTCTGTGTCTCATATAGCAAATACCAATCATAACTGATTAAGAGAAGTAACATTTATTGGACCGCTCAGTTGTAGAAAGAAATGATTACTGTGATGTCCATTTTACTGAGTAATGGTTATTTGATTATAACTTGATGTTCAGATGACATTAGTACTCCCTGATATCATGCCACCCTTTTCTTTTCACAGAGTAATGTTTTGATGGGGGTGTCAATAATGCTCTAGAATGTTTAATTATGTGAACTGGTTTTTAGTGATTTTGTGTAGTTGCGTGTGCTTTCAGTGTTTTCATTTGATGCCATCTTTGCTTCTTGAAAAAGCCACTTAAAAATTGATTGCAGGAGCTATAATATTCAGGCTCTTATCATTGGATCATCGTTGTCACATATTTCTTTTCCATTTTAAATATTTATATCTCTCATTAGATGCAAAATTCTGATAAGACTTCATTTTTCTCAGTAAAAGAGGCAACTGAAAAAATAGAGGATATAGGAGAAGAAAATGAAATAATAAGGTCATTGTTACTGGCCTGAGTCCTCTAGTGCATTAGAGAGAGCCCTTCTATGCTATGGTCCAAGGTCTGGTATTTCAGAAGCAGGCATGAATATGTACACATGTGTTTTTTGCTGTGACATCTGTTCATCCAGTTTTATTCTTTCAAGTTTCTAATGTCAATTGCATACAGTTCTCTACTGTGTCTACCTTTCCTGACCATTGAGCTTGCTCTGAACTCAACTTGCTTTTATTTTGTAAGTTAAGCTGATGTCAAAGTGTTCCTGCTTGTCTACATAATCAATGTAAACAAGTGACACAGAGATCATCATGGTCAAGCCTGTACTGATGTCCCCCTTAGTGTCCAGCTTTTTTGATATCTAACTTCATCCACTTTTATCAAGGCCAGGGTCATCGGGGCATGTGGGGTTGCAGTCAGCCTTCAGAGGAGCCATCTTTAACTGTCAAGAGTCCGCATGTGATTGGAATAGAAGCAAGTTCTTTATACTTTCTAGGTAACATGTTTTCATGAATGTGGAAATTCTTTGCAGTTTCTTAAGGATAACAAAACCATTATGGATTCATTTGCTATTATATTACAATCACCAATAGGAGGATAGGTGTTCTCTGTGAACAGCCTCCTTCAGAGATTCCCTGGAAATCTACAGATCAATCTGTGGGTTTATCTAACGATAAATTACCTTTCTCTGTTAACCAGAGGAAAAGTCCTCAAGTACTGCGACATCTTCTCCCCACCCCTCAACAATTGTGCTGCACATCCAAACAGACATATGTCTACTGGAAGCTGTTTCTGCTAGCAAAAATGAGAAACAATGAAGAGTTAAAATAATTCTCCACCCGACCTATGCATGCAGCTCCCACACCGTCTTTTTTTTTGTATGTACGTGTTACATACCAGGTACATTAAAATTCACATTTAAATTTCAAATGAGTTAAATACACCATTGCTTTCAAATAAGTGACTGATTTTTGTTCCTCTCATGTTATATTAATATTAATATTATGGAATCTTCTGTACCCTTGCGTTCCTTGCTGACTATCTGATAATTGGGTTGGGGGAGAGTACTGAGGGTCATCTTGTTTAGCTTATCTCTGCAAGAGAAAGAGTGGCCAGTAATAAGGGAAAGCGGCAATAAAATGGTAACAAAAAATTGAAAAGAAGATTTAATCTCTGGCCAATTTGAAACATATCCCGGAGAATCCATAGAGAAAAAGATAAAGTGTGACTATGAGTAAGTTAACTAAACACATTACACCATGTGCGAGCAAATGGAGTTAGCCCATTGTACATGTTTAATTTCCTATTAGTCTCTGGCGTTTACTACCACGTCTGAGTTGGGGCATCTGTAAATTCAGTTAAATACAGTGCATTGTCTAAACATATCACAGCTCCAATCAGTCACCCCAGCTGCTGATAAGAAGCCTCTTGTATTATTGAATCTACAATGGGGAGGCTCTGCAGGCACCAAGATAACAGCTAGGTATTTCACTTTTAAGTGTGAGGGGGAAAAAAGGAAACCTAGCTGTGCCTCTGCTGTTACATCTCTGACATTTATTACCCGCTCTCTGATTTGCTTTATGCTAGTGATGTGATTTTGTTTTTTGACTCTATCCTGATTTTCTTTAGTTTTAACTTAAGCTCTGTGAATCAAAGAGAAGGCAATCAGAGTATTGCAAACAAACAAACAAAAACCATCTTTCCTATTAATACAAAGATAGCAACAACTTCTTTAGAAGATTCTTTTATTTTCTTTTTCGTTTAAGCTCTCTTTATTGATTTTGCTTTTCTTCTAGTCTGGGCACATAAGGATGAAACTCAGTCTTTCTTTTATTTTTCTCTTTCATAGTTTCATTGAAATTTTTAAGAGTTCCTCTAATGATTGATCCTCAGAAAGAAAATCGTGTTGCCTTTAATGAACCTGAGGGCAGGCCTATGCATACTACAACAAACATCTTTCCCAAGTTCTGCATACAATTTTTCTTTTCTATTGTTGATATTACTTTGTCTAATCTTGCATAATTATCCTGTACCAGTTATCCTCTTATTGGTGAAAGCATAAAGAGACACATCTTGATATTTTGAGATGTAATTGCTATTTTATATATTTTTAAAAATTTTCCTCCTGCCAGGGAGATGTTAGCCATTCTCATTCCCATGAAATAGTTGCATGACATTTTCTAAAATTTCATTCAGATACTAATATGTTGTGTGAAGATCATAATGTTACCCAATTTACACTTTGTTTTTTAATAGAATGATTGATAATCTTCTGTGAATGGCTCCATATGTCTAGTAGTTGCATATTGGTGAAAGTACCGATCACATTGCCTTCATTTGATTTTATGAGTTTATATTTTCTCTTTCCAAAACAGATGTTTTACTACAGCTGCTATTTGTGTAGTAAATTGGTTCCCATACCATAGTTCTGTTTTCATATAACACTGTGGATATGACCAACAACATTAGTAAAAAGAGAAGAAAATAGAAAACTTCAGATAATTCCTGTCAAATTCAATTGAAGCTCTGTTTCTTACTGACTTTATTTTGGTGTTGGGGATTGAACCCAGGTCCTCATTTATGCTGAGCAGGTATTCTGCCACTGAGGTATTCTTCCTGCTCTCTTGTTGACATTTTTGGGGGCCTAGTTTTGGGATCTGTTTCTCTTTATAATCACGGGCTTATTGTACACATATAGTCATACCTCTCTCACACACAAGCATCTCCCCCTCCATCTATCCACCTGTCCACCTGGCAATGAGCCAAAAAAGCCCTAGGGCCAGACGGGGGCGGGGGGGGGGAGGCTAGGGTTTCAATATATTCTAAAGATGTTTGTTAACCCCCCACAAAAATACTATTGTGTATTTGGCAGCAAATTATGATATAATTTGCCCTTTTAAGATTAAAAGGTCAAGAATTAAGTGCTTAGATCATGGAACAGCAGATAAGAAAAAGAATGTAGACATGGGGGTTAGGGGTTGAACAGTAGGGATTAACAAAAGATTACTGGGTCCTGAGAGCGAACTAGTCGCTGTCTAATGTCATACTATGCATTTTATGGAAGGGTTGCTGTTTTCTGGAGATGAGGTTGATGATCCAATAATAAAAGTGCTCGTAAGCCCACGTGATCTCTACAAAGGGACTGTTTCTCAGCTCTAAGTCCACTCCTCTTTGGAATATGGAGACTGGCCCTGGAAGCATGAGGAAGGAAAAAGGATTTTATCATGATGGTTTCTGTTGGCTTGTTCCTGAAAGTTCCATAGCACTGGACCCTTTGCCCTAGCATTGACAGGTGCTTCCAGATTAAAACCCCCTTCCACACCTGGGGAAGCTTCAGCCCCAGCCACTACCATCCACCCTTCAGTGGTCTGAGGCTTGGTCTCACCCCCTGGGGCCTCCTTTCTGAAGTTCAGATTCTTGCAGTGCTGCCTCTTCCTTTGATCTACATAATTTCTAGAGGCAGTGGTTGCTTCCTTCAGTTAAGATTCCTATTCTGCTTTTGCTCTTAAACTTTCCCAGCACCCTTTGGACCAGTTTACAAATTCTCCCTGTCGAAATGCCTACTGTGGCTTTTCTTTTACTCCCTAGACTCCCATAATGATGCAACAACAATTTCTTAATCTTTTAGCCATTATTTCTTTTTATGTCACATCCTCATTTCCTTGCTGGGTGCTAGATGTGTAAGTAGGATGTCATAGCATAAATTTAACAGTTTTGATCTGTGTGTATGTTTTCACTAGGAATCCCAAAGTTCTAGAGAGTAGCTTGAAAATTACTGATGTCAAGGAACAAGTGCATTTTTGTTGTTGTTGTTGTTACACCTACATCTTGAACTGATTTGCAAAGAGTGAGCTTTTGTGTAATAATCTCAGCATTCTTAGCATTCAAGAATGTCTTTTTTCTAGCAAAAATTGAATAGAAACTTGTCTTTCTACTTTTAAGTAAAACATAGATAGGTAAATTTAGAGCAAATATTTGTACACTACTTCAGTAAAAATTAGGGTCAATTCATAGAATGTATCAATCTTTTAGAGAATGGATGAGTGAAGATGAATTTTGAGAAGCTCTGTATAGAACGTGAGCTTTGAGTTATATTTTAATGTTAGCAATTGAGTTTAATAATCAAAATGAATAAAAGTGAAATGATTTTGAAAATTAAATGATATTTTAAAAACTATATAGATTAATTTTCTTTAAAATATTATTTCAGCACTCTTAGTAATTTAAATGATATTTTAAGTAATATCAAATATAAAAATCAAGAAAATTGATATGGATTTTCTAATCAATATAGATGGAAGTTGATTTTAGTAATCAAAGTAAAAATATAATACTTTGTGATCCCTATTATCAGATATAATTATCTATAGGAATCACATTAAATGGAGTAACTATTTCTACCTATTTTTGTGTGTGTGTTACTATATAGAATCAGTTTAACAATAAGTTGTATTGGCCCTCAAAAATTACTTTGTCTTAATATTCCTCATAATGACAATGAAAACAATGTCAAGTTATTGATAATTTCAGTGTTTTATTGTGAAGATGTTGCTGGGCTACATAATTCATTGAATTATGATTTTGAAAACTTAGTTTATATATACTGTGTGTCAGTTAAATTTTAGAATATTCCCTATAGATTTTGTGTGTATCTCACTGAATCAATAACCCGCTTGGGAACATTTAACCTGGAGTGAATAATCCCAGGAAACCAGGTGTTTAAATGTCCAAAGAGTTGGAACTATTTGGATTATACAGACACAGCAGTTCATGGGAAAATTCTATTAGCACCTGTTATAGTTGGCCCTGGTTTTAATTTTCTTATCTCAATTTTATTGTGTGAAAACTGTAATGAAAAACGGTATAATTGGTATTGAGGCATATTTGCTTTCACAAGCAAAAAAAAATTTTTTTTAATGTAATGTTTCATACCCAAAACTTGTATGTAGTTGAGTAGATGCAAGTCTCTCTACTCAAAGCCTCCTCTGGAAAATGTAATAGAAGCAGAATCATATGTCCAGCATAGCCAGTTAGTTCTTATTGTCCTCCCTAATCATTATAAGTAACTGCAGATGTCTAACGCGGCATTTAGGACAGTGCTTTCTTTGCAAATGTGGGCAATAGCTTTAATGTATGTTAAACAGTTACTGTGTTTGAAAGCATGAGGAATGTGAACAGAAACTGTATTTTTAATCCATGCATATTTCCTAGTTGTGTGACCCCAGACAAGTCACTCAACCATTTTGAGCCTTTTTTGTTGTTGTTGTAATTGAAGACATTAATAATGCTCCCCAAAGCCCATTTCAGTTGTAACAACTTTGGATTTCAGTTTTTTCAAGATATGTAGGTTATTAGGGAAAAAAATTCTAGAATTTTATAAATCATGCTGTAGAAAGCCTGGCAGATAACTAATAATAGTTAAGGAGCCGTATAACATGATTTTTTATTTTTTATCTTGATGCAAGCCACTTCTTCCTGTGTTTCTATTTCCCCTTGTAAATAGTAGGTAATAATATCTGCCTCCTATTGTGGTTATTAATGAAATAATCTTCCAATCTGTAAGCAAGAGGAGAGTGGACACAACAGCTATTACGAGGGACGTGGAAACAAGCCACTGAAGACACAGCAATGGAGGATTAGTTCTTTGCCCTAAATGTAAAAATCTCCAGCCCACTACTTTTCAGCCTGGAATAAAGGCACACCCTTATTTATTTCCTTTGAAGTCACTCAGTCAACCAAAACAACTCATGATATGTAATACTCCTCAGTAAGTACTTTCTATAACATATCCACGGGTGTCTCCTTAACATTCAAGAAGTGTTGTGCAGAGTTTTGATCTCCAGTTTTATGAATGAGCCCCTCCTTGACGGTTGTGGCAATGTGTTCCTGGTTTCTGTTAGGACTCTGGTATTGACTCTTGATGCACACAGAACCCTCTCTGGTGGCCTGGAGGAAGACTGTGGAAGTCTTAGGGAGGGAGCCCCTGGGAGAAGCTGGGCAAGCTGGTTTCAGGCCAGGTATCCTTCATGGGGCATCCCTTCTACCCAGCTTCCCTGGTCTTGTGTCCCCGGCTCTAAGCCTCCTACAGGGGGCTGCAGGTAAAGTTAGCAGTGGGGGCCAACTTCTTCCACCCACATCAGCAACACTGCAGTCTCCCCACAGGTTTCCAGGCCTCTGCAAGGCCCTAACTACCTGCAGGAACCAAATCCCTGTAGAGAACTGGGGAGGAACGCAATAGCAGTTTCTCCTTCATAATTTGAGATACTATTTTATCTTTAACAATCTGTGCTGAGAAGGGAAAGATTGAGCTGAATATATGTCAACGAAACAAGATACAGCCTGTGCACGACCAGAGTGTCAAAGTTATGTTTTCTGTGACCTGCTTTAAGGCCAATCATTCTGCATGGACTACTCTTAACATGCATACATTTTAAAAAATCGAATTAATTGAGGAAATGCAGGTAAAAATTACATGATCTGTAATTCTAAAGTTCTTTCACAGAACTTAGAATAAATAAAGAATAAATCTTGTAACCCCACAATGGGATTATTAAGTTTTTAAAATTCTGTTCTTTTACTTATTTTCAATACTGACAGTTGAACTCAGGGCCTCATTTATGCTAGGCAAGCACTCCACCCCTGAGCCACATACCCAGACTGTTTTAACTGTACTTTGAGCCAGGATCTCACTTAGTAGTTGGAATTACAAGCATTTACACATGGACTGATGAGTCTTTTTTGTTGTTGTTGTTGCCAGGGATTGAACCCAGCATCACTCAGTCACTGAGCCTTATCTCCAGCTATTTATTGTATTTTATGTAAATACAGGGTCTCACTGAATTGCTTAGGGCTTCACTAAGTAGCTGAGGCTGCATTTGAACTCACAATCTTCCTGCCTCAGTCCCCCAAGCCATTGGGATTACAGGTGTGTACCACTGAAGAGTCTGTTTTTTAAACCAATTTGATGTTAACAGAAAAATTGATTATTCCCATATATCCTCTGCATGCATATATATATATATATATATATATATATATATATATATATATATATAAAACCTCTGCCATTATCAACATCCCTCCTAAGAGTAGCACATCGATTACAATCGATGAACCCACATTGATACAGGTTGACTACCCAAAGTTTATAATTTACATTGAGGCTTATTTTTGTCATGCATTCTATGGGATTTGACAAATGCATAATGACATATATCCACTGTTATAATTGCATACTGAATGATTTCCTGGCCCTAAAATTCCTCCAAGTTCTGTGTATCCATCCCTCCCTATCCCTCACTGATGGACAAGAGTGGATGTTTAAAAATAATGTCTCAGACTAGAAGTTTCTTTCTAATTAGTTGCTTGTTTTTCTCATGGACTGCTTGCAGCTCATAGAGAAGACCTCGTAGCATGAAGCATTCTTTCACGGTTTAGGTTTTGTTAACAGGGGCTATTAGTGTGTGTGACTCCCTAATCCCCCTTATGCTGAGGGGCATCTCCAGCCCAACCAGTTTTAATTAACAGGGAAATGCTCATATTATTTTGGTACACTGATTACAGGCAAAGCTAAAGTGGAAGTCAGTTTGGGTCCCAAGGGATTTCTTTGTTAAAATGCATAGGGTACCTTTTTCTTTTCTTTCTTTTCTTTTTTTTTTCTCCCCACTAATTCTCCTCCTCCATGAACTCCAGATAAGCAGCAGGCCTGAAGGCCTGAGCCAGATTTCATTACTATCACGCACTCTTCATGGTCATCTTTTAATATTTGAAAGGATCATTTGTTAACTGGAAATGGTCAATTTTTTTTTCTTTGGCTTTTGAAATATAATTTTCAATTTTTAATTTGATTCATTTAGATGAAATCATTAATCAGGGTTGAAACTGAGTTAATTTTCTGGAAAATAAATGAGGTTGTTAGAGGGAACATTATTAAGTGGGCTCTTTGTAAGAAAGGGATAATAGCTGAAAATATGGAATACTTGGAGAATTGTAGCACTGGGGCAAAAATCGAAAGGTTTTTTTTTTTTTTTTTTTCTTTTTTCTTCTTCCTTGTTAAGTGGAATAATTCATTTTAAAAATTAGTTAGATTGGAGGATTTTCAATGTTAAGCATTATAAACACCCCATTAATTATATCATATATTGTAAATAGCAAAGGTTCAATAAATTAGAAGTAAAGCATACCAAATGGATTTCTTTTTACATTTTTCCATGGTGCTGGGGATGGATCCCTGGGCATTATCCATGGCATTATTAGAAAAGTGTTCTACCACCAACTCATACCCAGCCCAGAGTTCTCATTTTTTAAAATGTTTTTATTAGTGTATTATATCTACATATAATAGGAGGGTTTATTTTGACATAATCACATGTGCATGGAATATAATTCACTTCATTTCAGTCTCCAGGACCTTCCTTCCTCCCACCCCTTCCTCCCTCAACCCCTCCCCTCTGCTCTACTCCACTAGCCTTTTCCCATATATTTATTGTTTTTATAAATGGCCACTTTATAGATATACATGAAAGTGGAATTCACTGTGCTGCATTCACACTTGCATACAGCCTAATATGGTCAACCAAATTAATTTGTGAGACGTGAGGATATTTCATGTCTGATGAGTTTTCTTCTTTTAAAACAATTCATGAACCCGTCCTAGCTTTAGTCTAATTTGTCTCATGTCTCTTCTTAGATTTTCAAAATCTTTAATTGTGGTTTTATTATAAAAGAAGAAGGAATTCTATAGATATCAAATGCTGCATGTTTAGTTCCCAACCCTTCCTTTACAACCCGATTTTCAAACAATCCACTTCAGGTAATCCTTCTTTCTTAACCCTGTATACTTTTCTCATCATTTTATTCCAATTTCCCCAGTCCCTCTAGCACTCACGGATTCAAATATTATTCTAAATATTGACTCTTTGTTAATTTTAATATGATGCCCTGTTTCTTCCTCTTTTAATGAGAGTTTAAAATTGTCAGGATTTTGAGTTTCTTTATGTTCCATACCCTCTTTCTGCACACAGTAAGCATTTAGTTAATTCTTTTTGACTGACTGAGCTGGTGAATTATGAAAATGGGATAGAAGTTTTACAGTAGCTTGTAATCAGTGCCAGGCCCTACTCTATATCAGACTTCTTTTTCATTTGAACCTGTATCAAATTTTAGCCATTGAAGAAGAAAGGAAATTTTACTAACTTGCTGTGAAGTACTACATGACTTAAAGTGATTAGGATGGTGAGGAAAATACCCTTCCCTAGAAAACAAAGAGTGCAGATTTGGCCAGACATCCAGTCACCTCCATTGGCCATTCTGGTGAAAGGCAGGTCACTGGAGAATTCACTGCTCACGATGGCTTCTAATCATTGCCTCCATTTCTTAAAGTCTCACAAATGTGTCTTTCCGCCTGAGCCATCTCACTCAGGGTTATTGCTTGAATGTTTTATGTAAAGGAGTTCCTAGAAAGTCAACTGAAGAGATTTTTATTGGCATTTCCATGAATGCCATATTGAGTGTTTGCTGATGCAGATAGCAACCACAGTCAACTCAGCCCCCAAGTTCCAAGATAACCTGCTGAAGACTTAAGTTTGGTTGGCAGGTGCATTACACCATTAATGCAACCTCTGCATGTGTTTTTCTGTAGCTTTTCAATTCACACTTTTTTATTTCTAGCCCTATAACATAAGGTAAATGAGATTAAATTGAAATCTTGGCCTTTAGAAGTTAACATGTTTCTCTAAGGCATCCTTTGTCTCCTTGATGTTCATGAGTTAATATTATGAAGTGTTTGGGGTAGTGTCTGAGTGAATGTGAAGTATGTGTGTAGGCCACCTTTCACAACGTAGTTTGAATGAAGCTCTTTGTAAAACACAGTTCTGATTGACTCATCTATTTTCTCTCATTTATACACACTACTTATTTTACCAGTTAAACGCATTGTTGTCTCTTCAAGTTTTATAAGCAAAGGCCTCTATTTCCATGACTTATTTCTCAGAATTTAAAGGACTAGGTCCCTTCATACATTTCAAACTTTGTAGCTTGTCACTTCTCAGTAGTCTACATCCCTAGATCAGCACTGTGCAACAGACCTTTTTTACAGTGATAGTAATGTTCCCTAGCTGGGCCATTCAATATGGCAGCCACTAGTCATAAAGGGGTATGGGGCATTTGAGACCAGTGTCTCTGAGAAGCAACACCTTAAACTTTTATAAATTTCACTTATTACACATGTAGGACAGCGTGGGTTCAGGTCTTGTTTTGACTTGCTTCTCTGCCATAGCTATTCTTAGTGACTAAAATGCCTTTCCATCTTCCTCATGTGCATATATACCTTTACGGCCTAATATGGCAATGCCCAAGTACCTTCATTTCCCCTGGAAGAGTTAAATTTTCTTATGCTATTCTTCAGCCTGGCTTGTACTTTTTCTGAAAAGCAAACCTTTCAAAGTTGTTATAATGTATCTTCTTCCCTACTTGACTGTAAGGCCTGGAAGGAATAGTCAGGCATTGTCCCATGCCTAGCACCATACAAAGCATATAATAAGTACTTCATACATATTTGCATAAATTGAACTGAATGCGTTTAATAAGGCCAAAAGAGAGAAGCAATTCCTTTTAGGTGTAATAGATAATTAAATGTGTGTTCCACTTACTACTACTACTACTATTATTATTATTAATCATCATCATCAGATGGGGAAAGTTTAAACATCTTAGAAATACAACAGAGAAAAATCCTTTATGTGGTCAATAGCTTTTAACATTATTACAAACATGATAGATATCCAAGTGTCCAAAAACCAATGTCTATCCTTAATTATGTAACCTGGCCCCCTCTGGTATTTGCAATAAACTTAACTCTAGGAATTGCGTAGCCTTGGTACTCAGGATGTCGTGGCCAGATCAGATTTGGCCCAAGTCATATTATAGACAGATGCAAACATATGCCACTGATTGCAAAAAAATTAAATTTAGTTACTGTTTGGACGAGGAAGCCTGAGCTGAGATTCACTTATTTCGGAATTGACTGCATTGGGATGGTTTGGCCATCTGTCCCACATGTGAAACGTTCAGCTCACATATACTTGGAGCACTGATATTGGCTAGTGGTGTTGGCCAAAGCAAATGCAAATGTTTAATGTTCACAAACAGAAATTGGTTTAGAGATAGCTGATCTGTTCTCCTCCCACGGCTCCCTCCCTTCATTCCCAAGTCTTCAGGCATCATGAAATAAAAGTGGGGCCAGTGGAGAATGTAAGGGCTCCGTTTCAACTGTATTCCAAGGGAGGCTCCCAGGTCAGTTTCGATCCCTTTCAAACCTCCTCCTCTGACTTTGAAGACAGAGCACCCACCCCCTCCATCTCTGAAACTGGGCAGTGGCCCTTTTTGTTTTCACACACTGAAAATAAAGTGTTCACGTGAGCTCATTTACAGAGAGTGGAGTTGGCAGTCTTATCAGGAGAAGAGAAAGGAGCACTGGAGATGAAAAGCTCTCGCAGTGACAGAGGTCTTTATTACTTTGGGCAGTAATGGAATGCAGTGTACACAGGGTAAAGTGACGGCTACCTACAGCATTTAGGGAGAACTAGAGCAGTAATCGTGTTTTATGTTGTTCCTCATCTGACTTTCTCGCTGAGCCAGTTGACCCCAGGGATAGGGCTTGTACGAGTTGGAAGCAATGTACGTGTGTTCTTCTCCAGAGACAACAGAGCTGTGGATAATCCCTGATTGCTCTTTGAATTGGCTTTGGGGCAGCATGCGTCAAAATCATGCATATGAAACATGACAGTAAACTCTTGTCTTTTCTCCAACACTACTGAAAACACTCAACTTGTTGCTGATTTTTATTGCTAAGCTCCTACCATTTTTCTACCAAAAGTATGCAGAGAAAAAAATTGCTATTGATGCTTTGTATAATTGTTTTCATAATCCAACATTGCTGAAAATGAAATTGGCACTTGGTCCCAAGGGCTTTGAGATAGTTTAAGCATAAATTCAGCATTCTAAGGGATCTGAAGTTGAGGGAAACAGTCAGGAAGGCCCTTAGCTTTTTCTCTGAGTTGTACTTGAATAGACAGCTAATTAGGCACTCTCAAAATTTATTTGTCTCTAGAAATAGAGGAAAGGTGCTAAAAGCATAATAGAAATGAATTCTGTACTATACCCTTTCTGGGAAATTGACATTTTATGCATTTGACATTTGATGCTAGCAGTTTATTTTTTAAATTATTTGAAATTTATTTACTTGAAATCATTTAAATGGGTTCTTATCGTACATGCTTCCCAATGAATTTGCACAAGATATGTTAAGTGGAAAAATAAATAAATCCAGTATGATTGACTGTGTCAGCATATAGCAGTTTTGCCACATAAGAGCTTCCCATCTCTGGAGTATCATGGCCCTGTCATTTTTGAGTTCACTTAGTTCTTAAAGTGAGAAGTGCTGAGTGCCATGCAGACTAGGGAATTGGAAACATCAGTGAAGCCTTCCTAAGTAATAAGATGAACCTTGAAAACAGGAGCCATGTTTTCCATCATTAAGCATTCTTTTTAAATATGCTATATAAAGCTTAGTTTTAATTATACTAGTATCCTTTTCAAGTATGTATTTCAAATGTTTGTCTAGAAAACAGTGTCCCTGTCCTATTTCTTAGAAGAAGGGGAAATGGACTGCCTACTCTTACACACGTGCTTACAGGGTTTTCTCTAGTGGAATTCATGGTCACATCACCTCTAGCCATCATCTACTCTCTGCAGGATGGATTCAGGGGTTACCTACTGTGATATGGGAAGTCCTGGAAAAGCACCAGGCCTCACAGGACCTACCAAGGTACTACTGACTCCTAAAGTTCCACCAACAAAGACAACTTTCTTTGCATTGCAACTTTTTCCTTCCTACATGCATCCTCTAAGGAATCAAATGAAGGCCATAGGGAGTTTACTGTGTGCTTGCTCAGTGGCAGGTAATGTGCCTTTTATAAATCTTTAGTCTAACTCTACAGAAGAGGAAGGAACTGATGCTTAATGGTGTTAAGAAACTGTGCAAAGTTCCCAAAGTGAGAAAATGGGAGAGCTGTGATTCAGACTCAAACCAGTTATTATTTCTGTTTCACCTGATTGTAAATTGAGTGATCAGATTTCATTAGCTGGTTTCAGGATGCTAAGCTTTCTGATCAGCAGTCAAGGTGAAGATGGAGGACTTCTTCAGAAAATTGGGGTGTTAAGACAGTTTGCTAAAGATCTCTCCAGGATAGAACTCTGATCACACAATAGGGCTGGTGGAAACATTGAGAAGATATTCCCGGGCATTTTGCTAGCCTCAAAATGTTCCAACTTGAATTAATATTAAAATAGGTACAAATAATATTATCTTTAAAATACATTAGTTTCTAGAAATGAGGGAATTTAAAAAAAAGAAAAAACTAAAACCAAGTGTAAATGATAGGAAAGTATATTTGTAATGCCAATGTGAATTGCTAACAATAGCTAACTTTTTTGTTTGTTTTTTGGTACAAAAGACACATCTCCTTTAGTTACCATATGTCTAAGAGACACTGATTGTTACAGTGTTCATTTTACAAATGAGCAACATAAGTCTCAAAGAAGTAAAAGTCACATCTGGAAAGTGGGAGAGGGGGACTTGACCCCAGGCCTCAGGAATCTGAAGTCACAATGCCACCATTGTTTGTTTCTTTATACCACTTAGAAGAGGTTTCCCTTGTGTTTCAGGATTCGTACTACTATTAAGATTCAGTTTGTGCAAGTGGAATAAATCCTAGAATTATTCACTGGGAATGTATTCAAACTTATTTATAGTTCTTTTGGTTTCATGTCTGCCAACTCTATCAAATTACTTCAAACTAGATAACTGTCCAAACTTTACAGAAGTGTGCAAAGTGGTAGACCTGTAATTAGTTGGATTTTAGAGGAATAATTAGAATGCAGATAGTTACATACAATTGGCCATTATCAGATTCCAATCTTCCAAACTGGTTAGCTGGTTGTCGTAGATTTTCAACTTTTAAAAGATTGGGTAATGTGTGTGGAGGGGGACAAAGTCAAGTTTGAATTGTCTTTTTAATGTCTTTGAAACAATGAGCCTATATTTCCATTTAATTAAAACAGTAAAGTTGTGCTTCAAATATATGGAATTCACCACCAATTGTAATTGATTTTGTTCATTTTCTTTTTTTGTTCCTTTCACTTCTTTAAAAAAAAAATCACAATTAACAATAAAAGACTCTCCATTTTAGTTAAAAAGCCAAGCAGCAATGAAAAAGAAGATAGATTACTACAGTCTTGAATACATTAATTGAGATGGCATGGTGACTGTTATTCATTTCACAATGAGCAACCTGAACAATACCAATGTATTTTAGGGGCAGTATTTTGTCTAATTGATTTCTTCTTTTTTATAATGCTGAAATGCAGACAGTTCCTGAATATCCACAAACCTTGAATCTGCCTCCATTTTCTCATTGTAAAATGGGAGCCATAATAACCATCTTAGAGTGGATATTATGATCAGAAGAGGTTAGCCAGGTGAACTGCTTCTGAAACCAAAGAGGAGTATACAATTTGTTCCAATCATGACCTCTGACAGACTTTACTACCATTCAAAAATTATAGTAACTCCACTATCATTAACATCAATTGAAAATTGGAGGTACACAGGCGTTTTGGCAAATACTTCTGCCAGGTAAGGCTAACTTTTTGGAGTTCAGAGGAAAGGAGGGATATAGGAAAAGGAAGAAAGTAAAAACAAAAACATTCAAAGGTATACTGAAAAATCTAAGTCCAGTGTTTTTCCATTGGCACAAATCATGAGTTTCCAATTGAATTGACGTTCTTTTATTGACTTTCATGACTGGCAGTTTTGAAGATTACAAGCCAGTCACTTAGTAGAGTGTCCTTCAGTTCTGGCTATAATAATGTTTCTTCATGATTATATTCAGATTATGCATCTTAGGCAGAAATAGTACAGAAGTGATAACAGTGATCTCACTGCACTACAGCAGGTGGTGAACTACTGCCATTTGTCCCCTGACTCAAGGCAGATTATTGGTATCTACCAGGCTTTTCCACTATAAAATTGCTCTTTACCTCTCCGAGAGCAATAGAAAAATTGTGATGTATTAATATGACACTGTATAATTATTCCATCCTGCCTCAGGTTATCAATTTATTTGTGGTGGTATGGGCTTCTGGGCTCCTATTTTATTCAGTTAGTTATAATCCATTACTACCATTATTAATTTTGATGCTCAGTGTGTTCTGGATTTATCTACTGAAACCCCTTCAAGCTGGCTTTTTATGCTATATTTACACCTTTGTCCTTCTTGGTTCACTTTCTTCTTTTCTGGCCCCAAAAGATTATCCATGTTCATTTTGTATGTTTCATGCCTTAGCCTATTGCCAGCCATAAAACTCCAAGGAGTTTTGTTTATTTGTGGTATAAAATGATATTGAGAAATAAAGATCTTGATACCATTGCTATTTCTCTTTGTCATCCTGGAGTGTTTTCCAAGACCAACAACCAATTGCTTGTCTGGGCACCAACTAGATATTCAATAATTCTGTTCAATTCCAACACCATCTATCTGGAATTAGCCTCCTGTACCACATGTTCAGAGATTAGCCCCACAAGACTGACTGGGAGGGGCACAGTCAGTGCCCCCTCTGGGTGTACCACTCTTCTAGACTGGAAACTTTCTGAACCCCCAATGTTTAGGGGGTGTTATGAAAGTTACATTATGGAGACAGGATTGATTAGATCATTGGTCACCAGTGATGAATTAAGGATTCAGCTCCTTTCCCTTCCTTGTATATTGGGAGGGATAGAACTGAAAATCCCAAGCTTCTAATCAAGGCTTGGTGTTTCTGGCAACCAGCCTCATCCTTAGGCCATATTGGGGCCCACCAAGAGTCAGCTCATTAGAACAAGAGAGGTTCCTGTCATCCTCCTCATCAAGGATATTGCAAGGGCTCTAGGAGTGCCGAGCAAGGAACCAGGTACAAAACCCAAGCATCTTTCTATGACACCACAGTTGTTGTTTGTATAAATGGAGCATCACCTTATTACAGGGTAGTGCTTATATGTCAGGAAAGGTTAAACTTTAGAAATCACATGTCAATAGAGTGTAAACTTTAGTGGAAGGAACAAATGTTATCACGCCGTCCCTTATTTACTGAATTGGGGTATAATTGAACATTGTCTTGTGGCGTACACTGTATTATATACAAAGAGATGGAGGTTGTAGTTGTCATGATTCTTTTCCATACTGTCTAATGATATATACAGACAATACTGTATGTGTTTAAAGACTTGAAGTCACAAGATAATATTCAGTGCTATGTGTTTTCATCTTTAGAACCAATTCTATTGCCCTCAGCCTCCATTTATTTCAAAATCTATATCTTTAGCCCAAAATCTATATCTACTTTCTTTGATAGTGCAATGCAGTTTTACAGGGTGTAGAAGACTGTAGTATGCCTATTTTCTGTACTCCTGACAGAAGGGGAAGATGCCAATTTGAAGTCTTTTTTATATGCATATCTGCATTCTCTTGTCCATCCTTAACATATGTAACATTCTTTTATGAATCGGCATTCATTTTAAAGTTCATAGCCATCAGAGTATTTTAAAGCACCCTAGAGTGGTATCTCATATGAGGTGCTTCTTTGTAGAATTTAACAACGACAACAACAAAAATAACAGAAATACACAAATTAATCCAGGCCCATATCGTGGGTCTTAGAATTGCTGGTAGCATGAAACTTTGTGGTTCTTCTAGAAGATATTAAAATTATCTACAGTTTAATTGTGTACTGATATAGACTTTGAACTATTCTTTTTCCTCCAGTGTGTTAAAGAAAATACAAGATGTATTGCAACTCAAACACTGAAGAGTACCTTTAAATATACACAAATAAAGCAATAAGTTAGGATGTAATAGTTTCCCTGTTGAAATGATGTATTATTACATAGCTATGTAACAATCAGACTTTTAATACTCATTACAATTAAAAGAGTTTTTGGTTCATATAAGTATTGGATGACACTGAATATACTTTCATCAGGTTGGTTAAAATAATCTGGAAGAATGTGCCTTTATACCATTTTTGAGATATTTAGTTTTATCATCCCTTTCAGTAATATCCTTATGTTTTCCTTACATTGCTACTGTTTGTTTTCCCCAATTTTATTGTTTCAATTCTTTTAGCTGAATGTGCATGAATCTCGCTTCTTATGGTCACTACTTTTGATTTCTTATTAATGGTTTGCATGGCTCAATAGTCACAAATTTCCCCTCTCCTACATTTTTAATTTTTTTTTCTGTATACGGGATTAAGCCCAGAGCTTCATGCGTGTGCTATATTACTGAATTACATCCCTGGCCCATTTTATTTTATTTTGAGCCATGGTCTGACTCCATTGTATAGACTGGCATTGAATTTGGGATCCTCTGGCCTAGACTCTTTATTAGCTGGGATTACAGACATGTACCACCACACCTAGCTACTTTCCTACTTTAGTTTCTTTCTCTGGTTTCACTTATTGCTTTCTCTCTATATTTATAAGTAGTCCCCAAATTTATCCCATTCTATTTTGTGTCAAACAAATCTGTGCTTACATTTTCAAATATCTGTGTTAGTGGCTTGAATTGACAATGGTCACATGTTCTTTGTGAGTTCTCTGTGATATACCTTGGATTTCCCAAAGTCATCCCAAACTTTGGGATGACTACAAACTACTACAAACTTTGGGATGGCACAAATCTACACTTTTCGTATTTCTTTGCAAGCTGTTTGGATGGGTTTGGTTAAGAGCACCATTTTTTTTCCCCTTTCGGATCTAAATTTTGGCATTTATTTGACTCTATCTTCTTTTCCCTCTCACATATTCAGTTTACACTTAGTATCTTACAAATTCCTATCTTTCACTTTGTTGCTGTTGAATGCAAGATTTTACAGTATGAGTAGATTTACCAAAGTGAAGTTTGAGGGCTGCAGAGAGTAAATGAATTATCTGCTTTCCTTTATTTTTTTTATATTATTTGAAAATTTAAATTATAGCGTGTGTGTGTGTGTGTGTGTGTGTATAGCCATTAAAACATCAAAATCATATGGAAAACATCTCTTTTACCAACTCCCCCCCCCCCCCAGGAATTCTCTCCTTTGGAATCTCTCTTTCATACCCCTCCTTGCTCTTGCCACCCTCAAGCCATAATTGATCTGCTTTCCCCCACAATACATGATGCTGTAGAGCTTTATATAAATCATAATACTGTTTTCTAATACTTTTTTTTACCATTTTATATTTCTATAAGGAACACATGAAAATAGAGATATCTATATGTTAATATAAGGAGAACTTGGAATTAGACAAGTATTGTGTGTTAATAATAAGTTGCTTAACTTTTCCAAAATCATAGTCTGGAGATAGTCATCCTATAATAAGTGCATTGGGTAGTAAGAACTAAATGAGATAATCTAAGTGAAAGTCGTTTGTAAACAATAACAAGTCACTTAGGTGTTATACTGATTGCATTCCTTGAGTAGTAGATTTATTTTTTAGTTTTAGGTGGGCACAATGTCTTTATTTTATATATATATATGTGGTTCTGAGGATCAAACCCAGTGCCTCATGCATGCTAGGTGAGCATTCTACCACTGAGCCACAACCCCAGCCCCTCCATGACTAGTCTTTGAAATAATATTGATTAATATGTTTGAAATACCTCAAACACAAAGACATTAAAATTTTTGTTACTTGTTTCTATTTTTATTTGGTAATGCCTGAGTTAATTCATAATAAAAAAAATTTACTAATAAATGGTTCCAAATTCCCTTCCCATTTTTGTGGTTTGTTTAATGTACCATTTCTATACCCTCTGGTCTTTGTATATACAAAGTGTATAGAATATTTCAAAGTTAAGAAACTGTAGCCCAAGTGGAAAAGAGAGATAACAGCAACATAATTGCAAGTTTGCTAAATTCAGTACCAATTTCTTTTGCTAAAAATCTGTACTGATCAATGGATATCAATGAAATTACACCATTAGATTGAAAATACAGATGAAACCTCAGGTATAATTTACTTATTTATTAATATTGACTCACATAATTGGTGACATTAGTCAGAGGAAACACATGTTAATGTCCTATGTCCATAAAGACACAGGGGCATTCACATATCTATGATATGTTTCATATTGGTACTGAAGCTGCTAAAATAGGATCTTACTCAGTTAAGAGCTTATGCAGTTTCAGAAGATATTTAAGGCAAAATTAGGATTAATGGCTCAATGTAACCTTTCTAGATGGAGAGTAATGCTTAGGAAATAGACACACCTCAGCAGTATCATACTGCGTACACCAACACTAATTTTCATGTATCGTGTTCATATCAGGCAAGCACTGTACTTAGCCTGCAGGCTATCCCTGCTTTAAAAAGGTTTATAACCAAGTGGGGGGGGACTACATGTTTCTTGTTCCTTAATGGTTTCCTTGCAGATTCTTTTCCTTTTCATTTTTTCCCCAATAATTTTATTTTAAAATGTAGATTTTTTTTGTGTGTGTGAAACTACAAAACATAAATGTTTTTGAAAGAGGGGGAAGGGAGGCAAGCCTTCTTTTGTGACAACAATTATTGTCCTTACTTTTTTATTTATTCATTTTTGGGTTAATTTAGTCTGGCTAAAATTACATACATATTCATGTTTCTTAATAAGAACAAAGCTTTACTCTTGGTTATTTTCCATAAATTTGTCCTCATAAGCAATTTGATAGACATCTCCTTTAACTATTAGAATCAAAGTTCACAGTGAATCCATGAAACCTAGTTTCAGATCTATAATTCATTAACTCTTTCCCTAAAGGTCCAAATGCTTCTTTATCAGATTACAATAAAATTGCTACTGCTTTCTTTTTAAAGTTCTGAGTGGGCACGTATTGTAATTAAGGTATAAATTGTCTATTGTTAAATGCATTCGAGTTTTTTAAGACTGTAATTCCATTTGGATCTAAAGCATTAATTTAAAACAACATTATGGATTGTTAAATAAGTAAGTGATCTTACTCAGAGGACTATGGAATGTATATCCAAACTTTAGACATTAAGTATACAGTTACTTTACTTCCATTGTCAGGTTATCATAGATAAATGTGAGATTTAAATACTCATTTTACATTAAGGTATCATTAGTATGATTATTTATTAAGCTGCCACACATCATATGGGTTGGATGGTTGACATGGAAGTTGAGAACAGGATAAAATGTCATTTTAAATATTATCATGATTCTAATAAAAGAAGGTTTTGAAAGCCCAAAAGTTACTTGGGCTGTCAACTTCTTTGTACAAGCAGAAGTTGACAGAGTTCTCTATGATTTCACTTTCTGGTTGTATAATTATTACATATTATATTTCTGAAATAATTAGCACAACCATCAATTAGCCAAAGATAATATGCTTTTAAACTTTAGCATTAATTTGCTGTAAGCTTAATCTGAAAGAAAACATTAGCTATTGCTTTTAGAAATGTATTTGTTGGGACCCATGTTGTGGCTCAGTGGTAGAGCACTTGCCTAGCATGCATGAGGCACTGGGTTAGAACCCTGGCACCACATTAAATAAACAAACAAACAAACAAACATTAGGTAAAGGGAAGTGATGTGGGGAGGGAAGGGGATGTGGGGATAGGAAAGATAGTAGAAAAAGCAGACATGTATGATATATCAAAGTGCATAAATGCATTCTACTGTCATGTATAACTAATTAAAACAAATTAAAAAAATAAAATTAAGGTATTGTGTCCATGTGTCCATCTACAACTAAAACAATATTTTTAAAAAAGAAATATGTTTATGGCAAAGATATCATTTGACATCTTTATTTTCAAATATTTTTAAATTATTTTTATTCCCAAATCCTAAAAAGATTAACCGAAGTTTTTTGTTAAGAAAGCCGAAACTGACTTCCTCTAGGGAAAAAAAAAAAAAAGAGTAGAAACCCCTGGAACTACAGAAATTAGGCTTATGCCACACAGAAAAGTAGAAAAGTTGCCAAGACCAGGGTTTTAATTAGAGGAATTATTGTTCTGCTTATAGGTCATTTGCACATATTTCCATTTCATCGTATGAGAAGTAGAAAATTGTTACTTGCTGGAATTTCTTTAAAAACAACTTCTTAGAAATGAAAGTTAGCTTTGTTTGCTTGTACTTTATTGGACTTATTTCTTAGGATTGTTGAAATTTAGAAAATTGGTTCTAAATTTCTACGTATGTCATAGTGATTATTTTTTAACTTACGCTCAACTGTTCACAGACATGTATTTTGACATTGCTTTAAAGAAAAGCTTCTGCTTTTGGATGTTTTTTTTTCCTCAATGATTTTTAGATCAGGTTTTCTCCCTCATTTTATTTATATGTTCAGTTAATATTTTAGGATTTATTTACACCTTTTCACTTTATTTGATTCCTTGGTTTCAAGGAACATTTTGCAATTATGTTATTCTACATTCAGATCTCTCCACCTTGTTCTCTGTTAAATAGGCAAAGTATGATTCGGCTTTAGTTAATATAATTCAAATTTAGAGCAAACTCTACATTGTTTAGTGCAGTTCCAAGTTTAAAAACTTCTATTTGAAAATTTAGAATATCTTGGTAGTTTCCTAAATGTCACAATATTGATATTACGCTACATTCTTTATTTTTAATTTTTTAATATATTTTTATTTGTAGATAAACACACTACCTTTTATTTATTTATTTATTTTTTTTTTTTTTATGCGGTGCTGAGGATTGAACCCAGTGCCTCACACATACTAGGCAAGCACTCTACCACTGAGCTACAAACTCAGCCCCTGCTATAAAATTTTTGTCTCATGTTTTTTTAACTATACCTCATCACTGAAAAACAAAATCTATAATGTTCACTGGGGAAATGTGAAAAATATCAAGTATATTTTCTGTAGATGATTTTTTTTTACCTCCATATCTGGCCTCCATGGTATCTTATTTAAGATTTTAAACTTGTCTCAGTTTTGGACTGAATACATGTTCATAGATGAATGAACTCTCACTTTAATAGAATGAATAATTAAAATAATTTCAGTTATTTTTATTTAAATTGTTAATAACAATAAATTATTGGTACCAGGGGATCTGGAACATTTCAACACCAGTATTTAGCATACACATGGTGTTAACACAGCTCTATCACATGCTGGTATTCTTCAGTCATTCTCTCAGCAATAAAAAAGTAAATCATATTATGGAGAGATGTACAAGGACTTACAGAGCTGAGCTCTGTTTTCCCATTTGTAATAACTTTTAACACTAGGTTCATAAGGATATTTTGTATTTTCCTTGATTTTATAATCAAGCCATAAAATACATATAAAAGTGAGATGAACATTTTTTAAGAATACACAAGGATTTTGTTTATTATTGCTGGGAAATTATTTGAATTCTAAAATAATTGGAATAATTTTGAAGTTTTTTTTAATAAAATAGAGTATATAAGTTGATAAGAACTTTTAGAAAACTTGATCCACTCATGACATTATAACTATATATACATATATATACATATATATGTGTATGTGTGTGTATGTATGTGTATATATATATATATATATATATATATGTACACACACATTGTGTGTGTGTGTATGTGTGTGTAATGAAATTGGTTGGACAGATAAGGGAAGGAAGGGAGAATAAGAGAAAAAATTCACTTTTTTTTTTTAATCCTTCTTCCCCAAAGACACAAACTCTTGGCTATGCCAGTTCTCTCCTTCAGGACATGGTTAAATGTATGAGTAAACAAAGACACGACTATCTAAAACTATTTTTTTGAAATCCAAGTATTGTACTTTTTTCAATTTCAACCTTGTGATAGAAATGT
The DNA here is from genome assembly GCF_047511675.1 of Marmota flaviventris. NCBI lineage: Eukaryota > Metazoa > Chordata > Mammalia > Rodentia > Sciuridae > Marmota > Marmota flaviventris. The sequence goes on from NC_092509.1 coordinate 66,078,925, forward strand.
TATTATGACATTAAAGTATGTGCCTGGGCTTCTTTGGTGGCCCAGTTGTTGCGCTTTCTGACCTGCCATGTGGTTCCTTGGGTTCAATTTCACGGTCTTTCATTTCCATGGCCAGCAGGGATTCTGAGTGTTGAGAGGCCAGCCATGAAGCCCCTGTAGATACGGGGGATGCCTCCTGCTGCCCAACAGCAGCCTCCTTGACTGATTAGGGCCCTTCAGTGGCAGCTTCCAAGGGGCTTCCGATCTGATTCTCTTGATGGTAGCAGAGACAGAGACTGTGAAGATTGAGTTTGTGACATGCATACATTGGAAGAAGCCTCCAGGCCTGTCAGAGAGCCCATGTTATTGGAATGATTGATGTTAACAGGAATTATGAAATAACCATCTATTTCAGCAGATGTACACACTTGCCTTTCACTTACTGCTAACAAATTCATTTTATTTTATTTTTTTACCTCATCCTGGCTCTACTGGTACTGATCCTATGGGTCATAATGCCTACTCTTGGCTGTTTTGTATGTGTCATGGCCTCTTTGGACTCACTTCTCCAATGTTTATAATATGTATACTGTGCTTGTATATCCTTGAAAAGTTAATGGAAACATTTTTACATCTTCTTTCAAACTTGTGTGTGTGTGTATGTGTGTGTGTGTGTGTGTGTGTGTGTGTGTGTGTTTAACATTCAGGAATCTTTTCTAATTAAATTTTCTTTCCTTTTCCTTCTTTCATAATATCTTTGATCGTCACATCTCTTGATCACATGCCTATTCCCTTTAGTTTTCTAATGTAGCAGCATCTTCAGTTTCTTTCTATCCTGTGACCCACTAACCCAAAGGAAGCACTATTAACTCCCAGTTTCTCCTAGGACTATTCCCAAAAGTGTTTGCTCAGCATCTGCTTCCTCTTTTGCCACTTTATTTATTCATGTAAATATATATATATATATATAGTTATGCATGAACACTATATCTTTATTTTAGCTGTTTATTTTTATGTGGTGCTTAGGATGAAACCCAATGTGTCACATGTGTGATGTAAGCACTCTGCCACTGAGCCACAACACCAGTCCCTCTTTTGCCACTTTAAAGTCCTTGTCTTCCATATAATGAAATAAGTTGGGGGAGGAAGGGTCTAGACCAACAGAAGAAAAAAAATTATTTATTTATTTATTTATTTATGATTTGCTATATATGATAATGGAATTATTACAATTCATGTTTCATACATAGAACACAGTTTTTCACATCTCTGGTTGTATACAAAGTATATTTACACCATTTGTGTCTTCATACTTGTATTTTGGATAATGATGTCCATCACATTCCACCAACATTTCTAACCCCATGCCCCCTCCCTTCTCCTCCCACCCCTCTGCCCTATCTGGAGTTCATCTATTCCTCCCATGCTCCTCCTCCCTACCGCACTATGAAACAGCTTGATGCTGGTTGTTTTAATGAATCATAATAATAGCCATTATTTATCAGGTGGTTAGTATGTGCCCAACACTGTTAAAACACTTCATGAACTAGATTTTTTTTAAAGTCATGTTTGTTGAGATGTAATTTTTATATGATACAATATGCCCTATTTAGTTTTATAGTTAAATGAATTTTGATAACATAAATATAAAACATGACAACATATAAATATGGTTATATAGTGCTACAGTGAAGATACAGAATGTTACTCTGTTCTCCTTTACTTCTTTTTTTAAACAAATAGAGAAATTAATTTTAATATATTTTCGTTGAACTCAATGGATTACCAACATAATTTGCAAAGAAAATAATTATTAGTAAGATATTTCATTTCCATTTTCTTTGTCCTAGTAATTCTTTGGAATCTAATGTCTGTTTAACACATAAGAAAAAATTTTATCAGCTATTTACCAGGAATGATTAATGTGGTGTTATCTTAGTGACAATGGAGACATACAGATTGAACATCAAGAACTGACTTGCAGGTTCCAACCCATGTCGGTGAACCGGAACATTCTTTCCAAAGATAAACATACTATACAGATACAATGGATAATTTCAAAGAAAGCCTTTGGTGTTATTCATGATAAATACCAGGGGAGAACCATGCTTAGCAAGAGATTCTTTAAAAGAGGACTTTTCTGGACCAAACATGTCAACATTCTTAAGAGGCAGGTGCTAGGCCTGGGTGTGGATGATTGAACTTACATTCTAGCTTGTAATTATAGCTAATTAAAACCCTGATATTTTATATATTATTCTTTTACCTGAAACCCTAATAAATAGCATTTTGAAATTTAAATACAAGCACTTAGTTCATTTAATTTAGGCATCTATAATGAAGCTGTAATACAACTAAAAGATATTTGCTAAATAGCTGCCAACCTAGCATATGATCATTTAAACCAACCAGTTGTCTAACTTTGCTTCTATCAGGGATTTTCTTACAGTTGGCCCCTTCTAACAGTGTACCAAAAGTTATAAACTGCCCGTCTGAGGACCACATAATTAACTTTAAAATTTTATACAAACAATAAAACATTGATTATTTCATATAAAGACCCAGATTGCTGACTTCTTTTGGAAATAGACACTCAGCTAACACTGGGCTCATATTCAAGCTTGCATAGCCCACTCCCATGAGGAAATACCTGATTGATGCTAAGCAGAGGCTATGAATTTTTGTTGGGCAAATGATCTCTGTTCACTGCAGTGTATACCTCTAATTTTTTTCTTAACATAATCCATTTCTTAACACATACTCCATTTCACATGAAGTTCATGTTGTCATCCTATAGTTGTTTGAATTTGCAACTCATGATGTAAATATTAATATAAACTCGGATAATGTGGGTTTTATTTTTTATTTATTTCTTCTAATTTGTTATACATGACAGTAAAATGCACTAGGATACATCATACATAAATGGAGTACAATTCTCATATTCTGGTTGTTCATGATGTAGAATCACACTGGAGGTATAATCATATATATAATAGAATAATAATGATAATAGGGTTTTCCTTGGAAGAAAAGATTTTTCAAATAAATAGTTCTCACAGAATCATTTGGTCAGTTCAAATATTAGAAAAATAAACTGAATAATGTAGTACTGGTTTAGAATTGTTTGTATGTATATCTACATCTGTGAATGTATGTGTATTGAGTAGTCCCCCTTATCTGCAGATTCACTATCTGCAGTTTCAGTTTCCCATAGTCAACTGGAGTGTGAAAATATTAAATGAAAAATAACACAAATAATCAATTCTTAAGTCTTAAATTGAGTTCCATTCTGAGTAATAAGATGAAATCTTGGGCTGTCCTGCTCCTTTTGCCCAAGATATAAATTACCCCTGTTTTCAGTGTATCCATGATGTATATGCTATCTGCCTGTTAGTCACTTAGTAGCCATCTGTTCTCAAGTTAGTGGTCACTGTATCACAATGCTTGTTTCTGAGAACTTTGTTTTCTTAATAATGGCCCCAAAGCAAGAATAGCAATGTTGGCAATTTGGATATCCAAGAGAGAACCTGTAGGGTGTTTCCTTTAAGCAAAAATTCTCAAATTTTTAAGGAAAGAAAAATGCTGAGGCTGCCAAGATCTACGGTAAGAATGAATCTATCTTTGAAATTGTAAAAACAGAAAAGGAAATTCATGCTGGTTTTGCTGTAATATCTCAAACTTTGTAAATTATAGCCACAGAACATGATTAGTGTTCATTAAGATGGAGAAAGTCTTAAATTTGTGCATGTAGGCATAAGTCAAGCATAGTACTATTGTTTCAAGAGTTACTGAGGATCTTGGAATGTATATTCTATGGCTAAGAGCAGGGCTGATGCTACTGTTTGTCTACATACACATGTAACTATACTAAAAAAAAAAAAAAAAAAGGTGAGTACAGGTATTGAGATGGAGCATATTACCAGTGTGGTGTACTTAACCAAATATGGTCATATTTAGCCAAATACTTTTTTTAAAATCCTAGATAAAATTTAGTTAAAAAACAGAATAGCTCACTGCTTACTGGTTATTTTTTTTTTAAATATCTATTATTCAGCCACATTCTCCTCAGCATAATCTGGTCTACATGTGGTCAAATGCCTGCAGATCAGAAGCTATTTATGATTTCCCATTCTTCAGTCTCGGCAGCAATGTGCAACAGACATTGATCTTTTCCTAATGCAATAATAAGCGAGAAGCATTTTTCAAACATGGGCATTTTATTTGCTTTATTATTATCAAGAACAAAAGGAAATGCATTTGGCCAAGGTCAGGGTGAGGGGATCCTGAAGTCCTGTGCCAGAAAGCCTTCTGCTCCCTGGTTCATTAGTGCTATCCATTTGGCTCTGGTCTTCCCTGATTTAAGATATGAAGTATGTTGATGCTTCCAACTGCCAAGGCAGTTAGTTGTAGGACTCTGAATCTGTGGGTCAGTTCCATCTTTTTAAGTACATCATTTCATTCATAGAATCCTACAACTGGAAGAGAGCTTAACATGTGATCAAACTCATTCATCTGCTTCCAGGCAGAAGAGCAATAAAAATGTCTCAGGAAGAGAACAGTTTTCTTCATTTGTCAAATTGCCCAAGTATAAGAACCTATGGTCTTTCTTGTTCAATATTCAATATCTAAATCTATTCTCATCTGTCAGTTCTTTTTAACATCTGAAATTTTTCTCAGCAAATCCAATGCTTAAGATTGTCTGGGATGAATATTGAAAAATTAAATTCTGAGGTTCTACTTTCCAGCCAACTCCTATTTTATTCCAGTGCTTTATCTTGTTTTGTTACCTTCAAATTTTCTTTACTTTTCTAAGTTATAATATACTAGCACAATAAGGAAAAACATACCAATTGGACAAAGTGGTGCACACCTGTAATCCCAGCTTCTTGGGAGGCTGGAGCAGGAAGATGGCAAGTTCAAGCCAGCCTGAACAATTTAGACCCTCTCAAAATAGCTCAATGGAAGAATGCTTGTCTTGAATCCTTGAGGACCTGGGTTCAATCCCAAGTACTGCAAAACAAACAAAAAAGTAAAACATGTCAAACAAGAATTAGGGAGAAGCCAGTTGCAATAATGTATACTTTAATCCCAGCAACTCAGGAGGCTGAGTCAAGAGACTCATGAGTTCAAAGACAGCTTCAGCGTCTAAGCGAGGCCCTAAGCAACTTAGTGAGACCCTGTCTCTAAATAAAAACTAAGAAGGGCTGGGGACGTGGCTCAGTGGTTAAGTGCTCCTGGGTTCCATCACTTCCCCCCCCCCCAAAAAAAAAAAAAACTATGCAGAGAATTGACAAAAGATGCATATCTTTTTGTGTGTTCTTTTCAGTACCAAAAGAAAAACAAACAAAAAACATGGCTATAAAACAAGTTGTAAATTTATTTGTTCACTTCCTCGGTATTTATAATTCCTCCTGTATGGCAGGACTGTGGTGTATACCGCATACGTCATGATGATAAATATGCAATTAAAGCAGACATTAAAGTCATTTGGCTTTATTTTGATCCTTTGCAGCTGTTTCAATTAGTATTTCATTTCTCATGATGCCTTCAACTCCCACCTTTTTATGGAATTAGGATGAATATGTGCAAAAAAGTGAAATATCTTGACATTTGAGTTTAGGCCAGGCTGTGTCTCAAATACATATGGAGACACAATTGACAGGAAGACTAATAAAAGTTGGTATGGAAAACTGCAAGGAGATTCATGAGAAATTCTGCTTTCTTCCACATGAGATACTGATGGAGTTTTTCCTCCCAACATGTAACCTTGAGCTGCCAGTGACTATAAAAGTGTTTGTTTTTTCTTCACACACTTTGTGATTTGAAGATTTATCTCATCATTTTGGACCATTTTTAGTAGCCCAGCCATTACTTTCTAACAAACCTATCATGTAGCAACCATACACAGCAGCAAAATCTGTCAGGACAGTCTTTTTTTACAGTTGTAGTTGGACACAATAACTTTATTTCATTTATTTTTTTGTGGTGTTGAGGATCAAACCCAGTGCCTCACGCATGCTAGGTGAGCGCTCTATCTCTTGAGTTACAACCCCAGTCCTGTCAGGACATTCTTGACAAAAACAGGCTTCCCTCAGCAGAGACCCAGTATGTTTGGCATCTAGAAATATCATTGCTGTTCACTCATACTGATTTAAGAATTAAAATATTGGATTCGGGGTTTGGGGTATGGCTCAGTGGTAGAGCCTTTGTCTAGCATATACAAAGGCCCTGAGTTTGATCCCCAGTACCCCTCCTACCACCCCCTCACAAAAAAATTTACAACCTATGGATTATAATACCGGAGAACTTTTTAAAAGTTTACTTACTAGCCTTCAGAGTATGTACTTTCCAAATTAATGCTTTCCTTGACAGAACAGTTGAAGTTTAATTTACTTGCCTGTAACTTTGCCCCAGTTCTTTAACATTTTATATCAATTAAACCCGATTCCTAAGTAATTCCTTATTAAGACCTAACTACTCGGAGTAGTAAAGGAAAAATATTGAGTATCTGGCTTGAAAACCAGATGTGACCAATAATGCCTTTTCACATGTATATTGTCTATATCCAATCAAAATTGAATTTAGTGTCCTCTTGCTAAAACCAAACAAATCAGAGGTTCTGAAAATATTCATGAGATCAAAGGATGGTAAATCGAAACTAAGCACCTAGGAAACATTACTTATTTAGTTTTTGTCATTGATGGTGTTTTCATATGTATCTTAATTTAATTTCAGTGGATATGTCACTTATGTAAATGTGATTTCTTATTATCACTGCCATTCGTGATCCTCTTACCCTGCTTTTTTCTCATGAGATCTTAGATTCCTCAGAGGTCTAATTGTTGACTTTGGGGCAGGAAAACCATATATTAATTTGCTTGAAAATGTGCTCTCAGAGGGAATTCACTATTTGGAATATCTCAGACTCCAGGCAATTGGGAATGCCCTCTGATTCCTAATGTTCTCCTCAACTTCTGAGTTTCTACAAATCTTACAAATTTCATAATCTCACCTGTTTTCCTTTTATTTTCTTCACTAACTTTCTTACAAATATTTCATGGCATGATTGCTAGATGAATGGAGGTAGGTAATGTTCTGTGAATAAAGAGTTGGTTGAGAGGGAATGGAAAACACTTTATTTTATATCAGACCCTTAATCAACCCATTTTAGAGTATCTCTCCTTAACTCCTTTTGAATGTTCTCTCATGATTTCTTGTTTATTCCACTAAAGACTTACATTGGAGTCATTAGACTAAGTGGCTTTCTGTTGACTAAAACAAAATGACTGGATCACAACACAGCAACTTGAAAATTGGCTTGGTTAATTTCATATATAGTTCATGTTTATAGGCTATTGATCTCTGAATAAATTATTTTCTTGCTTCTGTTTGCACAGAGCATCCCCATGGAGTACTGTGTGTTGTTACTACTATTATTATTGGGTTAAACTTATTGCTGCCTTTGTCACAAGAAATAAGAAATGTGTCACTGTGTTACAGGAAATCTTTCACTTGCATGAAATTTGGGCATGTAAATATTAATATTTACACTTAATTTCTATTGAACTGATTTTTCCTATGTATTTTATGTGTCAGGTATAATTCTCTTCACATATTATCTAGAATTTTTTAATACTAGATTTGCATTATTTTGAATCTCAACTTTTCCAAATTATAATGATCACCAGAGAAATAGTATTTATTTTTCTTTGGTATCTTATAATTCATTCTCAGAATTTATGCTTGAGCCTGGTAATGCATTTTTATTGTCTTTGACAAATTACTAACACATTATTTAGGCCTTAATAGTTTTCCCTGCCTAGAATTTTCATAGACTTCTCTTTGAGCTTTGTAAGCCCTTTGGGATGTGCACGTGATACTGATTCACACATTCAGAAACCAAATGACCTCTAGACTCATGCCAACTTTCTCTGCCACCATTTCCTTTTTTAAAAAATCTATAATTTCCTTAAAATCTATGCCTGCTTCTTCTTTTCTTTTTGAAATTAGATTCTACTATATTCCTCTCAAATAAAACAAAGTGACTCTGACTCTCAACTCAGCAACTTGTAAACCAGCTTGGTTGATTTCATGTTTAATTCATTTTTATAGAGCATTGAATTTTGCATAAATAATATTTGTGCTTTTGTTGATCCAGAACATCCCCACGGGGGTACCAAGCACTGCTATTACTATTATTATTTTGTTTAAACTTATTGCTGCCATTGTCACATGTAATTGTGAATTAGAAGAATCATTTTTGTTGATGTTGATGTATAACCATATTTCATGCCTTTACCCACTAATTCATAACTTTATTGACATGAGACAGCAATTTCAAAAGGGAATAAAGGGAATAGTCACTGGTATTTGAATAGTAACAGACAAAATACAGTTTAGATAGTCATAAACCACAGTAATATCTTTTTCAATAGTTTATGAAATTTTTAACAGAGGAAAAGAAAAAGGAAAGATTTTCTTTCTTGTTTTTTTCTTTAAAGACAGCCCGTATGTGTAGCAAATGCAGGCCAAGCATGCGTGAGCATGTTTTTTCTCTCTGTGTTTCTGACATCAAGCAAAGTAAGAAATAGAGCCTTTTGAACAGGAGATTTCCTTTAATTACACTGGGGAAGTGATAATGGTAGGTATTGCATGTTTAATGCAATGTTCTGGATGCCCCTTTTTCTTTTTTTTTCCCCTCCCTTCACTGCAACCTCATCTTGAGCAGAAATAAAAGGTTCAAGGCTTGTCAGCCTCAGTTTATAGATAGCTGTTTAAAAATAATGAGATATTGGGTATTGTAAGGCTCAGGGCTGTCTTGCCAGACTCATTTATTTCCATTCACCTTTTGTCAGAATTGCAGACAGAAGACATTCAATTAAAACTTGTCACCTGTTGCAGATGACCTAATTTGTACTTGTATGTGTCATAGATTAGGGCTCCATGCTTCAGATGAAGCAACTTTACCTCTGCTGGAAAAACATTTCCACTGCTAAACATTTTGTTTATGGTTCTTTCAAATTTCTGTCATTTCTGTTTTGGCTCCAAACCAGATTATAAATTTAGTGCATGAGCTTTAGAATCAGCCAAGAGCAGCTGATCACACCTGGGGTGGGGCGCAATGAAGGAACTTCTCTGGGGTTGCATCCTACTTACAGAAATGCACGCATATATTTTGGAATGCAACTTGAATCTGAAATGGAGGGAAGCCTTTGTAATTTTCTATGCAATCCTTACACGTTTAATAGTCCAGATAGCTATCAGGAGACCAAAACGAAAGACTTCCCCTTGCTAATTGTTAATTCATCTGTAGAGCAAGGAAGCTTTAATGTGAGTCATGGCTTTTATCTCTTTTAGTGACTGAGGACTTGTTTTTTTTTTTTTTTTTTTTTTTTTTTTTTTAAAAAGACAACCTAATGGATATGCATTTCCCTGTGTAATTGTTCTCTTTCATATTGGTGGACAGTGTAGTATTTCCACATGCAGCCAAGTAATTTCCAAAGTTCCTGAATTGTAGTTGTGATAGTCCAACATGAATAAAGGTAATCCTGGGCAGGGAAGTCTAGTGAAATTCATCTGCCTGGGGCTCCCTTCTGAACTGCAGAATTCAATTGGGATGTTCTTTGTCTCCTTGGCTCTAGCAAAATATGCCTTTTCTAATTTGTAGTGTTATTTATTTATTTATTTATTTTTGGTACTGAGGATTGAACTCAGGGGCACTACTGCACTGCTGAGACACATCTCCAGTTCCCCCTCCCCCTACCCCCCCTTTTTTTTGTAATTTTGTGACAGGGTCTTGCTAAGTTGCTTAGGGCCTCACTAAAATTGCTGAAGGTGGCTTTGAACTTGTGATCCTCCTGCCTCAGCCTCTGGAGCAACTGGGATACCCATTTTGCAGTGATATTTTAAAGAGGAACCACAAGTAAGGACATGTGTATCTCTGGGTCCTTGCCTCAATGGAAAGGCAGAGAATCCAATTTTTTGTTTTGCTTCTTTTTTTTTTTTTTTTAACCACTCTGAGTTTTTTCACAGTCTCATAGATGTAAACTTTTTTAGACAAAATCAGCTGAATAATAGATGCAAAATCAGTAGCACTGCAGTTGAGTAAGAGTGTTTTTTTTTTTTTGCTTCTTCTTATCATTTCATCATTCTGCCTTCCTTTTTTAGGTTATAAATACTAAATAAACAGTTATAGTTAAGTCAGTGTTATCACATGTGGATTACAATTGAGTGTGGGGAGTATCCTGGAAAAGCAGCACTTCTGAAGCAATAAGATGAAGATTAGGGCCTGTCTTCTGCACCAAGTGGCTCCCTGATACTATAGTTCCCATGGCTGCCTAAGAACACTGCCCTGCTTCCCTTTAGGAAGAGAAGCATCCAAGAGGATACTGGTTACAAGTATCTTTTTTTTTTTTTTATTGGTTGTTCAAAACATTACAAAGCTCATGACATATCATCTTTCATACATTTGACTCAAGTGGGTTATGAACTCCCATTTTTACCCCAAATACAAATTGCAGAATCACATCGGTTACACATTCACATTTTTACAAAATGGCATATTAGTGACTGGTTACAAGTATCTTGCAAGTATTGTTTGCTTCAGTAATGGTTTCTATCTCCCTAATCCTTTGCTTTGGGGATATATACCTAATACTCTTTTCCAAAAATAAACTTTGATGGCAGAGCAGCAATCTAAACATAAAGCTTAAGAATGTGAGTTCTACAACCATTATCTCCAGGATCCAATCTTATGAATTCCAGTTTTCTCTTCTGTCAAATGGGTTAATAACAGCAACTGCCACTTTGGGGATTGATGTAAGGATTAATTGTGTTAATACATGTAAAGCCATTACCCAAATGCTTAGCACATGACAAGTTTTCAATAACCATTTTTGTTTGTTTGTTTTAGTAACTGCCTTGTGTTTAGGTTTATTCAAGACACTTTAGGCACAGACTGATTCTTTCACTCAACAATGAAGACCTATTACTCAGTAGAGGGAGGTAGGCATGAGGAGGCAAAGACTGTTGAAACAGATAGAAAGGAACTAAATCATGAAGCCACATTTAACAATATCACTTGTCTATTTTGAGAAAGGGCAATAAGTAGTTAGAGAAAATATCTAGGGGTTAGTTTGTTTCATTGTCTTATATGATCCTCAAGAATTTAATGTGGTTAGATTCTCCCTGGAGCATACATGTGAATATACAAATAATTTCCACTCATCCCCTTACTGAGAAGCCTATAAATATGCACATCTACTCTGGATATGATCCCAAAGGAGAACCCCATCAGAGGCTGCCACTAAAATTCCCGCTGCTGTGTTTGATACTGCTAATCTGCCTGTGCCTCTTTTCCTGCAGCTCCTCAAAGGGCTTTTCTCTGTCCTCTTATTAATGATGGTTCCTTAGCAGTAATCTCAGGCGAATTCAAGGGCGTTGCTCCATACATCTCTTCCTAAAGGGAAGCAGGGCAGTATTTCTTAGGCAGCTACGGGGACCACAGCATCAGGGAGACACACACACACAGTATCAGAGAGGCCCCCATTCTCCATCTCATTGTTTCAGAAGTCTTCCTTTTTAGGATGCACCCTGTACTCAATAATAATCCATGTGTGATACATGTACTTAACCCAACTGTTTATTTAATATTTGTGAATATCTTTTCAAAATTATTATTATTTCACTGTGACTATTTGCATCTTAAATATTCCAGGGGTATATATAATTAATGTTTCTTTCTTTCTTTTTTTCTTTTTAGCAAACTCTTGTTTGAGAACAACATAATCAATGTGTTATCTTTCAGTTAGGAAAGTAGGCGAAGGTTTCCTTGTGTAATTCTCTGAAGGGGAGATTTTTTAAAAATTATTATTATCCTATGAAATGCCTCTAACTTTGTGCTATTAAAAATGTGAAAAATACTTTTGACTTTGTACTATATGATATTATAAAATTTTTGCATTTGAGCATAAAAGGTGGACTTTAAATTAGCTGACCTAAGGAGACCTTGAGCTGAGCTATTTTACTTTTGTTAGTGTTTATATGCCTCACAGCATTTTTTTTCCTCCTTGCCCTACTCCTGCTTTCTCAATTTTGTAAATTCTGACAATGTACAAGATTTGTAATCCCCTTGTGGCAATGTAGGCACATGCAGTATTTGAAGAAGCAGCAATGTGAAACCTTCTATTAGGTAGGTAATGCCAACTATTAAAATCTTTTATTCTTTTAAAAAAGAAAATGGCAGTCTCCACATGAGTGGAAGATCCAATTGCCTAATTAACTTCAAATCCTGTCACATATTGCATTTTGTGGGTATCTTATTTTCTGGGGAAACTCTCATTTCTAAACTTTTTCAAAAGAAGTGTATAAGTGAAGTCCAAGCAGAAATTGTTTGTGTTTAAGATTGTATAAGTGTAAAGAGAGACTTTGTCTGGAAGTCTGAATGGGTTTTGATGAAAATATTGAAGTTAGATTAATGCTCATTTATGACCAATCTGGATTTCCCAGATCCTGATCATAAATATTATTGTTGCATGTTTCCACTAAATGATTAGTTGGAGCTTTTTAAATGTATTAAGTTAGTTGGATAATTGTAAGTTCTATACTTAGGTTTGTACTCTATACTTATAGTTAAATTCTGGGAAAGCATGTTTCATTTAAAAGTTTTTTTATTTGTTCCTATCTGTCTTCTAAAATACTCATATCTAAAGATATTATTAGTGACAAGAATGAGCAATAAATATAATGGGATACCAGATAGTTCTATAAATCATTCAGACATCAAATAGTATCATTATTTGGCTTGTATTCTTTGAATTATCATACCATTCCATCATATCTCAAATATGTCTACCTACAGAATTGATATAGAATAGATTGTCAAACTCCATGGGAATAGATAATCAATAAATGATCATGATACAAAATATATCTCAGTAATGTAACGCCAATATTTCAACAAAATAGTAACACAATGACATTATTTATAGCCTTATTTTTACTTAGAATTTTAAGCTTTAAGAACTATTTAAGTATGCATTTGCATAATACCCATAATATAATTTTACTGGATTACTACAACAAAACATCAGGGAAGATATTCTCTTTGCATCCATCTTATATTTGGAAAAGCAAATAGGTTAAGGGAATAAACAAAGTTTACAGAACTAGTTATTGAATAGTCGGAAAAAGAACTGGACCATTCTAATGTGCTAACTATGCTTTATTCTCTTTGGCATATTCTTCATGTAATCATTAAGAATATACTATTATGTAATTACAGTTGGAAACATTAAAAAGGGAAGCAACTTTCACAAAATCACTATTGTAGATAATGGACCAAGCTCAGAGGAATTTAACTTTCAGAGCTATGTCACTTGTGTTTAGCTATGGGTAAATGAAAGAAAGATTAATAGCGGGAAGAGAGCAAGGGGTAGGGGGAGGGAAGGGGAAAGAGAGGTACTGGGGTCTGAATGTATTCCATGCTTATATAATTATGTCAAAATAAATTATACTGTTATTTATACCTCAAAACAACCAATAAACAGTAGTAAGAAATATTTTGTATTTGTTTAGAAGCATTTGAAATTGTTGATATTTCCCTGACTTTGACAGGGGATAAATTTTTCGCATGTAAAAGTTACTACAATTTTTTAAAATATATTGACTTTACAAATTTTTGCTGTTAATTGTTATCTAAACTTGGTGGGAACACTTCTGCATATTGAGTCTCTGTCAACTTTTACTATGAAATGATGAATCTGATTTTTAATGAGTATCGATAACTAATCTTTTTATACTGAATGTCATATAAATAAAATTATAAATCACAAAATAATGCTTTATCTAATTGATTTTTATTTTGCAAATTGAAAAATCATGGTGTACATAAGAAGTTCTTCACTGTTTAGAAACTGGATATCTGTATGTGTGGAATGAATGTAGAGATGGATGGGAAGTATGAGATGGATATAGAGATGGATATAAAAATGGATGGAGATAGAGTTATTGAACAAGCCACACAGGAAGGGAAGAACATGGGGGGGGTGTATAAGAAAGCACCCCTTTAGATTTATATGAAGCATAGAGAAAATAATATGAATATTTCTATAAAATCAGTTTTCCAAGTTGAAAGGAAAGTGCATAGTAAGGACTTTTATTTGACAATCCTTAAAACATGTGTCTCTATAAATACAGAAAACAACCCAAAATACATAATAAAAGTTCTGTCAATCAATAATGTGCATATATGTGAGTGCGTGTGTATGTATGTATATGTATATATATGTATGTGTATGTGTATATATATATATATTTTACGTGTAACAACGAGTTTTCAGTATTGCATTCTCTCCACTGACTTGACCAGGTTGGCTAAGCTGATTAGTAGCTTTAATGTGCTGTGACTGTGTCTAAATTTTCTTCAGCCAGGATCTAGAGTCAAGTCCTTCAGCTAAGTCCTTTTTCCTAGACCTTCCTGATGGACAGACAGACATTGTCAGGAATTCACCAGCTGTGACTTCATAGAATGTTGTTTGATATGTGAGAATATATTGCTTATGGTGAACACATTCTCTGACAAGTATCCAAAGCAAATTTAGGTGTCCATAAACCCACTAAAGATGTTTTTTTCTGTAAGCTTTCTTTGTTGTAATAATTTTAGAGATATCCAAAAATGTTCCTTCCCTCTTTGGCTATAATTATTTCCCTATCTGTCCTCTTTCCTCCTGTGCCTTTACTTACCCACTCTTATAATACCATATTAAATGTTTTCATTTGGTTAGAATTGGGCATAACTAATTGTCATATGCTTTTTATGGTCTAATATGATTTTGAATTTTTAAAATTCTCATAATGAAACAAGTTTGAACATATCTTAGATAATGAAAGAAAATGTAACCATCATTATAAAAAAAAAATCTCTGAGAAAGTTTTGAACAGGAGAGATGAAAACAGTTAAATGGGGAAAAAAGTGGAAGGTATTAAGCTTTAGTAAATATAGATGCAATAAAATAGAAATTTAGAAATTTGAATAAAGGAATGAAATTGCACTGTGGACATGAAGTGTGTTAAAAACAACAACAAGGAAATACAGTTTCTTTGTGACTCACATGTGACATTATTTCAGTGAATACTTAAAAGCTGTACCTCACTTCTTAGATTTTTTAAAACTATTCCTTTATATAACCTATTTATTTACTCTTGAAGTTGTCACTGATTTTGTTCATACTCTGATGTGTCAATAAGGCAGTACAGGCTTTTTCTAGAACCAAATTTTTGTGTGGTCCACTAAAAGATAATCAACTCTTGAAGTAGGATCTAAATAATATGAAAAATTGTGGTTTCCTTTATGTTGTGCATTCCTAATAATGTTTGAATAATATATTCATCTTACAGATTTCCATAGAAATACATTGGCCTTTACCAAACTATTTCATATAACTCAGATAACCCACAATTTCACTTGTTCCACATGATATTAATAAATATTCCAAAAAACAGCATTCCTTGGTTTGCAGAGCATTGCAGGTGCTATATATTTTCCTTGTAGAGTTTTATAGACTTCGTTTGCATATGAGTGGCTCTGAGAGACCTTACAGTAAAATAATAATACCAACGATGCTGTTAAACCAAATCTATTTTCTAAACAGTTTGAGAAATGCCAAAATATGTATAATGCATTATGTGGTTGAATGTATTAATGGATAATGTTACACAGTTACATCGGTTAGGGTACAACCAGATACCACAAACAGAGTGTCTTCTTGCTTCTACTGTTTATATGACAAAGAATTATATGGTCTTGTCCTAAATTTGACAACTATAGACTGGAAACTAGATTATTATCAAACTCTTCCACCACTTCTCCCACATAAATGAAACTTTTCTGTTTTATTGTTGTTGTTTTGGTTGGTTACCAGGGATTGAACTCAGGGGCACTCAACCACTGATCCATATCCCCAGCCCTGTTTTGTATTTTATTTAGAGACAGGGTCTCACTGAGTTGCTTAGTGCCTCACTTTTGCTGAGGTTGGCTTTGAACTTGCAATCCTCCTGCCTAAGGCTCCTGAGCTGCTGGGATTATAAGCATGAGCCACCACACCCAGCTTTTTCTATATTTTTAATCCCTTTGTTTCAATTTTGTTTTCCCCCCTTAATCTTTTTAATCCATGACAGTAAGACCTCTCAGAGGTTGGATCTAACCCATCATTATTTAGGAAAAAGTTTTACTAGTGCCAGTCTATCTGTGCCTGCTTTCCTGCCTCACCGTCCAGCTCTGCCCTATTCACAGGAAATTTGTTTGATATGACAAGGTAACCTTCTGAATTTTTTCTTCAAGAAGCCCATCTATCTATCTTGTGTTCAATCAAATCTATTCCTAGATTTCCCACGTGACAGGAAATACTAATGTGTGTCAGATTGTCAAATGACATTCCTTTCATGAGACACAGGGATATTTTAATATAGAATAATACTTACATTGCAAAGGACTAGGTCTTGTGTAGTATAATTCTAATCCCCAGAAGTAGACTCTGATTTAGTTCCACAGGTTCATATCGAATGCTCTGGTAGACCATAGGGTTTGATACCTTTTGGTCTCCTAGTCTTCTGGGTTCTATACATTGAGTTTTTAGGAGTGACTAATGACAAGGAAAAAAGAAGTACAGATATCTTTAATTTGAGATCCTGTACTAGCACGAAGAAAGTAATTTCTTTGCATTAATTCACATGGAATTAATTTGTTTTGTTTTGTTTTCTTTTCTTTTTGGTGTATAAGTGGTGACTTTGGTGGCTATGCATACAATGTCTTTCAGGTCTGTTATCCAGCAGTAGACATGGTTTCCAACTAGTGGCGATTTTGATTTATCCACCACTTTTTTACATTCCACCTGTACTCCTGGATCATTCTACCTTCTGTCTCCAGAGCAATCCTAAGGGGATACTGTCAATACATTTGGTTGGTCTCAAAGATTGTTACCTAAACAGTAAGCCAGTGCTTATCTTTGCTCACAGGGGTGCGTCTTGACAGAGTACGTGGAGGTCGGCAGAAGTACAAGCGCAGAATAGACGCAGAAAACAGCCCATACCTGAACCCTCAGCTGGTTCAGCCAGCCAAAAAGCCATGTAAGTACCACGGATGTGTCTGGCTTCCCAGAGCACGAAATCCTCCCAGTTGGCTCTATGTATATCCATGTTGGCATGCCCAGCTCTACTGACTCCAAGGATTTCTCTTTGTTGGAGAACAGTAGTTCTCTTCCCATGAACTGTCTGTGAGGAGCAATGGCAACTCAACTAATTATCTTTTATTTTTTTCTTTTAAAGATGTCTTTAGTTTTTTTCCCTTACCTTTTAGCTTGTCATTTGTGGAAGCATAAGCATATTAATGCAGAGCTTATATAGTATGAATTTTACATTTACTGGTTATCTTTATTTGCGGAGCTACATAAAATGGATCATACTGTGATCATTAGTTCATTGGAGCTGTTAGTTTCGGATTTCACAAGAAAGTGATTTTTGTAGTTTTCACTAACTAAATGAGTTTGGCTGCTCAACCTCCCAATGAAAATACATTAGGGGCCTCATTAATTTGGAGCTATAGAAGGTTAACACTCTAGATAGCAATAGATTAAAACAAGAATGAACCCTACTAATAACAAGCATAGGTTGGTGGTTCCATCTCAAATGCCCTTATGGGCATTATGAATTGTTTTTAAAGAGCTCATGGTTTTATGATGCCAGGTTGCAATTTGATAGGATGACGGGTACATTGCTAAAATGCAAACCCCATTCTCCTTGTCATTAACTAAAAAGAGCTGGAATATAGATTGAAGCAATAACTGCATCCCATTTTCTGAAAAATCAGTTAATAGCTGTAGTGCAACAGAGCTAGCAATTTAGGGTGTTTATGCATAGAGTTCATACTAGGCACTGGGAAGTGCTTTGAAAGAAAGAATTCTCACAGTTAGCCCTCTTTGTCACAGAAGACACAACACACTCTAATCAGAGGAAGTTGCCTCTGCAGCATTCTAGAAAAGGAGTGGGGAATTTTTGATCTGCTTTCAAGGGAGGAGAAAGTATCCACTTCTAATTCAGATTCTCCAGGAGGGGTCACTGCTGTGCATCATCCATGCGAGCATATGGGAATCTGTTAAATAAATAAAGCAGACCCTGAACTGTAAATGAAAGGACATTTTAGCTATGTCAAAGGAAAAACAACCAGTTTTACATAAAATTAAAGCTTAAGTGAACATATGGCATAGTTTCCTTTTGCCTTTCCAAAAAACATTATGTTGATTATACCTTCAATTGTCCAATCTGGCATCCTCTCCTCAGCCTACATAAGCTGTTTGGCATTCTGCAAATACAATCTAGGACTGCATTAAGCAGATTTTGCACATTATAATAAAAAACTTTCTGATAATACAATAAAATGCAATAAACACTAATGCTTAATTTCATTAGAGGTTTAGGTTTAGTTTTCCTTGATTCAATAATACACAGATTGCCCATTTCTCATTTATTTTATGCTAACATTGACTGAAGCCATTGATAATTTCCTTTATGGAAAGAAAAATGAGCACCAGCCTATTTGTAAGTCAACACGATAGAGGAATATCTATCGTTTTCTATGTAAACCTGAGAAATTGGGAAGTGGCTTGTCAAGTACCTTTAAGAAGATTACGGCAATTTCAGTGAGCTCCATTTGTCTGAGATAAAAAGGACTCCTAATAAATCATTACTCATTATCTAAGGGCCTCTGTGTTAATTTTCCTCAGTCCATCCAATTAGTGTGTTTTTGTAACAAACATTTATAAAACTTAATTTTCAGATCCTGTCAGATAAGCGTCAAGAGACTGTTGTGCATGGGCTCTGCTGAGAATGTGGTTGGGGAGATTTCCGCACCCTGACTGATGTTTGTGTACTACAAAGGCCCAAGATTGAAAATTGGGTTCTATTGATTCTAATTAGGGAAACATTAAATAAGATTTACCTAGAAACAGTGCTGCCGGCTATTCCATTTTCTGAACGCTGGGAATTTCTGAGCTTTAACGAAATATCTCTGATCCCCTGAGTCAAATATCCATTGACTTGGGTAAAACAGGTTGCATTTTACCTGTGTTTAAAAAAAAATCTAGAATGGTGATTTCCTTCAGTTACATGTTTGTGCCCTTTACCATTGCATTTTCTTCTAATCCTGAGAATCTAGTAGTTGCTGACAGGTTTTGCTGCATTGTCAGAGCAATGAAAGTTGAAACTTTTCCAAGCGAAACCAAAAATACAGGGTGTTATTTCTGTAGCATATATGAGAAACAAATGTCATTCTTTGTAGATCCTACGAATTAAAAAGAATGCATTTAATTTTTAATTTTTCTAGAATGTATGGTATTTGGGAATATTTCCTCCCAAATCCACATACAATGTTTAATGATTATTGACTATTATTGCCAATGATGACTGATTCTCTGGTGACTATTTGAAAGAAATATAATTCATAGCCATATTAGTAAATTTTAAAAAACATCATGCTAGGAAAAGTCTCAATTGTAGCTTGGATAAATCTTGTTATTTCATGAAAGAAAACTAAAAGGGATGCTGTATTTAATTCTACATTATGTGCAGTGTTGTCATTTTAGGTTAAAAAAGTTAAAAACTCAATGAAAGGCAAATGGTCTCATAGATACAGTGGAAACTTTGACTTTGTTCACAAACAGCCTATTTAATATCCTGGTTTTCTAGAATAATAATACATAGAATATTTAAATATGTAGGTTTATTCTCACCCATTCATATCTGCACACAGAGAAGAAAGTATAAAATCTAAAGTAACAGAGAGAAATTGAAAATGGGTCCAACAAGAAAAATTGTTCTGTTAGCCAGGATTTCCAACCCCTTCCATAAACTCTCACATGCCCCTGAGGAATAAAACACATTTGATGTGAGGCTTTCCATTTGTCTCTAGTGTTTATTTTATGAAGGATTCTTAAAACATATATCACAAATTTCAGACAGATAAATCTGAACCAGAGAATGAACTAAGGACAACAGATGAAAATGGAGGATTAAAGAATTAGGCACTCAGAGGAGAAAATACTGCAACATTTAAGTAGGAGTATTTTTATGGAAAAAAAATTAAGCTATATTTCGAAGGTTGACTGGGTATCTGGGGAGGGGGAGAAAGGAAAGACTTTCTATTGAATGCATCCCACAGAGATAGAGTTATATAGTCAGTAATTCACCCAGGCAGAAGGGCTCCGACCTTTGCTCCGCTTTAAAGGAATTAAGACAATTAATGACTTTCATGCCCATTATGACTATGGGCATTAGTAGTTCTCTGCCTTCTGCATTACAGTCTATATTTCAATGGTTCACTGTGGTTTTTTTACTTTACAGCTATTGCATACTATTTAATCTGATTTCCCAAATCCCACTTAAGAATCCGATAGCAAACCCAGAAAGCATCTAACTTCTTTTATCTGTTTGTTATTAAAAAAATTCACTACAGGACAGATGCTTCATTCCCGCAAAAGCAGGTAAAGCAAAGAAGAAGAAAATATGTTCCATTGTGTCTGCAGTGGTGCCTTCCTTGCTATGAATTTTCCTGAACACTGTTTAATACCTATATATATTAAACCACAAATGTAATATTTTGAGCTTATTGTAGGCTATTTGAATGATTTTTTTTTTTTAAGACAAAGAATACTTTAGGGCTTGTAAAAGAGGGATGATACTGCTAGTGATGCTGTAGTGCTCTGGTCTGATCCTGCAGATAACAAGATTGTCTCACATCTGTTGGTGGCTGAACCGGAGAAGATCTATGCCATGCCTGACCCTACTGTCCCTGACAGTGACATCAAAGCCCTCACTACACTGTGTGACTTAGCCGACCGAGAGTTGGTGGTTATCATTGGATGGGCGAAACATATTCCAGGTACATTTTTCTGAAAATAAAAGAAAAAGAGAAAAGAAAAAGGTTGACATTAATTCTCTGGGTTTTATATATATATATATATATATATATATATATATATATATATATATATATATATATATATATATATATATATATTTGGGCAAATTAATCATTTTCTCATAAGATTTTTTTTGAACTTCCCATTTGTTTTTTATCACACTTAATTTAGAGCTTTGCTGATTTGATGAATAGAATCATAAGCCTTTATATATGTGTACCACCTTAAGCTCTCACTTATTTTTCATATATGAAGGTACTATTGCAAGTATAAGATAAAGAGAATTTAAGTCTTAAAGACGTAGTTTTATTGTTTTCAATTCTGAGCCATTTCCTAAGGTAATGATTCTACTTTTTCTCTTCACTGTAAAAAATGTTTTTGTCAGCATTAGTCTAATTACCATTTTCTTCCTTTTAGGAATTACTTATTTTGTTTCTCATAGTGGCTATTTGCAATGAATTTCCCTTTCTATTCATAAACTTGGGTTTACAATTAGATACTTACAAGCATTTATATAGAAATTCTTAAAATATTGAAGCGACATGGGAAATTTTTTCATGTGGCAATTTAAAGTTAGTATTTTAAAATATTCTATTATATTTCTTTCTTGTCTTATCCAATAATGTCAGTAAACATGTACATGATCACAAGTTTTGAGAATTTCAGTATCCTACTTGAATTATTTTTTATTTGTTTGGACTTTGATCTTCAAATAGTTTATAAACAAGTTTTTGATGATGAACAATGTTTTTCTGGTACAGTTAACTTATTTCTGTCTCCTTAAACTAGTTTGTCTTTATGCTTTGAATGCTACAGTAATTTCTTTAATCAAATTGATGGAAGTCCCTTTCCCAGCCCACACTGAAACCAATTTATTGGTCATGATACGCCAGCTATGTTGCTAACAGTCGTAACGAACTGTCAGGCGATATCGCAGTGAAGCTAATTTGAAGTCATTAGGTGTGCAGCGTTCAGGCGACAATTTGTTACAGTGGTTAGGAACACAGCTGACATTTCTGAATGGCTTTGTTCAGTGTAGTTCTAGATGAGGCCAAGCAAATTGTAAACTAATTTAAACATCACTCTGTATTATACCAGCTACTTTGTCTTACACTGTTTGCTAATAAAGCACCCCAAATTAAGTCAAAACTAGTTAAATAGGTGAGCTGGAGTCTATTCTTTAGAAAATGCCCATGCAGGCATTAGTATATCTATAAGAAAGATAAGAATTTGATAATGTGAGTGATAGTGCATTTGGATTGTAACTACGTCGATCATACAAAAATGAAAAAAGGGAGAAATTTACTAAAAGATATTAAAATATTTGGTTACCTTGATAATGGGAATATCCAGAATTTGCAAAACAGGACATGAAAAATTGTTTGGAAGGCAATTGTTATTGAAGGGTTTTATAGTAGAAGCAAAACTAACATCTGTTGAAGTATCCTTAGACATTTCACATAATCACATAATCAATATGATTTATATTAATATATAGCATATCATTATTACATACATGTACCCATGCATATACACACTTACAAATATATATATTTATAATAAGATTATTCTAATACAGGGTTTTTCAGCCTTGGTACTATTGATATTTGGGACTAGATAATTCTTTTGTAGGCAGTTGTCCTGTTCATTATAAGATGTTTAGTGGCATCCTTGGCTTCCACCCACTAGATGCCAGTGGCACCCCTAATGAAAATGTCCTCAGACGTTGCCACATGTCTTCACAGGGATAAAACTACACCAGCCTATCCCTCCTTCCCACAAATGAACCATTGTTCTAACCCAGGAATCATGTATGATTATCATCATTTCAAAGACAGATTTGAGGCAGAAAAGTAAAAAAAAACACTTGCACAAGTTCATCAACATATCCAGTGCCTTCAAAACATATATTCAGCATTGCTTCCTGGGATAGAATTAGGATATTTTAGCCTCTAAGTTGATTGCATTTGAAAAAAACTATTTCAAAATATTTAGGATGATAGTATTATTGTTGTTAGTGTCAAGAACATGAAGGGGTATGTCACTATGAGTCCAGACTACATATTACTTCTGCAAACTTTGCTCAAGTCTCCCTGAAACAAGGGATTTTTCAAGCCAGTATTTTGATTTCATCCAGACATGTTATAGTAAAGACTACTAAAAGTTAACAACTTCTTCCAAACCTTCTGGAAAGGAAAAGTCAGTGATAAACTTTCAGGTCTGGTTGTGCATCTAAGTAGAAACGTCAGCTTATAAAGGAACTTATTAAAGTAATGGGGCTCTAGTGACTTTTGAAAAGATGGTAACTTTAAATAACTATGAGCAACACTATTTTCAGTGGTGGAAACAATTACTATACGATTATGTGCTCAGTCTTAAGCTGAGGCTTAGAGTTGGTGGGGACTGATGTTATTCTCTTTCCATGGCAAATGCCAGAGGAGGTCACTGTGGAGTGATGATTCACAGCTCTGATTTTCGTAATACCCTGAGGGTATTTTAAATGATTGCAAGGAATATCTTGCTTTTCAGAAGGGGATTAGCAAACAGGAGTTAAACAAAATTCTTTTTAATTTTTTAATGCATGTACCATCCAGTGTTTTGAGGTGGTAGAGAGGGTGCTCAGCCCTCAAAATATGCTGGTTTACCCTGGCTTCATGAAAACAGAAAACGACACAGAGGTATGTAGAGCACCGGACAGGGAGGTAAAAGCAAAGAGAACATAAAGAATGAAGTCACATTTCTGCGTTGATACAAGTAAAATCATGTTCTTGATATATGAACCAGTCTTGATAAGTTAGGTCAGAGTCAGAATTAAAGACTAGTCAGAACTGAAATTTCCCATCTTAGTTTTAACTCCACAACTCATTGTTTTTATAAAGCTTACATTAAAAGGAAAGCAAACTCTTTTTTAAAACTAAACTAAAATTTGAGTCTTTGTTATCTTTCTGCTTCTCTCAGCTTGTGTATGCACACACATACTCTCTTTAAAGTTTAGCATCTCAGATCAGATCAGTAGCCCTTCTGACTGCTAAGAATGAGCTTTTGTACACTTGCTTTTGCTACAGAAAAAGTGAAGAATTCAACAAAAGAAAACATTGAAGAAAAATACATATGGAGTGGGGTTTTTATCAGTAAATAGAATTAGTTGACTTACATTAATAAATCACATAAATGGGAAAGTGTGTTGTTATGAAACATGACCGTACTTTATCTATAGAAGAAAAAAGATCACAAGGGCTTTAGAAAATGCTTGACTTTAGCTGGAGGAGCATAAGGGCACAAGAACAGATGATGGTGCCCTAATAGCCCTTTTTAAGAATGACAGGGCCCCGCCATTAGCATCCTTTTATATCCTTGGAAATTGCTCATGCCTCGCTTTTCTGGTTCCTATCTGCCTGACTCTTTTTTATTTCTCTTTCAATTTCGTCCGCGCTCGGATAAGCGCATGCTAACACAATATGATTGAGCTGTAAAATGGAACGCTGTCGCCTCTAATCTCTTTTATGTAGATACGGAGGTACTGCACACTCGACTTCATTCTCTCCCCATTGTTGGCCTTTTTTAGAATGGGTTGCCAAGTAATGGAGGCTCTGTCAAATATTAGAGCTAGGTTTCACAGGATGTGATAAGACGATTATCAGCCCAACAGTCAGATCTATTATTGTTCTTGGTGGTTGATTAAAATATTATTATGTGCTGGAACTTTGTTAACAAAATGCAGAAATGTGCTTAGTCAGATGGTGTTTTATTAAAAAAAAAAGTGTAACCCATATTAGCTGACCTATATAAGTGGCTTAAGTGTATTTACAGATCTTGTCAGCTTACTTTAAAAGAACAGAAAGGTATTTGAACAGTTAAATAAATGGATGTGTTTTAGATTTTTTTTTTCCTTTTTCAATGTAGTAAATGTTCAGACTGACTTATTTATTTTTAACATGACAAATTCAACAGTGACCTAGTCATGAAAAAGGACTTAGCTCAAATTTGGGGACCTCTTATTCACATTATTAAAAGAATGCCTATTATGATGCATTAAACAGGAAAAGAAAAACCTATAATTTTCTTCATATCAAGTGGAGGCAGGAGATATTAAGCTCTAAAAGAAAACCACACAATTAAGATGATGTTATAAAATAGTCTTTAAGTATATTTCTTCATGTAAGAAACAGAAAGCTAAACTATAGGAACCAATATTTTCCATTTACCCTGAAACACTTTTTTGTAAAAACGTGCAGTTATGAGAATGTATCAAAAATGACTCATTGGCTTGTCTTTTTTATAATTTTCTCAGAAAAAGAATTTAGACTTGCCTACAATGATGGAAATCTGTAAAGAATATGAATTAAACTCTCTGTTAGGGCATAAGTTTTTCAAAAGAATAACTAAGAATATTTGGACAATTATTGCTAATGGTACTGTTTGGAGTTATACTTATTGTTCAAACAAGTTTTATGTAGAGGCCAAATTTTAACACCACATTCTTTCCCAAATTAAGTTATAAAAGTTTCACTTTAGCAATACATATTGCTAGATATTAGTGTATAAAATGCCCATCTTAAGCTACTTGTAGCATCATTAAGTGGTTAGGATGTACAAAAGCACATGAAATAGGGCAGAAATAATTACCACATAAGATTATATTCCCATTTGTAATTCAAAATATATTTCCATGTGTTTCACAAGCGATTATGGTTTGATGGATAAGAAGCAGGGCTTGGTTGACTAATGATGAATCACACACCATAAGCAAGTAGCACGTAGGACTGGGGTTGTGGCTCAGTGGTAGAGCACTTGCCTAGCACGCGTGAGGCACTGGGTTCAATCCTCAGCACCATATAAAAATAAATAGAATAAAATCATTGTGTCCATCTATACCTAAAGAATATATATATATATATATATATATATATATATATATATTTTTTTTTTTTTTTTTAAAGTAGCATCTGATAGTTTATTTTGAATTTATATGATTGGAACTTGGTAAATGTGTATTAATTAATTGATTTAAAAATTTTGTTGCACTAAACTTTAATTGCTCCCTAAATTTATTTGTAGTTGTAATTTCTACCTTGCTATGAATGAATTAAAGCAATTGTAGACTTTTTTCTCAGAATTACTTTTTCTTTTGTTTATGTGAACTCAGTGATTTCAGAACTATGAAGTAGTAGAATCTTCTAGTTAAGTGGAGAAAAGTTAAATGTAAGACCCAAAGCCATGACAACTAAGAGGACTATTTCAACCACTATTTCAATTATAAGAATATGCAATTATTAAATAAATGAAAGTTATGGTTAATATACTTAGTTGTATACCTGTGAGTCTATAGGGTAGAATGATTCTGAAAGTAAAATCAGAAAACCTGAGCTGTAGATGAGAAATATTTATGTTACTTACTGTTCTAACCATTAATTATATTATGAAAATCAAATGAGGAAAAAAAATGCACATGCAAATTATATTCCTATGTATAATTAATTTGCAAATTATAAACCATGATCTAACTATAAAGCATTCAGTGTTCATTTTTGTTTCCAAGGTACTGCACAGATTGTCAGTTTATTGCAATGAAAACCAAGTGACCCAGGAAGTTAGTATTCATAAAAGTTAATCTAAAATATATTCAGATCTTCTTCTATTTCTCTCTTTAGGGTTCTGTAGTTTTCATTGTATAAGTCTTTCACCTCTTTTGTTAGGTTGATTCCCAAGTATTTTATTTTTTTTGAAGATATTTTGAATGGAGTGGTTGTCCTCATTTCCAATTCAGAGGATTTGTCGCTGATATACAGGAATGCCTTTGATTTATGCGTGTTGATTTTATATCCTGCCACTTTGCTGAATTCATTTATTAGCTCTAATAGTTTCTTTGTAGAGCCTTTTGGGTCTGCTAGGTATAGAATCATATCATCTGCAAATAGTGATAATTTAAGTTCTTCTTTTCCTATTTTTATGCCTTTAATTTCTTTCGTCTGTCTAATTGCTCTGGCCAGTGTTTCGAGAACTATGTTGAACAGAAGTGGAGAGAGAGGGCATCCCTGTCTAGTTCCAGATTTTAGAGGGAATGCCTTCAGTTTTTCTCCATTCAGAATGATGCTAGCCTGAGGCTTAGCATAGATTGCTTTTACAATATTGAGGTATGTTCCTGTTATCCCTAGTTTTTCTAGAGTTTTGAACATAAAGGGATGCTGTACTTTGTCAAATGCTTTTTCTGCATCTATCGAGATGATCATATGGTTCTTATTTTTAAGTCTATTGATGTGGTGAATAACATTTATTGATTTCCGTATATTGAACCAGCCTTGCATCCCATGGATGAATCCTACTTGATCATGGTGTACAATCTTAGAAGATGGAAAAATATACCCTGTTCATGGATAGGCAGAACTAACATCATCAAAATGGCGATATTACCAAAAGTTCTCTATAGGTTTAATGCAATGCCAATCAAAATCCCAACGGCATTTCTTGTAGAAATAGAGAAAGCAATCATGAAATTCATATGGAAAAATAAAAGACCCAGAATAGCAAAAACAATGCTAAGCAGGAAGTGTGAATCAGGCGGTATAGTGATACCAGACTTCAAACTATACTACAGAGCAATAGTAACAAAAACAGCATGGTACTGGTACCAAAACAGGCGGGTGGACCAATGGTACAGAATAGAGGACACAGAAACCAATCCACAAAACTACAACTATCTTATATTTGATAAAGGGGCTAAAAGCATGCAATGGAGGAAAGATAGCATCTTCAACAAATGGTGCTGGGAAAACTGGAAATCCATATGCAACAAAATGAAACTGAATCCCTTTCTCTCGCCATGCACAAAAGTTAATTCAAAATGGATCAAGGAGCTTGATATCAAATCAGAGACGCGCCGTCTGATAGAAGAAAAAGTTGGCTACGATCTACAGTCGGTGGGGTCGGGCTCCAAATTCCTCAATAGGACACCCATAGCACAAAAGTTAATAACTAGAATCAACAAATGGGACTTACTCAAACTAAAAAGTTTTTTCTCAGCAAAAGAAACAATAAGAGAGGTAAATAGGGAGCCTACACCCTGGGAACAAATCTTTACTCCTCACACTTCAGATAGAGCCCTAATATCCAGAGTATACAAAGAAATCAAAAAATTAGACAATAAGAAAACAAACAACCCAATCAACAAATGGGCCAAGGACCTGAACAGACACTTCTCAGAGGAGGACATACAGTCAATCAACAAGTACATGAAAAAATGCTCACCATCTCTAGCTGTCAGAGAAATGCAAATCAAAACCACCCTAAGATACCATCTCACTCCAGTAAGATTGGCAGCCATTAGGAAGTCAAACAACAACAAGTGCTGGCGAGGATGTGGGGAAAAGGGTACACTTGTTCATTGCTGGTGGGACTGCAAATTGGTGCAGCCAATTTGGAAAGCAGTATGGAGATTTCTTGGAAAGCTGGGAATGGAGCCACCATTTGACCCAGCTATTCCCCTTCTTGGTCTATTCCCTAAAGACCTAAAAAGAGCATGCTACAGGGACACTGCTACATCGATGTTCATAGCAGCACAGTTCACAATAGCAAGACTGTGGAACCAACCTAGATGCCCTTCAATAGACGAATGGATAAAAAAAATGTGGCATTTATACACAATGGAGTATTACTCTGCATTAAAAAATGACAAAATCATAGAATTTACAGGGAAGTGGATGGCATTAGAGCAGATTATGCTAAGTGAAGCTAGCCAATCCCTAAAAAACAAATGCCAAATGTCTTCTTTGATATAAGGAGAGTAACTAAGAACAGTGTAGGGACGAAGAACAGGAGAAGAAGATTAACATTTAACAGGGATGAGAGGTGGGAGGGAAAGGGAGAGAGAAGGGAAATTGCATGGTAATGGAAGGAGACCCTCAGGGTTATACAGTGGAGGAGGTAGAGAGAGAGGAGGGGAGGGGAGGGGAGAGGTGGGGAGGGGGGAGGGTGGAGGATGGGAAAGGCAGTGGAGCACAACAGACACTAGTATGGCAATTTGTAAATCAATGGATGTGTAACTGATGTGATTCTGCAATCTGTGTATGGGGTGAAGGTGGGAGTTCATAACCCACTTGAATCAAAGTGTGGAATATGATATGTCAAGAAATTTGTAATGTTTTGAACAACCCACAATAAAAAATTTAAAAAAAAAATAAAATATATTCAGAGAAAAGACCAATTTTCACTGAGAAGAGGGAAAAACTTATTTATCTAGAAGGATCATTTTATGGGTATTGTCATTCTGTTCTAGGTGAAGAGGAAGGGATCATTTTAGCCTAAGTAATGTAGTCCATTGTGCATGACCAAACCCAAAATAACTGAATGTTTTATTAGTTTCTAAAGTCAAAACTGTGAAATATAAATAAGAACCAATAAGTCAAAAAACATGTTGTGAAAAAATATATAATTAGAATGGTCAAATAAGCACCCCTTCATATCAATAGGTACCCTTGCTAGGAAACCATCAGTGTTTTACTTCTGCTAGTTACTAGGTATCCAAAAATATATTTGCTATCCATACATATCCATGCCATTGTACCTGAAGTATTTGAGTGTCTGCAATATACGTTACACTTAGTACCACAGGAAATTTTCAAAATGTGCATGACATGGTACCTACCCTGAATCTTTTATCTGCATAGGTATATACAAATATGTGTGCGCATATATTTATAATAATCTTCATGATTTACAACTTCATTAGTTTCAGACCTAAATTATTCATCTTTATTCTTTTCCATGGAGTTAAATTTTAAATATAAAAACAATTAGCATCTATAGAGCTCTTGATCATTTACAAAACATATTCATAACCTTTTATGTGATGTGCACAACAACTCCGGAGGCAAGTTTCTTCTGATTAACCATACTTCATAGATGAGCAAATTGGAGAGTCAGAGCTTTAACTCACACTGTTGGTACTGTTACTTAAATGATACTTTTAATGGAACTTACATGACATTTTTACCAGTATCTTCTTTGTGTCTTTCTCCCCACTCCTCATCTACTTCCACTGTGTTCTTTTTCATTTATTCCAGGTTACCTACTTGGACTTCCTAATAAGTGTAGGCTCGTGTAAAACATCTAGCCTATCTCTTTAATTTTGTGTATTTGCAAAATGAAAAGTTAAAGGGGAGTGAATAGAAAGGGAATGTATGACACATCTTTAAATCAATAAAAATCAAGATATTTATTGATAGTCTACCCTAGACATTCCTGATCACAAATTTAATGAAAAGAGTCAATCATTGTTCAACTACTCATGTGAATAGCTGTAAAAGGTCCTTCAACGATTGGTTGTGAAGATCAGATGCTCACTGTTTCTGACTCTGGTCAGATTCACTGGATGTTGTTTTTGATGGAAACTTATAGGTAAACTGGAGTGGAAGTGAATAGTTGTGAATGACTTTGAACCATATTGAAAATGTTAGCTCTATCTCTTAGCATTGAATCAATGTCTGCCTTCCTTCTTCTTTCTTTGATTTCCTTCCCTCCTTACATAAGCATGTAGTGAGCTATGTGTTAGGCACTGTACACAAAGGATACACACAAGAATACAGCACAGGTTCTGCTTCAAAGACTCTCAGGGTACCCTGGGTGATATAGAACTATAACCAAATAATGACAGCCATGTGGAAACATGGAAGGAAGACATGACTGGAGCTAGAGACATAGGCAAGGACCGTATTATAGAGAAACTTGAATTTCATACTGAGGAAAACCAATGTCCTAACAATGGTATGGAACCCCCATTGAAATATTTAATTGACAGTGACCTGATTATAACTTCATTTTGAAAAGGTTAAAATCAGAACTTTTGAGTCAAGTTACATAGAGAAAGCTTTCTCAATACTTTTGAAAATAACAATGTTTCCTTCCTAAAATGTTGAAGATTTCTGTATGTATTATATATTAAAATATGCTATCATCTTCAGGCAAGTTCATGGTCATTGCTAACCTCTTTTTTTTTTTTTTTGAATGATAAAGTGACATGATGAGTCCAGTCATTCAGTTCATCATGTAGCACAATCTTTCAGAAGCCTGAAATACTCTGAAATCTACTGCTTTAGGATTACCAAAACATTGGAATCCTACAGACCTGGCACAGGTCTCCTCTTTCTTTTATGATATTCTCCTTTTATTAATGGATCTGTTGCCTCTAACTTTTGGGGTCATTCTTAACTTGGCGAGTTAAAGAGAGAAAACTGTTTGGGTCTTATGGGAAATTGTTATATAAAAGCTGGTATAATTAGTATAATCCACAAATGCTTAAGTGCATGATTAAAGCAGTTCTTTCACCTCTAAAAGAAGAATTCAGTAGCAGCACAGAACACGATGCATGGCGTGTTTTGTTTTTCCCTTTGCTCCTTTTTGACCCTCTTTCCAACTCTAGTCCCACTGCCCTCAGTGGCTGGTTGCACTTTTTCCCCTGCATCCCACTTTATCTGCCTCAGCCAATCTCCAAATGAATGCATGTCTATCCTAGCCTTGGCTTTGACACTCTGGATATATTGATTAATAGTTGCCCTAAGCTCCTTTTAGCAAATCAAATTTTCACTTTTAGCAAGGATTTCGCCTCTGATTTATTCAGCAAAGTGAAATGCACTAAATTGACTTTGACATTCAGGGAAAATGGCTGAAAAACAAAGAGCAGAGGAAAAAGATATAAATTGTATGGCAGCTGGAGTTTTCAAGCATCAGAGAAACAGTTTTCTATGAAATACAGAGTAATTCAAAAGCACTTTTTAAACACATGCAAGTGATTTCTTTAACAAAAAGATTTTAACTGCTGGGTTTTCTTTTGGAAAAAGGTTCAGTTCAGAATTTCTGGTATAATATTTTGTATTTTGTAGATGACAATAACTTTGTAATCCTGGTTTGTACCTATCAAAATGAGTTTATGGAAGGTAGGAAATATCCCAATTGCTTTGGAAGAAAAATATTGCAGTCATCTTATACAAACTAGAATGATTAACCTGAAAGTGTTGGTGTCCTCTAGCAGTGGTAGCAACAGGAATTTGTGTGTGTGTGTGTGTTTTCTAAATAGTGGAGTTTTCTTATTGCCATCAGGACAATTAGAAATAATTTTGAAACACAAACCTCAGTATAGAAAATTCAGGTAACTGTGCTCTTTTGTATATTTGTTCCCCCAAAGAGTATCATCCTCAGCTGTGTTTTTTTATGTAATTGAATCAGCCTGTTTCCTTGTTAGACCAAGGTTCAGTGGATAAGTAACCACCAGGTTCAAGATACAAAACGTGGTTTTGATGTGTCAAAAGAAATGGTGCTGGTGTGCATGGAGAAATGTGGAAAGGCGGTTGAACTCATGATAAGCCCCTGAGAGATATTAAAGGTGTGAGGAATATAGGAATTTTTTTTTTAATATTGAGATCTCATAGATTGTTGCATTGCCTCTGCAAGGCATTAGTTTGAATTGACCGTTCATTTACCTCTTTCTTATGCAACATTCTCTACTCTCTAACTGTATATTTTAATAACTTCATCTCTTTTTAAAAATATTTTTATTAGTTATTGATATCTTATTTATATTTATATTTTATTGTATTTATATTTTAAGTGGTGCTGAGAATTGAACCCAGTGCCTCACACATGCTAGGCAAGCGCTCTACCACTGAGCCACAACCCCAGCCCATAGCTTCATCTCTTTTAAGTTTCAACAAATCTATCAGGAAAGCTATACTGATATCAAAAGTGACCCCTTCTGTCTATATGAGTGGCATTTTACAACTCAGATAATACCTGTGTCAGACACATCTGCAGTACTATGCCCTCATAGGCATATTATTTTACTAATGTAATGCTGCTTCAACCCCAATTCAGACCAATTTTCAACCTTCAAAAATGACCTCCACTAGCTAGAAGAATTCAATAGAAGAACCCCCTGACTTGTCAAAACCACTTTAATTGACAAGACTTTCTAAGCAGTTTATGTTGCATGGTAAATTGACATAAGAGCACTGTTTGTTTATTATAAATATCTTGATATTTCTTTTAAGAAGAGATTTTCCATCCCTCCACCAAAAAAAAAAAAAAAAAAAAAAAAACTATGATTTTTTTTTTCTGAAGTAGGAGCCTACTTTTATTTTTTATTTACTTTGGCCTGATTAAAGAATAATGTACATAGTATAAAAACACTTAGAATTTTGTTTCATCTTTTCTTGTGCCCTTGGATTTCTTAGGGTGCAGTTCAGATTATTTTTACATGAATGAAAAAGTACTGGTGCATGCAGTTTAGTTAAAGAGAAAATTATAATGGATAAATTCCACCCCTTGCTAATTCTGAGCACTGTTATCAGTTCAATTTAGTTAATCCCAAAATTTAACCAGTCTCCATTAGCCACATAACTTTGCTCCTAATCAGAGAATTATATTTCCCATTGACAGAATGGGCATGAAGTCCTAACCACAAGTTTATAATATTATAAAATCAAGAAGGGGAAAAAGACCAGTTTCTTCAACTGGATTTAGATTAAGCAAGTTGATAACTGAATGTGCAGGTCAGCAGCAGAGCCTGTCCAGTTTCAGGGAATCATCTGAGCCCAATTAAGTACCATCACTCTAGGGGTGTCTCCAAAGAGCAGCGAGCTCCTCTCCGTGTGAGGGAGGCTTCACACCTGCTTAACCTACATTAGGAAAGGATTAATTACCTGAAGCGCCAGTCCCTCCACCAGTCAGCACGTTTGTGGCAGGGCACATGGTGGCCTGGGCTGCAGAGGGAAGAAGGGGGGTGGAGCAGCTGGGGGTTCAGAGAAAGACCAGCTCCTCCCAAGGTGGTCAGCACTTTCCAAAGGAAGAAAAAAATTAAAAAACAAAGCTGCTCTTATATCGTGATTTGTTTATGTCATGACAGCACCCAGTGGCAGAGTGTGTTCCCATAGATTTATACACCTGAAGGAGAAATGTGCTCCAAAAGGCTGTTTCCACTATAAAGTTTCTAATGTTAACTTTTTTTATCTGTTTCCACTGTAAAGTTTCTCATGTTAAGTTTTTATAGAAAAATATGGAATAATTATTGTAGATTTACTTCTAAGAATGGATGTTATTTTGAAGTAAAAGGGTCTTGTTTGTTCGGGGCATGCCTAGAGGAAACTTTTTGACACTCTTTTTAGATATATGGAATAATACTAACAAAGCAAGATCCCTTTTCCCCAAAAAAATCAATTCGGAGATGATAAAGTGGTAGTGGACCTTAGAGATAAGTACTTGAGCTTTGCATTTTAAGAAGAGACACTATACTGTAGTGGGCAGTGGAGTTAGAGACCCTGGTTCAAATTTATCAGTTTACATGGAAGATAGTGCCTTTTTTTCTTTGAGCTGATATAGGCAATCTTGGTGTGTGATTTTAAGTGTTTAAAAAATGTTAAATGCCTTTACTTGTACATTTTTGGATAAAGACACCTAAGAGCAGGAAAGTTGAATGACATACCCAAAGCCAGAGGCTAGTCAGAGGTAAAGTTGAGACTAAAACAGGTATTTAACTCACAGTTCAGCACTATACATTTTTATCATTTTCACTAACAGTATACATCTTTATGCATAGTATTAGTAGCAAGCTATATGTTAACTTTATTCTCTATTATACCACATATATATTATATATTACATATATATTATATATATATACATATATATTAAGTGAATGATATATTTCTTGGTAGAATAATAGTTAAAGTAATATATAAAAGTTATTTTGATATATTTAAAAATTATCATGTCTCAAATTCTAAGCAATAAACCCATGTTATTCTTTGATCTAGCCTGAATATTACATCTGAATATTTCAAATCACATCCTTTTCTGAATGATTATTAGTCTATTTTTATGGATCAGAATTCTTCTCTACCAAGCAGGAGAATATAATAGAGACAAACCCCTGACTAAGGTTTGAGATTGGGAAACATGGCCAACAACCCAAAGAGTTTGGTGGATAGAAGATTGGCCAAAGATCTTGATACACAGCTAAATAAGCCAGATAAGAAAAGGATGAAAAAAAACTGATTTGTAAACATCTTGAACTTACTGTGTAGACACTAATGCTATCTTTTAAAAAGAAATGTTTCTGGTAGTATCCTGAAATTTCAACATTTGGCTAAAATTAACTTGTGAATAATCTTTGGGTTTTAATTTACCAGATCAGTTATCTGACCCCTTAGACTCAGCAAGGATCGTAACATGTCTGTATTTGCCATGTAGCTTTACCCCAAACTACCAAGGTAATTTTATATACTTAGATTCGAATTATTATTTAATTTGAGTCTGACCATCCTACATTAATATGCTTGAGTGATAGGGTAGGGGGTGCTGAGAATTGAGCCCAGGGCCTTATGCCTGCTAAACACACACTCTTCCACTTATCTTAACATACAAGGTCTGCTCCCAGCCCTTGAATAAATTTTATATGGGCTGAGAACAGGTAGTATCATTATTGTCACAACATCAATATGATACTATTTGAAATACCTGAATATGGTAATAAGCTTTATAAATGCAGCTTGACATTTTCCTAAATCTGCAACATTCAGTCCCCCAACAAATGTACCATATGTGATATATTTTTGTAGCAAGCTAATGCCTATGCATTCATGCTCTGAACAGAAGTGTATGTTGAGAGCCGTCCGTGGGATGGGCCTTATATTAAACTTCCTCTACTTGGGAGGCTGTCTCTGTCATCATGATTTTGATGTACAGTTTATGTATTATCAAAATACTTTTGAATTTTTCTTTCAGCAACATCATTTTGCAGCTCATTCAGGATGCTGTGTCACTCATGAGTCTTAAAGAGATGTTTTATTTTCGTGTTTAATTGTATGGGATCTTTTTGTTTTTTATTGGTTCTTTTTAGTTATACCTAATATCAGGATTCATTTTGACATAATTATAAAAGCAAGGAATATAATTTACTCTAATTCAGTCCCCAGTACTTCTCTTTTCCCTCCCTCCTCCACTGCCTGTTTTCTTCCCTGTACTCTACTGATCTTTCAGCTATTTACTCTTAGTTTGTTTTGTTTTGTTTATTTAGTTAGTGTCCTGTGAACATACACAATGGTGAGATTCACTGTGGTGTATTCATATACGTACATAAAAAGTTGGGTCAGATTCATTCCACCATTCATTTTGAGAGTGATCCAAGTCAAATGTGAGCCATGACCCTTGACTTACTATTTCAATATTTTTCTCCCTACAACTCTCCATTCTATGTTCTGAATATCAGTGAGGTTTTTTGGACTAAATTGAGGGCTAACATATGCTGAAATGGGTTTTTTAAATGTTATTTTTAAATTATACATATATGTGCGGTGGTTCTGAAACTATTTGAATTCTAAATGGTTAAGCATCCTCAGAAACAGAGTCTCTTTATGAACAGAGACTTCATTCCTACATTAGGGAAGGTAGCGGTATTTTTACTTTAAGAAAAGGTTCTTCATTTGCCATGACTTAAATATGGGCATATGGAGCTGATGGCAGCTGTAGTTTTTCTTGAGATTGTTGAAGTCCTCCTACTTCTGTCGTTAACTTTTGTTCTGCAAATGCAGTTCAGAGGCACAGGCTCCATGTTGCATCCATACTTGGCTTGTTATCCTCTTATCAAGCTCTTAGCATCCCTTTGTTTATTTGAGGCGACAGGAAGACTGTGTAAAGGCTGCTTAGTCAGGGATATCAGCCTTGTTGGCAGGGGAGTGATTGCCAGTTGAAAAACAAGGCATTATTGCTCATTTTTTCCCTCTTATTAGTTTGATTACATTTGCAAATCAAATCAATCCATCAGACATGATCAGGCCTCGTCCGCATTTTAAGGAATAGTAATCTCCGTCTAATAAGATGCAAATGTGTCACATCGGTAAGTAACCAATAAATCATCGTCTTGTCTTTGGCAATCATTAAATATCAGAACCAACAGTCAATTTTTAGTATTTTCAATTTGCGATATGCCGCTGGAATATAAAGATAGATGGACGTAATTACACAAACCAAACACTATTTCAGTTCATTCCAGACAGCAAATTTAGTGGAAGGTATAACTGGCTTGTCATCACACTACATTATT
Organism: Marmota flaviventris; assembly: GCF_047511675.1. NCBI lineage: Eukaryota > Metazoa > Chordata > Mammalia > Rodentia > Sciuridae > Marmota > Marmota flaviventris. The sequence goes on from NC_092509.1 coordinate 66,115,963, forward strand.
CCTAGCGGTTCATGCAAAGTTCACAGACAAGCTTCAAATGGACATTGCTTTTTTTCAACTTCTAACAACGTCCCCACAATGGCAAGCAAACTTTGATGTAAGGACTTGAACTGACTTCCGCACGGCTGTTGAAGTCAGATGCCAGTATGACAGAAAACATATGTTCTCTCCCATCAGAAACTGCTGGCAGTGCCAGCTCCAATCTTCTATATTTTCTGTTTTGAAAAAATGAACTCACAAATGTAAAAATAAAGAAAAGAAAAACAATCAAGAACCCTTCAGATGATTTATACCATCCTCATCTATTTTGATGGAATAATTTCCTACAAAGGGAAAAGTAAATAAAAACTTTATTTTTCTAAGTTTCACATTTTAGAGTTCCTCGGTTTGGGCAATGTATTCTTTTGCTCTAAACCATGCACTGTGAAGATTTGCATGTCTGCAGAGCCCTAATAAAGCTAGGGAAGAAAGTGTGTTGATTTTTGGCGCATAGTGAAATCTTGATACATATAAGATATTATAATTCAAAGGACAAGAAATGTAATTGTTTGGATGGAATATCTGAGCAGAGTGTCTTTTCCCTAATTATGCTTGCTTGGCAACTCAATATCTGCTGATTAACTGTGCCACGTGCCCTTTTATTTATTTATTTATTTGCAAAAATTGTCCTGTCACAAATGGAGGAGCCTTCCTCAATTTATTTTTGGCTCTTTTTGATTATCTCAGTGTAATCAATATTTGTACTTTTCCCTCCATTTTTAACATCTTCCTCTTGGGTATTTCTCTTACAAAAAGCGTTGAAATAAAAAGGTTTTGTTTAAATTTTTTATTTTTTGAGATGAGATCTCACAACATTACCTAGGCTGACCTTGAACTCCTGATCCTCCTGCCCCAGCCTCCCAAATAGCTGGAATTATAGGTGTATGCCACCATGCCTGACTTTTGAAAGCTTTTAAAAATCATTGATCTGATATTTAAAACTTGCAGCATCTCTCTGACTTTACTTTTCATTTTAGCCTGGCCTACTTAGTGATATTACTCTTATTTTTGACTGTTATTCCTTTCTTATGTTATTAGTTGCTAAATAGGATGTGATACACACACACACACACATACACACACAGGACAGATGTGATACACACACACACACACACACACAGAGTACATGACCTTGATGCACCTGCTACTTATTTTGGTGGTTCTTCAAATAGTCCATGATTGATTCCAGTGTGGCTTGACAGATTTGTCATATTCTATACAGTTAAAATTAGAGCTTATCAGTTGGCAAAGCCAATCCTTTGCCCTCCCAGGCCCCCATTTGCAAAGCAACCTCTTTGGAAGATGACTTAATAAAATCTCTCATATAAAATTGACAAAATTAAACTTTTACTGCATTAGTTACTTATTTAAATCTATTGAGTTCCTTCTTGTTACTCACTCTGCAAGGAGGTGAAATAAAAAATTGAACAGGGTATATGTGGGCTAGGCGTTGTAAAACATACAGTCTGTAGAGGAAATAGACAAGCCGAAAGGTGATTTGACACAGGGTTCTAAGTGCAGTGATGAGGCAGCACAGCACAGTATGGGTGCACTCTAAAGGAAACTCTCATTTTTTAATTCAGGGTAGTCTTCTTGAAAAAGGTGACTTCTCAGCTGAATTTGCAGAATGTATAGTAATCTAATGCAGATTCATTGATAGGCAGGCGTCAAGTTGAAGGTTTCATTAAGTATTTGTTTCCTTTTTGAAACAAGACCCATAGTATAGATTCAACAGGTTCATTTTCAGTACCTCTCTCTTTGTTTGTTAGCAGAACTGAAGGGCATCATTTATTGAAGAACAAAGACCTTTGCTTCAGATTTTAAGACGTTATAAAAGTTGGATTAGATTCTTGTTATAGTTGTCTTGGAGGTTATGCCAGGAAGTTTCAAGTTTAGCAAAGAAAATATGCATTCTTTTTAGGTGAGGGTCTAATCAGCTTCTCAAATGTCGTCTAGATATGCCCATTGGCTATACTGTACATATCATTCATTTGGGCAAGCACAGTGTGACATCACTTTATGAAAACAATTTTATCTGTATCTTTACCTTTTCATTCTCCAAATCCAGAATTAGTAAATTTCCAGCATTTTTTTTCCTTTCTGAAGAACTATTGTGAATTTTAAAAATACAGCCCTGGTCTTTCCAGGTGATTGTTTTGCCAGCCAGCCCATGTCTCTCAAGGAATCCCATTTATAGCAGCAATTGCCAGGAACCCCTATGAGTTACAGCTGATGAAAGCCATATAGCTCATGCCTTTGAAGCTTTGCACCAGAACCTTATGCTCTCTCTAACCGATTTACATACCACCATGGTATGTTTAATTTGCTTTTTCATCAAATCAATAATGGGTCTAATTGAAAAAATTGGCAGTGCTACGTGCAACCTAACTACCGATCTCAATGTTTGCCGGCTAAAGGGAATGTTGCATAGCTGTGTGTCAGACACCTGTGTTATTGGTGTACTCCTGCTACTAATGCATACAAAAACAAACATTAATACAGGTGGAGCATCTGCACCAATTGATCACTATGCTATGAGAATTAATCACCTGGCTTTCAGCTTGAAGAATAAAATTTACATCTTTAATGTATGAAATGTATTAACACACACGCTTGCACCATTGACTTGGGGTGATGTCAGCAGACATGCATGTGCAGCTCCATTCAAATGTGTTCCTCTGCACATTTGGACTTGGTTGTGTAAATCTAAGGTCAGGTTTTCATTAAAGACTTGATAGTGTTTTGAGAATTTAGATGTAAGCCTTTTTGGTTAAGAGTGATTAGGAAAAATTTGGGCAATAATTCAACCTGAGGTAGTAGTCCCCTGGAAATCTGCCTTCAAAAACTATATGATAAAGCTTTTGAGATTGAGTTTTGTTTTCTCATCTCAAACCAGAGTGGATTTTGACGGCCCTCAAATAATGACAAAATAGATTCACTGAACTCTTATTAGGTGCCCGGCTTGGGACTGTTTTATGTGTATTATCTCAATTAATCCTCAAAACATGTCTCTAATTAAGAATTGCCTTTGATACCATTTTTTATAGTTGAGACAATTCGATCTTAGAGGAGGTGAAAAACTTGCCTAAGATTCCAAAGCCAGTAAGACAGTGGAAGTGAGATTTAAATTTAAGTCTATTGGATTCGAAACCTTGATATTTATCCACTCAGCTCTCCCAAATTACTTGTATAAATTGGTCTTTTTAAAAAAATTTCCAACTAATTTTTTTTTTCACAAAACATCTCAGAAGTTCTGCAGGCAAAACATAGATTTCATTGATCCATCCAATATTGTTTATGTAATAGTCATTACAGGACTGGCTACATAATTAGTGAGGCCCAGTACAAAATCAAAATGAAGATCCTCTTGTTAAAAAACTGTTAAGGATTTTAAGACAGTAACAGCAAACTGTTAAAACAAGGATATGCATAGTTTGCATATCCTTGAAGCTAGGCTGGTATTGCTGTGAGAGATGAATATTTTGCTTGTGGACAAGTTTAGCATATAGGAAAAACCCTCTTGTTTATGTTTGTGGATGGTTGGGTCTGAGAAAATGCTACACTAGACCAAGACAAGCTACTTTTGATACCATCTTTCTCTGCAACTTATAATTCATCTAGGAAAGAAAGATGTTTTACATCATTCTTAACCAATAGTTCCTACCTGGGGGCAATTTTGCCTCACAGGGAACATTTGGCCATATACAGTCATTTTACTCATCACAGCCAAGGGGCAGTCTCATGGGCAGAGACCAGAGATGCTCTAAATAATGTACAGTGCAAAAGACAGCATCCAAACTCCTGCTCCCAAAGAATTGCATCAGTAGTGCTGAAGTTGAGAGTGCTGTTTTAAATCCTCATACTTGTGAGGTTTTTGAGTTCATTACTCAATTTCACAAACTTTATAAATTAATACATAAATAGATATGATAATTGCCATCTCTATGACTTCTCTTGATAAGAAGCCCCTGACCCACTTCATCAACAAGATCAATAAATATTTATTGGGCAACCAGGGTGCATTTGTACCTACCCTTTTTGGCCAAGCAAGAAGTTTTATTTTTGATATTTAAAAATAAAACAGAACAAATAGTGAACTCCAAAAAGTAACCATGGCACATTTGAAATAAGTTTTCCTGGAAATTTCGTAAGGGGCATTTATTATAGAGCTAGATAAATATTTACATAGAATTATGGCAAAGAAGCCACAGTAGCACATTAAGGGAACAATATGCATTTTAACAAATATGCAAGTATTTATTTACTCATCAAACAGATATTGTCTAATTATTTAAATATAAATAATGTTTATAAAAATCTATAAACAAATAATAAATGTTCTGTATCCCCAAATAAATGCTGTGTACATTTAAAAATGCTGAATTTTTGATAGAAATCTTTTTCATGAACTTATGAAAATATCATCAGATGAACTCTAAATGTTAGTATTAATATGGAGATATATGTGTGTGTATAATTTTGAAAAAAAAAAAAATTTAACTAGGGATTGAACCCAGGGGCGCTTAACCACTTAGCCACATCCCCAGCCTTTTTTTATATTTTATTTATAAACAGAGTCTCACTGAGTTGCTTAGGCCTTGCTAAGTTTCTGAGGCTGGTTTGAACTTGCAATCCTCCTCCCTCAGCCTTCCAAGCCACTGGGATTACAAGCATGTGCTATTGTTCAGGGCTACTCTGAATATTCTTAGAATTCATGAATGGGGGTGGATATATTACAAGCTTAACAATGAATTATATAAAGTTAATGCAAACTCTTTCTTTATAATATATTTTTACATTGCATAAACATTTTGGCAATTTACTTCATAAACATGTAGGTGGCTATGTAATTCATCTCTTACTGGCATTTTCTAATTCTTAAGAGTTTTTCTAATCATCTAAAAAGAAAAACAGCACACCACAATAACCATATTTTTACACTGAAATTTCCATTTTAAGTCAGTTTTATGTTACTGCCTTTCAACTTAGTTTTTCTCCATTTTTGAATAATATCACATAAAAAATTTGAACAACTCCAGCTCCTTAGAGCATTGTTAAAAAGAACAGAAATATTTTTTCCCTAAGTCATCTGAAAAGATACTATATTTGTTATAGTTTGGATGTTGAAAGTGCCTTAATAATTTATGTAGCTTGGTCTCCAAGTTAGTGTTATTGGTAAATGATAGAACCTTTGAGCGGTGGGGTCTATGGGAGGTATATATACCATTGGGGGTATGCCCTCAAAAAAAATCATGGGACCCTGGCCCCTCCTCACTTACTTGGTTCTTGAGGCCAGTGGTTTTGCTCCTGCATGAGATCCTGACATGATATGCTGCTTCACCACAATTCCAAAGCAAGGGAGCCAGTAAATCATGGCCTGAAAGCTCCAAAACTGTGAGCCAAAATTAACTTTTTCTCTTTGTAAGTTAATTATCTCAGGTGTTTCATTGTAGTGATGGAAAGCTGACAAATATTATTTTTAGGAGTCCATTAGCCCTTCACTCATAAGCTATTTGAATAGTTTTTAAGTACCATTTTTACTAGCTTACCTCTTATACAGCAAAGTGAAGGGGATTGATGCTAAAGGGAATCTCATGGAGAACAATGGAAAGTAAGGGAATATTTATTAAAAAATATAACAATGCAGATCCAGCAGTAAAAACTCTATACTGGCGATTATGTCATGTACTTTAGGCACTGTCACAGTCCCCAGTAACCTCTGAGGGCATCTCAGCACAGCCCGGCATCTCTGGAATGCTTCCAATATTGTGCTGTTCCTGACTCATTAGAAAAATGATGTATATGTTTAGTAAATTTAGTTTAGGAAGAGTAAGAAATGTGTGTTTTTAAGGAATCTAACCAAGATCACTGAAATCTGAAAAAAATATATTGGAGCCTTTATAATGAAATTTGCCCTTCTGGTCTGCATCCATTGTTCATATTTTCCTTTAGTTCTGAATTATCATTTCTATTAATGAAAGAATGATAATGATTGTTATCTGTGCAATGATGTTCAGATTATAAAATCATTTCAGATGCACTTTATGCTTCCCTGCATTTACAATATTCTTGTGAAGTCATTATATCTATGATCCTATTTTGTTCAGATGAGGAAACTGAGACTCAAAGATTAAATAGTTTTCTCCAAATGCACACAATGGATTCTGCACGTACACTTGTCTCCTCATTAATATCACTGCAGTGATTGCTCTTCACATTTTACAAAAATGTGGATGAATTCTATTATTTTGCTATTGGAAACAATTCTCCAAGGTGTTTTTTTATTATTTTTAACATGTATTGAACATATTAAAAAAGATTTTTATAATCTCTTTTTCATGTTTTTTAACTGCTCTACTTAAAAAGATATTTAAGTAACTTTACTTGTAACTGTGATATGATATACAGATAGAATCTTGCCCAGTTTGGAATGGTGTTAACAGAATTCATCTTCAGATGGTGGGCATTATTTTCCTGTTCATAGACGGAGCCTTCACTGCAAAGGTAATCATAGTTTTGAGACTGAATGAAAATGCATGAATCAATGGAAATACTATTAATAGTACTAATACAGATCAAATGCCTTGTATTTCTTAATCCATATTTTAGTGGTAATCATTCAAGGGGCAAAAATAAATAAATAAATAGATAGATAGATAGATAGATAGATAAATAAAAATAAACACTCACTGGGGTCCTAATGTGATATAAGCCCATGTCGCCATGATCATCCTAACCTTGAGATTCAAGGCAGTTAATTCTTTTCTCTTCTTCAACTGTCAAGAATTAGAAGAGGCATAGAATAAGTTTCTTGTTTATTGAATGCAAAAGAAAAGATATATATATATCTTCTGACCCCCCCCCCAAATAATAACAGAGAACTTTAAAAAAATTCAGATAAAAACCACATAATGATATTCTTGAATATCAGATTTGGAAACAATGCTACCACCTGAAAAATAGTGTAGTTCTACAAATTTGGTGGATTGACATCATATGCCATGAGAAATTTCAGAATACTCAATTTCCTGGTCAGTGATTGGAAGATGGACCTGTGTCCATTATTGCAAATGTAGTCAGTTTTATTTCTCCAGTGCACTTAACTCTTTTTCAATGGAGTGCTATTGCCATTTTTGAGAAAGAAAATACTTGTTTGCAGGGTATTTACCATTCTTTGGTTCTTCCACTGAAAGTTCCAGTTCAAAAACTCTGCATTACATTTCTAAATGCCATCTACTGGGAGGAAAAGGAGATAGCTAGGGATACCCTTACTTGAGAACTATTTAAATGCAAACAAATACTGAATTAAAACCAGTGCAAATCAAAATGAGCTCTCATGTATAGCACATGCAGGACTAAATTTTCCATACAAAATGTAAACCTGTGGTTATGTTAGTAAAGGAATGAAGAGGTAGATAGAAAAAAAAATTCAATCTCACAACACTTTTAAGCTTTTTTGTATGGACTGCCTTATTTTAAAACAGTAGTCCTGGTATTAAAGAGTTTAAATCTTCTTGTTAAAAGAGTACACAGATTTGAAAGTTTGACAAAACAAAAATCTAAAGGACAATTTGAAATATGTGTAGTAAATGCTGTGAGTTATCCTAACCCACAGTGGACAAACAGTGGCTTCGTGAATATCATTAAAGTGTACATTTCTATATGGCTCTCCAAGATTTCCTCATTTTCCCATTTTATTGAAAACTGATGGAAAACTCCAGGGATATGTGTGATACATCAACCAGCCTTGCCTGGGTGTGACTGTCCATTGCAGAACTGCATGTTAGTATCTTGTGTCTATGTATATTTTGGAGTTATAGCAACCTTTAAAAAGTACTTATAAGAAGCCAAAAGGTAGTATTTATACTTTTATTCCTCCAAGAAAGAAAAAAAAAAAAAGCTTGGATTTTAATGAAGTCATTACACAAGGTCCCATATCTGGAAGGAAGATAGAAAATGCTTCAAGAGCCAGGTGCCACTGCACCTGGCCTATAAGCCCAGCAAGCTTTGAAGTTTGAAGCAGGAGAATCTCAGGTTCAAAGTCAGCCTCAGCAAATTTGTGAGACCCTGTCTCTAAATAAAAATATAAAAAGGGCTGGGTATGTGGGTCAGTGTTAAGCACCCATAGATTCAAGGCCTGGTAGCAAAAAAAAATGTCAAGAAAAATGGGGGTTCAGGGCTGGGATAGAGTTCAACAGTATATGAGTATTAGAAGGGATGTCCTTTGTCAGTCACATAGGAAGGAGAATAATTGATCAACCAGGACTAGTAGTAGAATCAGAAAACATTCTCTTGTCTCTCTCTCTGTCTCTCTCTCTGTCTCTCTCTCTGTCTCTCTCTCTCTCTCTCTCACACACACACACACACACACACACACACACACACACACGTATTTAATATGCATAGTTCATGAAAACTCACAAAAGAACACATTTTAGATCAGTTCATTGCCAGGTAATTTTCCTGGGTGAGGCTCCCAAAGTGTGGTCAGGATGAGAATCTCAAACCCTTTGTGGTCAAAACTCCCAGGAACTTGCTGTGTGATCACCCTCAGGGATGTACAAGAAAGTTCAGTGTAAGGGATTTGGGGATAAAGGTCAATGAACTATTAAAAAAAAAAAAAACTAAAGGTTTGATTGTCAGACTTTAGTCTAAAAATGATTATAGACATAGAACAAAAGAAAAGTTGAACAACATGTTTGTAATCACCATTCTAGCTTTGTTTAAGGGGCAGAGAGACTTAGAATAACTGATCATGAAAATAACCAACAGATCCAATATCTCAACAAGCTTTCTCAAAATAACATCACTTTCCAAACTTATTATTAAACTGAGGTTCACACTCTATAATGTGTAACAACACACAGGAGATGATAATGCCATTGGCTAAGAGATAACATTGAGCTCTCAATCCTTCTTTGATCCTATTGAATTTGCCTGTTAAATTCTTGGTGTAATTAAAGCAGATAGAAGCATTCATACATTTTGTTGCAAATTGATATGATCTCTTTGTCTGTGATCTAAGTGAGATTGCCCTGTAGTTTTTAATTTAGCAGGTTAAGAAGCACAATTAAAATATCATGAAAAAGATCATAATCAGAAACCGTCTTTTGGGTTGTCCCTGCCAAGTAGATAAAGGGATCGGTGTATTTAATAATTACCTTCTTTGCTGTACATTTGTTCTATTTGTGGGCTGAAGTGTTAATAAATACCTTGCACCATTCCAGTGGGAAAGGCTTTCCACCTAATTAATAAAACTTGTAAGAATACCTATCTATAATACTGAACCATATCTTTATTATTAGTGGTGCCTGCCTCAAAAGAGGATCCCTGTCTCTTTAGTACATTAGTAAATGCCATCTTCCTTGGTTATAAAGAAGCATCTTAAGAAACTTCTGGTTTTCAATAGGAGTAAAAGAGAAAATAATTTGATTTTTTTAAAAATAATTCTGTTGAATTTTAAGTAGTGAAAAATTCTAATCATGCTTAACAGGAATTATTCTTTCTACAAAATATACCTTAGTATAAGCACCACAAGAAAGAAAGGCTCATTTGGAATAGAATTGGCTTTGAATTAGTCTCTATTTCTAGCTATAGTTTCCCCTAGATTTCAATTACTCAAGTGCTTTCTAGGTCTTGATCCTAGAGAAACTGAAACAGAGATTTGTAGATACTCTCTGCACCTTTACTGTTAATTTTTAAATGCCCAGTTACTTGCAAATATTTTTATTTACATTAAAGTCAAATTTAGCAATGAAAAATTTGAAAATGCCATTATTTCAAACATAACATTGGCTTATATAGACAAGTTGCTCTGGTGAGTTTATATATTTTGTGACTATTTCAACATCTACTTTGTGGTATAAAACAGAACAATCAACAAGTTAAATAAGGTCCTCTGTCTATGGCCACATCTGGGCTTCAGTTAGGGGTTTAAATTATGAGTCAGGTGGTATACTTTTTGTTCTAATTAACAATGTATAGCAAATGAGAAGATATGTGTAACAATCTACTAAATCTTTCTCTGCATAGAATATGGAAGTTTCCACCCATTTTACTATATGTGAATTGCTGAGTCAATTGGCTTTGCTGAGATTCTTTAGAATATGAAAATAGCAATATCTTAATTCTATGGGAAATATTAATAAGGCAGAAGTTTCACCAGGTTACTTCTATCTTAGATTTGTGATGAGATAGAAATATTAAAGTACACAAATTCTATATGCAGTATGCCCAGGCAAAATGATTAGGATAGGGGAATAGCATATATTTAAAATTTCTTTGTTAAATTGTGGTATTTTTTCCCTATTTCTAACTAACTTCACTTTGAATATTCTTGTAATGAAATTGGATCTTAAATTTTTAATCCTTTTTGGACTGATCTTTAAAGATGAATCATTAAATATTTTGGAAGTAAAAAATTTTGGTATGTATTTCTTTTATATCAAATTAAGGTAATTGATCTTTCTTTGTATCAAAGGTGGGATAAGAAATTATGATATTTTGAATATGTCCCATTAGAAACCCACTAAATTTGACAGTATGATTCTGCATTCACCTTTTCATTTATTTTCTTTTTAAGTATTTTAGTGCATTTAACTTTATAAGAGATTCTGCTGAACTGTAGTAATATAGTAGCAAACCAAAGAAACAAAAAATCCCTCCCCCTGTGAAGTTTAAATTCTGTGAGGGGGTGGTGCAGAATGAGCAAAGGTCCTCAAGCCAGGAATGTGCTAGGATCTTCCAGGAATACCAAAGAGACCCATGTAGTTGGAGTAGAATGAGCCAGGGTGTGGGGAAGGGTTGAAAATTAGGTGAGGAGATTGCTTTCAAGTGTATTATCTCATTTAATAACCTGTGTGTCAATGTCTTTAACAACCAACCTGATTAAAGTTTTATACTTATGCTGGGCATGGTGGCTCATATCTATAATCTCAGTGGCGGCTTGTGAGGCTGAGGCAGGAGGATCGTGAGTTCAAAGCCAGCCTCAGTAACTTAGTGAGTCCCAAAGCAACTTAGTGAGACCCTGTCTCTAAATAAAAGTACAAAATCCACTGGGGATGTGGTTTAGTGGTTGAACACCCCTCGGTTCCATCCCTGGTACCAAAAAAGAAAAAAGCGTTATACCTTTAAGTGATGTTTGGGTCATGTCATCCTTGTTAAAGGCATTCTTCAAATTCATTAAAAAAATTGTCAGCCCCTACATTTTAACCTCTAGTATGTGGCTTGACAAAAGAAATGTGTATGTGTGTGTGTGTGTGTGTGTGTGTGTGTGTGTGTGTGTGTGCTTATTGACTATCCTTCCTTGTGATCCAGAAGATCCCTTCAGAGTCTTGAAGTTAGACATTATTTTTGTAACACAATGGTTATCCTCATTTCTTAGACTGTATTTGGAAAAGTAGGCTTGAGTTTTGAGACATAAACATACATTTTAAAATTTGTTTTAAATTTGCATTATGACAATGAGTGTTTAAGGCCTAGGATTGTTAGAGTAATTGTGAACTGATATGACAGGCTTAATGCCATGGTATTTGAGTTCCTAAGTGTTGCCGGCTTTCTTAGCCATTCACTGAACATCTTGAAAAAGATAATTTCTAAAATCATTAATAGTTTTGATTGGCATTTCTACATATAAATGTATATATGGGTAAATAAATAAAGGGGTGAAAGGAAAATCAATAGAGGAGAGGGAAAAGGGAGGAGAAAATGAAAATTGAAATCAAATTCCTTGAATGTATTGTTTTGTAAAATAAATCCAAATACTCTACATAATTATAGTGCCCTAATTTAAAAAAAAACTAAAACAATACAAATAATATACCAATTTAAGAAAAACTATAAATAAATTACAGAAATATCAGTAGAGGAGTGGGAAGGGAACAGGGGGAAGGAGGAGGAAAGGGAAAGGGGAATTACTGGGGACTAAATTATAGCAAAGTATATTCTGTGCTTTTCTAATTATGTCAAAATGAATCCTAATAGTATATGTAACCAAAAAGAATCAATAAAAAAAGCAACTTAATCAAATTCACACAACAAAAAAAAAATACAAAAATAAATAAGAAATGCTAGAGAGAATGTAGAGAAAAAGGAAGACTTTTACACTTTTGGTGAGACTATAAATCAGTACAACCACTTTAAAAATCAGTACAGAAATTCCTCAAAAGACTAGGAATTGAATCACCATATGACCCGGCTATACCACTCCTTCATAGTTATCCTACTATAGCAAAAATTCATACTGTAGTAGTACATGGATACCCATGTTTATAGCAGCACAATTCATAATAGCCAAACTATGGAACCGGCCTAGGTATCCATCAATAGACGAATGGATAAAGAAAGTGTGATAAATGTACACAATTGAGTTTTATTCGGCCATAAAGAAAAATTAAATTTGGCACTTGGAGGAAAATGGATATAACCTGAGATCATTATGTTAAGCAAAATAAACAAACTCAGAGAGTCAAGGGTTGTATGTTTTCTCTCATATGTGGAAGCTGGAGAAGAAGAACGAAAAGTAAAGTGGAGGTGGTCACATAAAAAAGCAAAGGGAGATCAGTAAAGACAAGGGATGGGTGAGGGAACTGGGGCGATAGTAAATGGGGAAAGAAGGGAAGTGCTGGGGAGTGATATTGACCAAATTACACTGCTATATTGTGTGCATATATTAATATGTAACAACAAAGCCCACTATTATGTATGACTATAATGCATCAATTTTAAAAATGTGGAGAAAAAAATAAACTAGTTAAGCTGAAAATAAAATAAAATCATTAATAGACACCTGGTAACATCATTGTACTGGGGCATGACCTTTTCAGAGGTACCTTGAAACAATGGCTATGAATCAGATGTCAGGCTTGTTGGAGGGTTAAACCTAAGCAGGTAGAGCTGTAACTCAGTGATAAGCCAGGAAATATGATCATGGCTAGGGTCCATTTAAGAGGTTCAAGCTTGTTCTTTGGTGGCTAAATGATGCATCTACTGTTTTCTCTCTTTTAGACTCCCCAAGGGTCTCATACTTAAGAGTAGCACAACTCAGGGGCCCGAGTCCCCTCTAGTTGTGTAAGGAGAACTCTTTACCCTTTCTGATTTCCAGTTAGAGCACAAAGGTAGATAATAGTGGTTAGGGAGGAAAGTCCTAGGAAGCTTTGTACTTCATCGCTCTTAAGCGAGGTGTAACCAAGTTATGAGTTCTCTCCCTTCCCATGAGCCTTTTATTATTATTAGTCTCCAAACATGGATTAAGACCATTTTATACCCCTGCCTCATAAAAATCACTTTTAAAAAACTGCTATTTGCCCAGGATGAGGGGGTCAAAGATAAATAAATGATTTGATACCATGTGATAGATACCGACTTCATAGATTCAACATAATATGGCAACAGGTATAGGGCCAAGTAATAGAGAAGAAAGCAGCAGAGAAATCATCACTCTGGTTCATTACAGAAATGCTAAAAGAAAGAATATTTCAGATACATATGGGTGGTTTAATAGTCATTTGCCTTGCGGAGAGGAAGGGAGAAAGCATTTCACACAAATGTAAAGCACAGAGGTAGAAACCAGCATGGCTTGTTTTGGGGAAAGATAAATGATGATTGGAACACAGGAGGATCAATAGCACCACATGGTGGTTGAATTCCAGGTCCTGTTCTGTAGTGGCCTGGGTTGAAGATCATGCCTCCAATACCCTGAGTGAGTTTATACCTTACTTTGCTCATGTACAAAATGGGAAAGAAAACAGTATAAACTATATATATGATATATTATCAAATTATATATGATATATATTACTAATTTGCTAAGGGCCTCACTAAGTATAAATTATATATATATATATATATATATATATATATATATATATATATATATTTTTTTTTTTTTTTTTCCTTAAGGTTTCAGTGAGAATGAAATGGTTGTAACTGCTTTACTCTTCTATACCCAGTTTTTCAAATGCAAGGCAGATCCATTTCCTCTTAATTCAAAGACCCCAGTGTCTTCCCATCTCACCCAGAAAGAAAATTCACAAAATGTTGCAAAGCTTTTGTCACCTGCCTTCTTCATCATCCAGTCAACACCATGTCCTAGTATTCTTCTCCAGGGGCAAAGCCCGTGTGTGTGCCTGTGTGTGTGAGTGTGCATGTGCGTGTGTGTGTGTGTTGTACTGGAGATTGAACTCAGAGGTGGCTTTACCACTGAGTTACATTCCCAAACCTTTTATTATTTATTTTGAAACACAGTCTCACTGAGTCTCTGAGGCTGGCCTTGAACTTGTGATCCTCCTGTCTCAGCCTCCCAAGTTATTGGAATTGCAGATGTGTGCCACCATGCCAGGATACACTTCAGCTGCAAGAAGGCTACTTCTTTCACATGTGTGCCTTTGTCCTTTCTTGTGCCTGAAATGCTCTTCCCTTATGTCTTAGGGCATTCAGGCTGCTGTAACAAAAGTAACAAAGACAACAAAAGTTTATTTCTTATGATTCTAGAAAGTGGAAAATTGAAGATCAAAATGTGCTGACACATTTGTGGTCTGGTGTGGGCTAGCTTTCTGGTTCATAGTAGGACACTTATCAGTTTGTCTTCATGTGGAAGAAACAGATAGGCAGCTCTCAGAAGTAGCGTTTAGAAAGGCACTAATCTGATTCATGAGGGCCCCACCTGTCTCACTCTCAGATCACCTCCCAGAGGCCTGCCTCACCTCTTTGTACCATTACAACGAGGGGGAGGATTTCAGCATCTTCTCTACCACCCAGATAGATGTAAGCTGGCTCTCTTATCTCTTCCAGGTAGCTGATGAAAGGTTGGATGTCTGTAAGGCTTTCCTTGACCCCCTGCTTCCAAGTAATTTTGTTGACATGTTGTTCTGTCTCACAGTCTGTTATATTTTTATTTACTCCCATGCTCCCATTATTGACCCCTCCCCCCAAAGGACTCACACTTTGTCTTTTGTTGTATTTCTAATGCTTGGTTTATAATAGGCAATTGATAAATGGAAGTGCTCAGCATGGTGCTTGGCACATAGCAAACCCTTAGTGAAATTGGTGAATTTTTATCATCATCATCATCATCATCATCATTGTTCTAAACAAGAAATGAAGAGAGACAAGTAAATTGGGCTCTTACTGTGAAGGAGTCTGTGGACTTTACAGAGAGAAATCATCTCAACTGGGAAAAGAAGATCCTTGCTTGTTATAGTTTTACAGGAAGAGAGACATGAATCAGGGAAATTATGAGTTAGGAGGCCGAGTTCAAGTAGAAGATAAAGAGGGATTTAATTAAGCAGTGCAACTAGAAATAAGAGAAATCTCATAGAGAGAAATGGGCATACGAATAATCAAAGGTAACTACATATTTAAATTTTTTTCTTATTCAGTGTTATTTATTTGTAATGACATTTGTTCAGTCATTGATGTTTAATATTGGATGATGCTTTTAGGGAATGTATTTGGGATAATTGGTGTTATGGGAGGAGTTGAATTTTAGACATTTTGAGATGCCTGTAGGACATTTTGATGGGAATGGTTTGAAGAGAGTTGGGAATATAGAAGTCCAGCTATTTTTAGGAGAAGTGTGTGATGATAATACAGTTTTTTTTTTGCATCTACAGAAATGAGGAGAAGTTAAGGGAAAAAGAGAAGAAGCCAAGCAAAAATTATTGAAAGTACCACATTGGAAGAATTGGCAAGAGAAAAGGAAGAAAGAACAGGAGAAAGATGTGTTACAAGTGTCAGAGGAGGAAAGTATTTGGAGAAGGAAAGTGAGGGACCACACCAGACTAGATAAACAGCTGAAAGAGGTCAAAAAGGACCTAAAGGAGACCTGGCTGTGGGAATTGGCAATTAGGAGTTCATTGGTGACCACCATGTGCAAATGTGAGAGAAGACCCAGGTTTCAGTAGATGAAGGGTAAATGCAATGGAGAAACTCCCATATACCATTTTGTCAGGGATGTTGTTGGTGGCCATGCAGGGAACAAAGAGGGAGACAGAGGGGACAGAGGGCTAGCTACTGAAGAGGAGCTGGTGGGGAGGGAAGATTTTATCAAAATAGAGGGGCAAAGGAATGGAACAAAAGGGGGAGAGATTCATACCAAAAAAGAAGCAGGGAGGAGAAAAAAATGGATAAAGCAAAACCTACAATGTGTCCAGAGCAGATGAGAGTGCAAACATACCCATGACCTTCCTTAGGAACAAGGAGCAACTTCTCTCCTTAGACACAAGCGGGAAGGCAGTCAAGTTGGTCCTGGTACTGTTGTAAAGGGGAAGCAGGTCAAGGACATTTATAGCCAATATCTCTCATTTATCTAAAATATAGGCAGTCAAATCACATTGGTGAAATACAGTGCAATCAGCCTAGAAAGGGATTCAGGTGGAGAGATGGTCCATTCAGGTAGGCGGGTGTGTTTTAGGGCTACATTTCCCCCTGCCCATATCAAAGAACATGAAAGAAATAATGGAAGCCTCATCTGGAATATACCATGGACCAGATCATTTAGTCTAGGAACCTTGCTTGATAGGTGAGGAAATTGAGCATTTTAGTGACTAGCTCAAGGTTAGACAGCTAGTTAGTAGCCAAAATCGCACTAAAACCAGTTTTTCTCACTCTTAACCCATACACTTGGTGAAGTGTCTCAAGCTGTGCTTTCCAGAGTCTTAATGCCACTTGAACCAATATTGCTTCCTTCTGTATGTGCACTTCCCTCCCCTTGCACACACATCCACCCTACCCCCTGCCAGTCAGCAACCTCAAACTCAGCCTCATGCATCCTGCTACTTGCCTCACCTCCCCTGCATGGTCCATTATTTGAGCTGGCAGGCTGAATCAGATTGACCCTCAGATGGGTTTTTTCTCCGGGATAAGCCATGTTGCAGACTGCCTGTCTGGTTATATTCATGAACCAAACCAGCGTGAGGCTGATGCCATTGTAAGGACCGAGGGCATTAGCTCTGTGAAGTTGCTGCCATATCCCAAAGGCAGAGTTGAACTAGATACTCCCTGGAGTGTAGCACTTATGGTTGTCAAATGAACCTCCTAGATGGCCCTTTTGCATTTAACTCGATATTTAAAAGGACTTAACGGAAATGCTTAATTCACCGAAAGGGATATTATGTTGGAAATGTATTAAGCAAAACCTAGTTGTATCAGTTCGTAGGCTGCATAAGTTCATACATTCCAGAATCAGTCAATAATTATTAGCTGTAAGCATTTTAGTTATATATGAATAGGGTTTATATTTACCCTGTCTACATTTCTGCATGGATTTTGTTGTTCTTGAATTATTGTTTTAAAAATGTTACTTCCTATGAAAGATACTCGGGAGCTATCATCTAATTTTCTACAGAGTACTTAATTTGGATAGCTGTATTAGTGCTCTTATAAGGGATCAAATCCTATATATTTAGCCTCTTTTTTTTTTCTCTTCACTGAAATAGATGTTAGGATAACTGAGTAGTTTCTGTCCTTTAAATAATGTACTAAATACAGTGCTCATGGACACCCCTTTCTCCTCTCATTTGATTTTGAGATACGGAGAATAAATGAGAGGCTCACTTGGGTTTTGCTGTCTTTTATGAAATCCAAGCCACTCTGGAGCTAACGAGCAAGAAGCGCAGGAGGCCACCTTCGTGGGAGCAGCTCCCTTTCCCAAGCATCTCATCCTCTCTCCTCTGTCATCCCCAGGCGATGTGCCTGCATTTGTGTGTGTAGATTTATAGTTTATCTTTATCTATGGCTTCATCTGTAGGTAGCTATTATAGCTGCCTCGCCTGGATATTGTTTGGGCCTGATAGATCTGTCTGTAGTTCATCAAAGGGGAGCCGAGTGCCTAAAAGCCATCGGGTCCAGCTGAGGATGAAATACGAGCCATCAGCCTTGGTAATGGCTGTAAAATTTCATAATTACACGGCCTTTATTACATTGCATAATGATCCTGAAGCAGTATGGAACAATTAATTAAGATTTTCAACCGTGGCTCTTTCAGAAATTAAAAGGTGCTAGTAGCTGAGAAATGGGGATCTGTCTTGTCCTAAAAGCATTAGGGATGCTTAAGAAATACTTTCCCACACACTTTCATTTTTTTGTTAAGAGGAACATTTCCTAGTTAAGGGAACACACATTAGTGTACTCTGCCTATTAACAACTTTTCATTTCAACTTCACAACTGATGTTTTAAAAGGAACGGGAGTAAAGGAGAGTGCCGGGGATCTATATAACTCTCCAACTTCCTTTTTCCCTTCTTTGAAAAATTCTATTTGGCGTCCTGCTGTAGCCATTTATCACATTTATGGTTGTTCATCTCTACACATTAAATAAATGCAGGCTCTGAGATAGGGGGTCAGTTAACTGCCTACAATAGTCTACTGACCAAGGAGTTTTTCTTATACACTCTCTCATATCTTGAGGCATTAAAATTCTTTCAAGATCTCTACAGTTGTGACAGTCATCCCCAAAGGAAGACTTTACTGTTTCCATTTATTTTCCTGTGAATATAGCATGTCACATCTAATATATGCCTTTTATTTATTTATATATTTTTTTATCATCTCATCTTCACACCCCATAAAGAGTAATTAAATTTGGTGCTGGTCTGTAAGAGCCACTAGGAAGTTGCTATATTTAAAACAAGTGAAAGGGGGAAAAATTACATACATGCACATGGATGTACCTGCACACATACAAACTGTGAACCATTCTTGACTTTATTGTTTATGTCAAGGAAATTAGGAGGAAGACGATTGGGTCCAATCAAAACATTAATGGAATGATAGTAAAATCAAGCCCAATATTTTTTCTGATGATGATTCCGAGCTGTTATCCCAAATTCATCCACATACTTCACGAGAAAGAGACACGCTTCAAGGAAGCATTATCAATGGTGTTGTCAATTTAAATGAGAGAGTATAAAAAAAGCAACCTCCCAAACTCATTGTGATCACACAGAACTCCTGGATATTTGTTCACGTCAAGTATTATTGTTTTTAAATTGACAATCATCATATAACATTTTACGGATCTAAATATTTCATGGGAGACTAAAACTTCCCTTGGGCCTCCCCAATAATAAACTTTCAACAGAAAATTTGGAAAGGATTATGTGCTTCAAGGAGGAGCTGCTACTCAGAGTCAATTCTCTTGTTGAGGCATTTAGTCCCTTAATAGGAATTTTCTGATCTGCTGTCATTCTTGTTCACACACCGAGTGTCACTGCCTCTAAAACACTTGTCATTCTTTAATGGAAACAAAATAGTCATTGCAGCCAGAGCCGCAATGTCATTCCGCTACCCCTTGCTGTGTCGGCAATAGTGAAAATGACAGAGCGGCTCTCAGTAGGGGTAATTAAAATGTAAATATTGATATTTTATTATTTGAAATTACTTTCCAGTGCGGCATTTAATATCTCTCCATCTGTGCGGCTCTGTTTAGCGGTCACTTTAGTGCAGCTCTGGGATACCAAGCAGCGGCTTGATCCCCGTTATGTCAAAATGCTTGTTGCTGCTTAATTTTGATATCTAATTAAGTGGAAAAGTACAGTCCACACTGTAATCCATGGCATCTTAACCAGCTGCTTGGGTATATTTAGAATTAATCTCCACTATGGAATCATCCTAATGTATGCAATTAAGAGTCTGCCGATGGCTAATTAGGTGTATTAGAATCAGTCGGCTTTTTATGCCCCCCCCCTTTCATTTTGGACTGTTGCAGACGAAAGAGTCTCTGCCTCCAGAGGTATTCTTAATGCTACTCAAATCGAGTTAGGAAACAGTGCAACTTCTGAATAGAATCATCCATGGACAGTAACCTTCCTATTTTCCTTTGCTTATTTCCTTGACTCCACCTCATACAGGAATATCTAGGATTTTCTGCTTTTATTTGCAGGGTCTCAGAGCCCCAAGAAGGACTGGTCGTAGCAGAGGAGTAAGGTGGGATACAGAGATAAATACACTTTCCAACAGCTCAGAGAAGGAGGCTGTGAGGCAGAGCTGGGGTGCTCTTGTTCTTTCAGGGGGGAGAAGCATTATAGCATAAGAGCTTTTTCCCGCAGCTATGTCTGCCTCTTCCATTCCACTTTGGAATGGAAGCACTTCTCAGAGAATGACTATAAGAGGGACAGAGGTTTAGTTTGTATATCATGTATCCCTGGTCAATGTGACAGGCAGGTTCTTTCTAGTGATAATGATTCTGTATTTGTGTGACTGAGGAATTTTGAGAGCTGTGTTGTCTTCTGCTTTTGTTTTTGTTTTAACTTGGCCAGTTATCCAAATTGGGGACAGCATTATAGAAAGGAAGAAGGCAGGGCCGCGAGGAATGGAAGGGGTTGCCTCTGTTGTCAATGAGAAGATAACTGGTAGCCTCCCAGTGGAACCGATGCCAAGCCATAATGACTTAGCTCCTCTTGAGCCAGCAAACCCCAGCCATGAACTTGGGAGTAAATATTCGTAAACAGATCTTCATTAGCCACAGAGAAAAATAGTGTGAGTGCCTGACTTTAAAGTGAATTCTCGGAGGTAGAAATTCAGAGAATCTGTTTTTCCATGCTGTCCAGAGCACAAATTATGTCCAAGTCTTTAAGCATAGATAGTGAGGATTTCTAATATTATGTGAATGTGAAGTTTCAGGGTCAGCTTGTTATAATTTCTTATCTGTGACATGGATCTCATGGATAACATATTTCTTGTACATACTTTCATGAATACATATGACACTTTGTTTTTAATGGCCCGTGCTGTAAATCCTTTCACTTACATTTATGCAGACCTTCTGATTTTTTTTTTTCCCCTGCCTCTCCTCCTTTTAGGGCATATGTTAGACACTGAGTTATAGTGTCTTTCTGTATTAAGAAAATCAAGAGCAGCACACCTGAAGGATTTTCTTTGCTTTTTCCTGCTTTGCTTGTAACTAGTAAAAGTGAGACAAGGCAAGATACCAATATTAACTCCCTAAGCACTAAGCCTCTAATAATTAGTGCTCTTGTTAGAATTTATGTTTTATATCAAGGGGCCAATTAGCTAAATTTGAAAAGATTTGAAGATAAGTTATTTAAAATCAGTGAAGATTTAAAATGATCCAGTAGAGTCATAAGTGATTTTTCTCTTCTAGCTCCCAGATAGAATCAGTTCTTGGTCACTTCTGTGAACGTACACAAGATAATCACAACTCTTTATTTTTTTGTGACTGGCAGCTAAATTCCTTTTTTGTTTTTACATTTTAGGTGAACTCACATGAAATTACCCATGTTCTTCTAGTGTCTCTGTCTTTCTGTTTGTTAATGTGTGTCAGTGTGGACTTCAAAAATGGGGACATTATAGCAAGACTTCTGTGAACACAAGACCCCCTGAGCCTCATAGATAGTAGGTCTGCCTTCCTTAATCCCAACTATGACCTTTTGTAGCCAGGCAAATCAGATTGGGGTGCATCGAGCACTTCTCTTTCCCAGATAATTTTCTCTCTTTTTAAAATACTTTAGTAAATTAATAGATAGGCCTATCTATTTGATCCACTGTCACTGATTCCTCATTATCCAATGTGGATAGACTCTTATAATATCACAATATTACACTGAGTTATATATAACAGAGATGAAGTAGCCCTAGCTAAATTACTATTCATGATTATCTTTACTTGTTGAATATTACCAAGAGAAGCAGTATTAAGGTTTATGTGTAGGAAAATAAAACTCATAAAATTTTAATTTTAATTTTAAATATATCCATGTTAGAAACAATGACAAAATCAAATATAAGAAAGTATAAAGTAAAAAAAAAAAATGCAAGCGGCAATATTTGTTGTGGTTTTAGAAAATTTAACCAAAAATTACAGTAAGGGCTATGGTTTCAACCATTCTGATGAGTTTTAGGGGCTCATGTAATTCTTGCTGAAGTTTGGCATCCTTTAGTAATAGTTGATTGGTTTGGTTATTGCATTATTTTTAAAAACAAATGTTTGAGTGTAAAATTTACTTTAGCAAAATTCATCTTCTTATGTTTCTCCCTACATCTCTATTTTAAGTGGAAAATTATGGTCTCTCGTGAACATAATTTGTTTGCTTATAAACATATACTTTCTGTTGAGTATGTACAAGAAATGGAAAATCAAAGCTTATGATTCATGTGAAATTGCTCCTAATTTATTAAAAAAATATTTTTGGCTCTTTATTGATTTCCTTAAGGTACTACCTGGTTTTTTTAGTCTTTAAGAGACCCTGCTTTACTTGTCCAGAAGGGTTGCACAGGGCTTTATCTGTAATTGTGCTGATGCCTTCATCAGGTGGAAACAATGCTTCCTCAAAATTATTTTGTAAGAATGGACATACAAACTAGTTTGACAAACCTGAAACATGTCTAAATGGTATTTAAATTATAGTAGGTATTCAGACACTATGAAAAGTCATAACCCAAAACTACCATCTTCACTGTTAGTAAATATCCAATTCGCTGATTTAAAATGGGAAGGCCTCTCATTCACTAAATTCTGTTCAAAGGCTGTACTGTTGCAAATACTTCTGACAAGTGAGTATTTACCTAGTGAAGATCTATTGCTCTAAAATGAACTGAGAGGGCAATGCTTAATGAATGCATTTTTATTGCTGCCGTCTCTGTTGAAAGCCTTCAGGAAAAGGAAACTGATAATGATTTTTTAAAAAAACAGCATATCTCAATATGCTATTTTTTTCAAACTGTGGAAAATGTTCTTATGAGTAGTTTTTACTTGGACTTTACAAAAATCAGATTTGGAATTCCCTAGAAATTTATGCACAAAAAATAGGCATATGATATTTTATTCCTGTTCCTAAAAAGAAGCATTGAGCATTTGTTTTCATCTCTGTCATGATTAGGTTCAGATTTCAGAGGTTTAACATCTTAGTTATAGAAAATAAATGTACACATTGTCCAAATAATTATACAACTGGGATAAAGTAGATAAATTAATTACAGATACTCGTAAATAAATTTAAAAAGTCATTGGGACATTATCATTAAGTCTGTTGTGAATGCTTGTTTATAAATATAAGTAGTTAGTCAATGGAATTAAAATGTCAACTTTAATTTACAATTAAAGAGGAACTAGCTAAGGTTAAGAAATATAGGCAGGACTTTATTAAAGGTTAAAAGGTTCCAAATAAAATTCTATATGCTCTATAGGCAGTTTTAAACAAAAACATTCACATATTCTCAGTGCCTTAATAAACATCCATGATTAATGAAAAAGCATTAGACGTTTTTTTTGTTATATGTTATTATCTATTTTGTATGAATGGGACTGATTTCCAGAAAGGGCTCTTTGTTCCTAATCACCCGTTTTTTTTGAAAATCAATCAGTAAAGTTTGAAGGACTTACCCATTTGTTCATTTAGTAGACATTTACTGAGCACCTACTATGTCCCAGGCCCAGTTGCAGGTGCTAGAGCAACAAGAGCAGAGGGGTGTACCCTCTAGAAAGCTCATAAGACATGGTAAGAAGGATATGGATACATCCATCACATTCACTCCCTGACCTCACCTGTCACCTATGCTCAGATCTGTGTGGTTCTTCGTGTCACTTTTCTATTTTACAACTGATCCTACATGCTACAGAATAGCAATAATGATGATTGTAAAAATGGAAACCAGTGTGTACATTTGTGAATGATTTCAGACATATAAATGAGAAGACTTGGTGGTAGGTCAATGAAGAGCTAAGAGTGAGGTGGTGGTACTGTTAATTGGGTACAGACATAGTAGAGCTGTGGGTCTTGGCATTGGGATTAGGAAAATGAGCTCAGTGTTCAACATGTTAGGCCCTCCACAGAGGAAATATTAGAGGAGGATTTTTTTTTTTTTTTTTTTAGGAAAGGAAGAAAAGGGACAAATAGTGAAAGGAATTTTGTATTGTGCCAGAGAGTTTGAGTTTTGTCCTATAAGATATATGGAAGCTAAGAAAGCATTTTGGTCAGTGGATGGCACTTAGATTTTATATTTTTAAAATGGCTTGAATAGCCATGGGTAGGATACAAGAAAGAAAGAGCAGATATAAGGATATTTGATAAAAAAAGGATGTTAAAATTAATTTCAAAGTAATAATGTTTACAACCAAGTACCTATCCCTTCTCCTCCACGTACACACAGATACATACACAAACACATGTGTACTTGGATCTGTCCTTATGTGGTAGCACCTATTTTCTTTTCTTCATTATAGGCTAATCTACTTTGACTTAATTGTAAAATCTCAGAAGGCAAGGATTATATTGTACTCATTTTGTATATCCTAATTGCACACCAGTTATAATAGATGTCCTCAGGTCAGTTGATTTGAATTTCATTACAGTAGAAACACTAGAAATCTAGTAATTCAGGGCTGGAACACACCTTCAGGAACATCTTTTCCATCTTTTATATTTACAAGTGATAAAGCAGGAACCAGAGAAGTTGAGTCATGCCTCAAAGTCTCACAATTTCTTGGTAGCAGACATGGAGCCAGTTCTAGGTCCATTCTACCCCCTCTATCCTCTATCTCACCATAACCCAGACAACTTTGGGCTTTGGAGAGTCATTCTCAGTTTGTTACTCTGAATCTGAAACTGTTGGAACTGGCAGATTCTTCAGAGGGTCTCGTTCATTTTCATATTTGACAGATGAGGAGGTCAAGTGGGGTCTGCCTTAGCTTTCTAGGGCTGGTATAACAAAGTACCACACAAACTGGGTGGATTAAGCAGCAGAGATGTGTTTTCTCACACTTCTGGAGGTTGGAAAGCCAAGATCAGAGTATCATCGGGCTTGGTTCTTGGGAGGGCCATGAGGGGAGCACTTGTTCCAGACCTCTCTCCTACCTTCTGGTATCTTCAAGCATCCCCTGGCTTTCACGTGTTATTCTCCCTTAAGGTTTTAAATCATCTTCCTTCTGTACATAGCCATTCCTGTGTCCAAACTTACCCCTTTTTACAATGATACAGTCAGAGTAGGGCACACTTAATGGCCTTATCGGAACTCAAAAGACTATTTTCAAAGGTCATTGGATGTACTTGGATTCAAATTTCTACTTTTTAATTTTTTTTTTTTGAGTAGGGGTAGAATTCATAAGATGGCCTAGTTAATACTATTGGTTATAGCCACATGGGGACTTCTTGGGCATTTCCTGGAGATAGTAGTATCTACATGTCAGATATTCTTGGTTTTCAGTGGCTAGTGTTTAATGCTCTGTAATAGCCTCTGATGCTTCTTGACCTGATCCTACTAGTCATGGGCTAGATCAAGTCCAATTCAAGCACAGATTCTTTTTCTTTAAATGTGAAATGGGATTTCAAAACGGTGCTCTTCCCTACTCAACATCCATCAAATCCCAAAGTGACACCAACCATGCCATTCTATAAGAAAAAATGTTAAGAGTCCTATATTATATCAGTCTACTTTCTTTTTCCTTGATAGAAAAACAAATTTTGGACACATGAAAAGGGAGAGCTTTTCAGGTAGAACTTTCTTGTTTTCAAGTAGTCAAAAGCAAAGATCCTAGGAAAAGAAAGCTACTGATTTCTCACCTTTAAGGCAGTTTAGCCCATACTTATCTCCAGGACCCTCAACAATTTTTCTTTCTCCTTGATTAAAAGAGGACACAAGAAGTTAAGTTGAGGCCAGGTAAGAAGAAGTTTGGGAAAAGATAAGGGAATTATTTCAGTTCCTCTGTAGTCATTCAGAAGTGATTAAGGGTAATGAAAGGAAAGTAAGGGTAAGAAAAGACTTCCAGAACGTACCTGCACACTCTTCCTGGCCGTCTTTTACGTTCTTGTTCATCTGCCCCATCAGTCCTTTCTTCAAGGAAGGCAGGCACTTGTTAAAAAGTCACCATCTGGCAGGGAAAACAAACAAAACAACTCTTGTCATCAGGTTGAGGGATTCCTGTTTTGCTCTATGGGCTATTTCTCTTTAGTTACTGTTATGGTTTTAATTTTTATAGCAAGCTGGACTGGAAAACAAGGAAAAATTGCAGAAGAAAATCCACTGTGTCAGGGGAACATGTTTTCCATTTCTGTGCCACAAGTTAACTAATAGTTAACTCATTAGGCTGTCATATAATCACTGTGAGTGGTCAGTGGTCAACTTCACCTGCACCCACAATTAATAGTGGTAGTTCTGTCTCGTGCTGACAAATATCACCTTTGAAATTCCAGTCTCTTCTCCTTCTTTAGTTGATTACAACTACCCAGATGGTTTGCTCTCTGTTATTAAGGTAGTCAGTTCTGCCTCACATAAATATGTGTGTGTGTGTGTGTGTGTGTACAGTAATATTTTAATGTAAATTCTACCTTTCAGAAACCACAAATGAAAAGTGGGTTCATTTGTCCCGTGGAACCACTTTTTTAACATAGTGGTTTCATAAAGTCTCTGTGAAACCTACTTGTTAATATAAAAACAAAGCCACAAAAACATACTTCTTACAATGTCCGAATGATCAGATTAGACAGAAAGGGAGGTCTTCCCATTTTTTCAGTTATGTTCACACATTACCCGTACCAGTTGTGATTGAATTTAAATTATTGAAATGTAGATTATGATCAGACCAAAAGAATAAAAATTCAGGAGTGGTATTATAGCCATTGTTATCTAATGCCAAAAAAAATCTAAAATAGAGCTAATCATTACCATCCCTTTTAAAGAAAAAAAAATTAATAAAATGCCTCTGATAGCACCCCATAGATGTTCCAGCTTTCACTTGGGCAGTTAACCATCTGTAGTTGCTTCTCACAACCTTGTGGTCAATTCCAGTTTGTGAAACACACAAACATGCATGCATGCCCACACATATACATATAAAATCTCTTGGATCCAGGGCTGTGTGTTTTGTGAATCATATGTGAAAAGAGCAACTGGCTTAAAAATAGAGTAAGTTTATATCTAACAAGGGTTGCACATCTGGGTTTTTATAGGTAGCTAAGATTAAACCATAGTGCCAGCGTTATCCTTTTCATCCCTAGTTCTTGGAAACATTAGGTTTATTGTATGAAAGAGAGAGAATCTCGCCAATGCCACATTGCGCAGTCATCTCTAAATAAACTTTGTTTGCAATCTCCGTGAGTCATTGTGGCACAATTACAATTCTAGCACGCTATGTTATTTGTTGAGAAGCGTCAATTTTTTTTGTGGAACAGAGAAAGTACAGTTCAAAAACTGTGAGCAGGCAAATCGATGCCATGATTAACTGATATTAACAGACACTCTGAAGATTTAAAATGCTTGCTCTGTGTTTCAAGAAAGCAGCTGAGAAAAAAATGCCTAGCAGGGGTTAAACCCAAATGCCTGCACTGCAGCCTATTTCTGTCAACACTCCGTTCAGGAAATAAACATTTATGCTTTCTGAAATGAAAGTGTATTTTTGAAGACTAGCCGTCAGATATTTTTTGCCCTTCACACTTTCAGATGCTTAGCCTTTTTTGTAAGTTGACTGCAAAGTGCATCAGTTTGCCAGCCTGAAAAAAAAAAATGTGCTTGATGAGTGCCCATGGCACCACTGTCAACCTCCGAAGTTTCTAGCAGAAGAAGGCAAGAGAGTTGGCACAAAGCATGCTTTCTTCAAGCCTGTTACCTCAGGGGTACCTGCCTCTTGAGAAGCTTTTCAATCCTTCCAAATGATGTTATTCCCAACTGTCATCTGGTTTATTTGGAGCACACTGTGTTGCAGATAAACATGCTATTTAACTGTGGGTCAAGGTAGCGAGTCGTTCTGCTAAGCAAAATGCCTGAGATACATTAAATGGCACTGATTCCCAGACAGAAATGAAGAGAGATCAGAGTTGTCAGCGATATACAAGGAATGGGCTATAGCCAGTGAAGAAAAAAAAATGTGCCAGGGTATCATTGTATTTTAAAAAGCTGTAATACGGCTGAACATTTAAAACTATAACCTGTCACACACCAAGGATTAAGATCTCCGGGTGTACAAAACATGAAGTTCAAATGACACAACTGCAAAGCATATTTTATTTCACTTGGGAAAGAGGTTTCTCTCCAAAGATAACTAAATGTAATAGATGATGAGGACCTCTAACTTGTAGCCTGATAGCTATAAAACACCATTAAACACCTGGTAAAAGCACAAACAGGTAATGATCATTAGGATACAAGTGCACAAGGCAACAGAGCCATCAGGTATTAGAAGATTCCTTAGACTCACTTTATTAAAACATTCATTCTCATTTAGGTCTTGGTCATTTAGGTTTTGAGACTTTGCTCAGGTCTGTAAAAAGATATTATTTCATCCATATGGACTCACGGATGAGAAGTGTAGCTAGCAATTCTCAAGTCAGGTAAAAGAATTTTATGGGATTAAAATAAAATCTCTGTTAGGTATTTGCCCTCTTTACTGACCATAGGAATGTGACTGTATCATAATGAGGCTGTGTAACTGCTACTCAGGCATTTGGGCAGGAAAGCTCTTTGTGCTGCCTTTGCAGAGTTGTTGTATAAAGGGTTAAAAATGTGAGACAGCTATTTAGATAGACCATGAAGAAGTAGAAAAGTCCAGACTTTTATTTTATTTTGCA
The DNA here is from genome assembly GCF_047511675.1 of Marmota flaviventris. Classification (NCBI taxonomy): domain Eukaryota; kingdom Metazoa; phylum Chordata; class Mammalia; order Rodentia; family Sciuridae; genus Marmota; species Marmota flaviventris. Next base: position 66,144,515 of record NC_092509.1, read on the forward strand.
AAGCATAGTTCCTCTTTTTCCTGTGCTTTTGCCAAAATTATACTTCCTTGAATCCACTCAGAGAGGAGGATATTTAGCAAGTAAATTTGTCATATCTCTTATGCTATAACCATCTCCCCATGCTTCCCAACCAAAAATTTTTTAAAAGTACCTTTTTTCCTTCTCTTTATTTCATAGAGAAGTGAAATGAAAAGTTAGGTTTGCAAGAGGTATGAAACACACACGCACATGTACAAACACACACGTCATCAGCATCGAAAAAGTAAATTTCAGGATCAACCTAAATAAAATGAAATTTTATTACTTTTTACTTAATTAAACCCCAAAGAAATGTGTGAAACATTGTTGCGGCTGAAAAATTGTTAATTTGTAAATCACAGGGACAAAGGGGCCCCAGTGCAACTTTAAAGTTTCCGTGCACGTAAATGTCGATAGCGTGCCTTCTCCATCATCAGCACTAAATTCACATTGATGCCTCTTTTCTTCTCTGTATTGATCCTTCCATGAGAACGTAGATTTGTATCTGTTAATTAATGCGTCCTGAAACAGCGTTTGTATTAATCAGGCAGATAAGAAAAATTGGATGCCTGCACCCCCCTGACAACCGTAAAAGTGCTGGCCCTGATAAAATCGTGGATGGACCTCAATAAAAAAGTTCCTCCTTCCACTCAATAAACTAATCATCCTGCTTTTAATTATTCGGCAGAAAGATGTGTGGAGATTGGAGAATGTGTAAATCTATTTACTAACAGCAGTGTCTGGGAGGGAGAATTGGGCTGTCACAGGAAGGTGCTGCGGGCTACGCTCTCTGTCCATCTGCTGCTGCAGAAAACTGCTGCTTAGGAGCATGAAAGACGGGAGAAAACCAAGGCAAATTGAAAAACCCTTTCCTTTTTTGCTCTTAACTTCCCAGATGATAATTTGTTTTTGTTGTTGATTTAACTTACCAAAATATCCCTACTTAGTATCTTTTCCAGAGTTAGATATCATTATCTGCACTGCACTTTATTTATTTATTTTTCTTCTTGATTAGAGGAGATAGAAAGAAAAAGAAAAAAGAAATAGTGCATTTTTTTGTTTGTTTGTTAGTTTTGTGACTATAACATTCCCCAGATTGTAAGCACCTGGAGGTGCTATCTATGAAGTTATATTATTGTTTTTTTTTTCTTTTTTGAATCTTCTTTTTAAAATGTTATCAATTATATGTCCAGTTCTAAGAGGATATTTATTAATTTAACCCTAAATTGCAATGATAGGAAAAAAAGAGATCTGGAAAAAGAAAACTTGCAAAGCCAGACAAAAATGAGCTCTGTCCTACAACATGTAAGCCCCTTGTCAGTGAAAACAATGATTTTCACACTTGCATAAAGACTCCTTTAAGAAAAGTGGACTAACCCCTTTCCATGATTTTATGAAGCACTTAGTGTTTTCACCAATAGGTCAGGAAATCATTCCCTTTTCTTTATTGTGCTATAGCTTTTGGCATCATATGGAATAGGAACAATCTGATATGATTAAAAATGACAGCAACAATGACCCGAAGCAGGAGCCTAAAAAAGCTTGGGTGTAAGTGGATGTTTATAATTTCTGTAAAATTTGAGTAATAACATCTGGAAAAGGAGTAAAATTAGATTTCTTAGTTTGCATTATTAAAAATACCCTCTCCATCTTAGTGGAATTACTAATGGCAGGACCATATTTTATGGTGCTGTTGTTCTCAAAAAACATATGGGGTAGCTGGTCATCCTTGGAGTTCCTAGAGATACCCTTGCAATGAAACTTTACATTTTAAAGACTCTATAAAAAGCATCTAATGGTCAGATACCATTAAGACTTCTTTTTAGAATATAGATCTAGATCTTGTGAGATATGACTACACATATATATTCTCCAGAGTATGCTTAATTGTACTACTTCATCTTTTATCATTGATCAACATTTTTTATTTTAAATTTTTACATTTGTTTTTCTCAAGATTAGAAGAGACTTTGTGCTTGTGTGAATGAAGCCCAGATTTCTAGTGAAGAACTGAAGCAGTCAACCATATATTTCAGATAAAAATAATCCATACTATAGTAACAGTTATCAAATACATGGTATAAATGATTATCTGGATGAATATTATATATCCCACATGTAAAAATTAAGGTACAAGCTAATTGACCTGCTCAAGGTGAAATAGTTATTACCAGCGTGGGGCCAATATTTCCATTCCGGATCTTTCTTTCATTTCTTTTCTACCAAACCCTAATATTTTTCTATTTAACTTTTAAAATAATTGAACTTGAGTAAAAATTGTGACTTTTTTACTTGGTAAAGAAGCCAAGCTGCTATGTATTCTTTCTTTTATACCACTAGTTGCCATTTTAAAAAGAAATTTATGTTAAATATCACTGGGGACAAATTATTCAACTGAGAAGGCTCGTTTAGTTATAACTCCTCATTCACTATCATTACTGAGAAATGTTTTCAAGTTGTAGTCTACTGTGTGGCCCACACTGTTTTCCTTTTTGTTGTTGTTTGTGGGGTTTTTTATTATTTTGACTTTTATATTGTTTATCAATATCAGTTTTTAAAAAGTATGTAGCTAAAAATCTGACTTCCCATAATACATTCCTAAAAACTTCACCAGTAATAAGCAATAAGGATTACATGGTATTTTTTTTATAAATAAAATTTAAAAATGTAGACCTTTATTTCATTTCCCTCAGCTGAGTCTATAAAACCTATAAAAACACCAACCAATCGAAGCTGGTTTGTAACTTTTACTTTGCTGTTCACAGAGTGATCAGGGGAAAATTTTAGGAGCTTCTAATCAAAGCTCAGCATCATTGTGAGCTCCAGTGCAGAAGCTGACTACCATATGAAACTAATGTTGCATTATGAAATTATGGCTTTAAAGTAACTTGATCTGCTCATCTTTTCATGCAGGCTTCTCCACGCTGTCCCTGGCGGACCAGATGAGCCTTCTGCAGAGTGCTTGGATGGAAATTTTGATCCTTGGTGTCGTATACCGATCCCTTTCATTTGAGGACGAACTTGTCTATGCAGACGATTATATAATGGACGAAGACCAGTCCAAATTAGCAGGCCTTCTTGACCTAAACAATGCTATCCTGCAGCTGGTAAAGAAATACAAGAGCATGAAGCTGGAGAAAGAAGAATTCGTTACCCTCAAAGCTATAGCTCTTGCTAATTCAGGTTGGCATATTGACATGCTCATTGCTTCATTTTTTAATATGTCATTTTTACCCCCTTCCCTTAACTTCATCAGGGATTTGTTAGACCTAGTTTGTAAATTCTGAATGAGTCAGCAAAATTACAATCAGTGTAGCTTCCAAGAAAAGTTAGAAATGAGAAAAATACACTTAAAGAGAATTATTTATTTTCCTTGCTTATTGAAAGCTGTGAAAACTTTAACCACCTAATATATTTACTAATTTAGATCATAGCAGAGCAAAAGCTCTGGTATGAGCAGTATAAGTAGAAGCCCTGGGGACAAAATTAGCTCTGCTGTCCTTCATAGACTAGTCCATGTAAAAGAATTGTGGAGCTAAACAAACCACTTCCTCTCAAAAATACACATTTTTACAATAGGGGTAATGCTTTTATTGTTGCTTCTAATTTTAGTTATCAAACAATACTCCATTTCTTACATTCTGAAATCCTCTAAAAGTCAAATTCTGCTGAAGAAGTATGTCCCTCAAATGTCCCACCCGGGCAGCAAGGGTTAAGAATTATGGGGATAAATGTTCCTTCCATTTGAACTGAAACGTGCTAAAATAGGGAGCAACTCTGATAAGTAAAAATCGTTGGTGCTTTGTTGTTTTTTCCTTTGTGCCTCTTCTAATGCTTTATTGTGGTCTTAAGTCTCTTTTAGCATTTGCATAAAGTTCAGGATAGATCCCCCCTTAATGACGTGCCGATCATTAGATACCTGTGTGTCAATAACATGCTCTGATGCTATGTACCATTGACAGTCACACCGTGCCCCTCCATCTGCTTTTGTTTTGACCCTATCTTTGAACTTTATCTTGGTTGCCGGCCAGTAGTTTTCCCTTTAATTACAAGAAGGAAACTGTCAATAAAATCTGTTAAATGGGATGCAATGAGTGGCTTGAATGGGCGGATGGCTATTTGTTCAAATTCTGCAGCATTCAAGGTATTGACAGTTTGTTTTCTGGGGCCATATGTGACGATCAATCTCAGGCTGGGCTCAGCCGCGCTGAAAAATGAAAAACCAGATTGCTTTTGCTTACTTGTGGATGACGACTTTGTGATTTGGCACGGTCCTAGTGAGATGAGACCTTCTGCCCAAATTGCCCCCATGAGAGCTAGGGACGCGTGACTGTTTTTAGAAATAATTTTTAATTGATTTTGTAATTAACAGTTCATCTACAATATTGATGCATAAATCCTTGGACTGATAGGAGGGAAATTGTTTTCAACAATGAAGTTGTACTTTCCTATTTATCTTCATAATGGAGTTTAGCATCTCACAGTTTTAATTGGGAATATAACCCCCTTCCTTACCACACTGTTCACCCCTCTTCTCCCACTCCTCTGTGAAACTATAAAATATGATTCTTTATGACAAATGGTTTATTGTCATAAACCCTCAGGAACCCTTTGCCTTGCTGGTGAGAAGGTAAAAATGGGAGCTGGGATAGAAGTTTTTTGGAAATTTATTAGTTTGTACAAACTTCACAGATGGATCTCTCATATTTAGGTGAAAGATTTTATAGCATTGCTTGGGGAGGCATTTTTATTTGGTAATAATGAAACAATTCTCATTTGAAACAATTAATTGGTCAATTGTTTTTAAAATAGAGTAAGTATGTTTTATATGTTTTATGTTTCAAATTGCTTTTTAAAATTATTAGCTAATTGTGAATGCTGAGCAATGCTAAAGCTTTATCATAAAAATTGCTAAAAGTTTATAATTTTAGATGTTAGATGTATGCTTTATGGCTAAGTATTATAATTTAGAATACCTTAATTAGTAGCAGGATTTCTGACTCTGTTGCTTAGAAATATAGTCATTAATATTGTTGATATATAAATGTTCTAATCCCACATACTCTGCTGTTGGGGGAAGAAGTGACCTACTTTACAACAGTGACTGGTGATTAGACTTTATTTAAAGAACTAGTTAGTTTATTTTTCTGTTTAAAGCCAGAAATATTTACCAAGCTTTTCTGTTTCTCCTATTATCATAGTTGCTTTGCAGGAAATTTCTGCATGGCACAAATTTTTTTCTGCAAGTGATTCTAACCCTTTTTTATTTTTAGCCTCTTAATACCAAGAAAATTAATTGAACCAAACTCCATACTAAAGAAGAAGTGATTAAGGACTATAAAAACTATTTTAACCTCTACATTGTCCCACCTTTCCTGTGCTGTAAACTTTTGCTCACCATCTAACACACAAGCACCACATTTTTAGTTTGGGGAAAACAACTCAAAAATCATTTTTTCTTTTTTTTTTTTACATTGCTGTCAATGTAAATCTATTTTATTTCAGTTCTTTAGTCATAAAATTATAGGTTCGTCCAGATTAGAACCAGTGTAAGTTTCTTTAACTGTTCATAAACACATCAGTATGAAAATATTTTAATACTTTTCATAAATATCCTAAAAAACTCCTAGATTTGCTTTTAGTATTTAGGAATTTCAGATGAATATAGATGATGTTTTATGCAAAAAATCCCTAATGTTATTTATGTAAGTATTTTAGCTTTCCCTGTATAGCTATGTGTTAATAACCAATGTCCAGTTTATCTAGATTTCATGTTATTTTAAAATGTGTCTTTATTAAAAAATTATCAATGTTATGCTTGGGAAATAAGGCACTTGACCTCCTATAATGACTGTCATATTTTTTGTGATGGTGTTTCTGTCGTATGTGAATTCAGGAAAACATGACACCAGAACATCATTGGTAGTATATTGCCTATCTTCAAGTATGTGGCCCAGAATAATGATGAACTAATACTGCAATTCTTACATACATGTATTTGAAAACCCTAAGTAATTATTTCAATTACTTTTGAACATAACAAATTTACAGACTCATGTAAGCTGTGTTTTCTCTTATTTTTGAGTATTAACATTGAGCAATTAATTATTGCACCCATGATGCAGCTCTGTGGGATCAAATTTAAAAAGAAAAATCTAGGTCACAATTTGAACATGGTAATTTGTAGGTTCCAGTCTTCTCATGCATGCACCAAGAGGTTAGACTGATCTCTAGAATTATTTCCATTAGGGGGAATTCTATGATTTTATGATGAATTTTATCTTTGTATTGGAGAACATTGTGAAATATTGCTATAAGAATTTTGGGTAAGGTTATGCCACAGGATTCTAGTCTCATGATTGGTTCTGTTGATTCATATACCTATGAATTTGTTTGAAACTGCTATCACTGGTCCCAATGTAATATACTCATTTTCACATACTGGAAGATGAAAGGAGTCTAAAATTATGAATCACTTTAGGTCTGATCATTCTCTTTTGTTCAAGTCATAAGACCTTTATGCTTCATAGTTGCCACTCACATTTCAACCTTTGTCACCCTTGTCCTGTCCTTAGTCTGAAACCAGGTGAGTTCATTCCTTTCAAAAATAAGTATTTTTAAAGTCAGGGATTTTTTTAAAAATATCTACATAGTATTTCTGGAATGATAGGACCTAATGATACACAGCTACAATTAATACTTTGGTCATCAACTTCAAATCCTACATAATTATAACAACCTCATAGTGGCAATATGGGAATAATGGCAAGAAAAAAAAAATTGTACATGTTCTTAGCTGATTTTACTAGAAGTTGAAATAATTTTTTCTTTTATATTCTGGAGATGATTTTAGCTAATGTCCAAGATATTATCATTTTATAGAATCTTTCTGTAGCCATTTATTTTTTTAAGTCACTTTTGGGTAATCTCATTTGATTCCTACAACATACCCATGCTGTAGACATGTCTAAATCATTTTACAGATATCTGAAGTGAGCTGATAAAGAAGTATGGTCTCTGTGAAGCAGAGAGTTGGATCTTCTGTCCCGTGCTATCAGTGAGCTATTTGTATTTCATAAATAATTATGTATTATATCTTTAAAAGGCTCAGTTTAGAATACTAGAGCCATTGTAATTTCATATTCAAGAACCTAAATTAACATTTTATATTTAGTTAAGAATTGTGTGCCTTCTTTTATTTTGCTGTCTTTTTGAATTTAAGGTACAATTGTTCTTCAGTATCTGGAGAAATTGGTTCCAGGACCTCTCTGCCTACCCATGGACTCCAAAATACACAGTTTCAAGTCCCTTATACAAGATGGCAGCACTTGCATGTAACCTATATACACCTCCTGTATACTTTAAATCATCTCTAGATTACTTATAATACCTAATACAATGCAAATGCTAAATAAATAATTATTATATTGTGTAGGGAATAATGGCAAGAAAAAAATCCATACATATTCAGAACAAATACAGTTTATCTTTTTGGATATTTTCTATCCATGGTTGGTTGAATCTATGGATCTATATTCCTCAGATAGGGAGAGCTGACACCTATAAAACTACCCAGGAAAATGACAAACTGAATTTAAGAGGAAATGCTTACCATGTGATTTTTAGTGTCTTATGGTAAATGAGCATGGTAGATAGATCTTTTACCCAGACTAAAAAGTAGTTCATACTAAATAAGAGATAAGAAATCAAAATTATAATTTTCCACCTTCTAGTATACATTTTTAAACAGAAATCTAACATTGCTTCTCAGGTTAATTATATTTCAGATGATATATTTGAAAAGTATTTTTAATGCAACCTTTAATATTCATATATATTATGATATTGCAAAATTTTAAGCAAAACAAAAAATAGTTCTTAAATATACTTTTTTATGCTTTGTGATTACTGTCCCTTGGCACAGTATAAGACAAATTTGCTGCAAAAATATCTGTATTTTCAACCTGAATAGTAGCAAACAAAATACTCTGAAGTTGCTTTACTTTGAGGTTTTAGTGACTATAACATCAGTTTCATTTATGGGTCTAAGACAAAGAGCAATCTGTTACAAAACTTAATTAGCATGATGCAGATCATCTTTGATGCTATGGAAGGTTGAAATATCCATCAACCAAATTGACATCAACATTCAGTTATCCATTAAAATTATCTTTAACACTTCTACTAAATGGAGTTAGAAAACTCCTAGAAAAGTTTTAAGAGATTGGGGAGCTGGGAGATAGGTGGGAAGGCCTTAAGCAATTGTAGGGAAATAGAGAAGACCTAGCAGAGAAATCCCATTATACAAGGTAAACGTAACAATGATAACGGTAATCTGGGATTTGTGAGGGGAAGCCTGGAGGAAAGAAACTATAACCATGGAGTTTTTCTGTGGTTCAGCATTTCCTATAAATGCAGTAAGAGTAATCTGTGTGGTTTGCCTACATGTAGCAGAAGCTGACTTTTTAACCAGAGCACGGAATGAGGAAAACAGTCATTTGAAAAAAATAAATGGCCCTTAATGGAACTGTGTAATTGAAAGCCCTAATCTTCTTATCATAGTTGAGGATAAAATCAGAATTATTGTTATCATTTCCAATATTAGCATCATAACTTCTCTGGTTTATAAAAGACCTAAAATATTTCTTTTTATCCAACTTTCTTCTTGGTATATGAACACCTTATTTGGTATTTTTGTACATATTTCTACAGTCTATGGATTTCCTATAACGAAATTGCTTTCTAGAAGAGACCACCCCATCAGAAGTTTCTCATTCCCTCTCCTTCTCTCTCACCATTTTAAAACAAAAGAAGACACACAAAAAATATGCATGATTCAATATGTTTTTTAGCTTCTTATGCTAATAATAAATCACTACAACTTGAGGGTTTTAAACAGTATACATTTATTCTCTTACAGTTCTGAAGGTTAGATGTCTAAAATCAGCTTCACTAGGTCTCCCACAGGTATAGAAGGGCTACCTTCCCTGGGGAGGCTCCAGCGTTTAGGTTGTTCCCTTGCCTTCTCTAGCTTATACAGCCACATCCCTTGAGTTTCTGGGCTCCTGGCAGCTTCCTCCGTCTTTGAAGCTGTTGCTGTAGCATTTCAACTCAGTTGTGAGTAACACTGCCTTCTTCTTCCCTCCTTTGCTTTCATTGAGGGCCTAGGATTATCTCCTGTATCAATACACAATAGGCCCTCAATCACATGTGTAAAGTTCCTTTTGCCTTGAATGCTAAAATCCACAGGTTCCACAGAGAGTAGGACCTGGTTATCTTTGGAGCCATTTTTCAGTCTATTACAATGAATACAGGGTTCAAGAAGTAAAGCTTTGTAATGTATCCCTCCTGTCCCAATCCCAGCCTCCTTCCTTCCATGACTCAACCTTCTTTCTTCCACAAAAGTAACTTTTCCACTTTTTACAAAACAAAAAAGTACCAAATATAACATAAGGATTAAAAATAGGGAGAATGGATTCTAGGAAAATGGCAGTGGTGGCAGCAAAAAATTTTTAATCTCTCTCTCTCTCTCTCTCTCTCTCTCTCAAAAAAGTAAACACTTTTGTGGAAAGTCCTATCCTGACTTTCATAGTTATCACTTCCTGGTGTTTCATCACCTTATTACTAAATGTGAACATATCCTTAGGTATACAGTTTAGTCTTGTCCATTAAAACTTTTATGTGTATACACACACACACACACACACACACATTTTGTTTTCTTATGCAGTACTGAGTACTAAACCCAGGGCTACCCTACCACTGAGCTACATCCCCATTTTTTAGTTTTTATTTTTAGACAGAGTCTCCCTAAATGAGCTTGGCTAGTTTGGAGCTTGCACTCCTCCTGCCTCAGCCTCCAGAGTAGCTGGGATTACAGGCACAAGCCACTATGTCTGGCTTTAAAAAATAAATATGGATGGATTTTCAGGTTTCTATATCTAAATCTACAAGTTTCTCCTTCATTTTTGTTTTATCTACTAAACAAGCCATAGCATTTGACAGTCTAGATTTTGAAGATTTCAGTTCATTGTGTTTTCTGCTTTTTGCATTTTGTACAAATTAGTAACTGGACCCAGAGACTAACTCAGACCCAGATTCTATCCCGATGTCACCTGAAGCTGGTGTGTTGTTCCTTGGGAAGTACATACTGTCTGGGATGTTAGCAGCTGTGGATGTTCATTACCTGAATTCACTGGGGATTGTACAATGGTGATTTGTAATTTTGTAACTGATTTTCATTCAGTTACTGGTGAAATAGTTTAGGAAGAGTAGTACAAATGTTTGATTCTTTTTCCTTCTTTACCAGTTTTCAGAATTTTAAAAATATTGCTTTCTTTTTAATATAATGATAAATACATGTCCAATATATTTAATGGACTTCAATAAATTATAGTCATAACCCTTTTTGAAGTTCAGGTTGTTCCATTTTTGGTCAGTGGAAACCTTTTCAGGTTGGCTTCTGAAATCTTTTTTCGATTGATCTTGTAGTTATAAATAGTATTCGTGCCATTTGGTATGACAAGATGTTTCATATTCATTTTAAAGATTTCCTAAACACAGCCTAGAATCAGATTTTAGGTGTACCCCTGGGTGCTAGGGGTACATTCTGGGTGGGCTGTCCTTGCTAGGTCCTTTCCATGAACAAAGTAGGAATACAGATCCACTAAGTGTGTGTATATGTGTGTGTGTGCACGTACACATCTTAGGGATACTTCATCACCTATTTCTGCTGTAAATGTCACAGGTTTCTAGATTTGCCATATAGTTGCTCTGTTTTATTGTCATTTTATATGCACACTTGGAGAGATTAAAAAAATTTGCTGCTCCTATTGCCAGTTTTCTAGAATCACATCTACCTATTTTTCACCAAAATTTTATGACAAATATCTTTTTCTCTAAATTTAGGGGCAACTCTGTATGTTAATCAAGAGCCCATTTGCCATGTAGTCAGTCAATGTTCTTTAGGACCCTAGTTGATCATGACCCTTAGGTTCACTCTGTTGGGACTCTTCATGAATTAGTGTTGAAATTTTGATACATTAATTCTCTATTAGAAAATGGACCTTTGTTCACATCTTCATCCTTTCCAGCCAATTCTGTTTCATTCCTTTAATGATTGGACAGAGTCACAATGACCTGCCCTTGCCACTCTTCATATAGGCAGTACAACAAACACCAAAGATAGTCAACACCTGTGCTCCACCAAAAAGGTTATCCTGCTGGTTTAGATCTTGTACTAGACTTGACTCTGAATGCACTTGGTGCATTTCTAGCATTCGGACCCATCCTCAATATGAGATTTGGCAACTTTTTAGAATATATTGTCAAGGTTGAGCTATAGTTGCTGAAGACAACACCCAAACAGGATATGGGCATTTTGGAGTCGCTACACCCATGCCCACAAAAATAAATATTTTAACATAGAAAAGGGAAGTGTTTTACTCCAGGTAAGACATAAAAAGAAAATTTCTTTCATAATGTCTCTAAGACTCATTGAATTTTGCAACTGCAGATATAAAGATATTTAGCTATGTTCCCGGAGTAAATGATCTGAACTAGGCACATTCCTTTATGATCCCATTCACAGAATAAAATATTGAACGTTATTAAAGAATTCTATTTTATTGTTCGGTGTTGAAACTTCTTTGGTTGACAACGTATGGACACTTGCACTCTGGTTATTTCTGAAATCTTGTTTCTTTTTAAAAGCATTTGTTTGTTTTATTGTTCAGTTTATTAGTTCTCAGTACCGGCTTGGCAGAATTGCCTAGATCTTTTTAAAAATACCAGTGTCCTGGATTCAATCCCAGTATTTTGATTGAATAGGTCTGGGCCTAGATATCCAAGTTCTTTAACAGCTTACCGATGTTTTGAATGTGCAGTCTCACTTTGTCAGGTTGAGTTCATAAACCAGTGATCCTCATTATTAAGTTTAGCTGGTTTGCATTAGCACAAATACTAGTACTATTTCCTTTGAAGCATAGTTAAAAAGGAACCAGCACTAACAACCAAAGCTAAATAATTACACAAATTAATGCCAGTTCTGTTAAGCCTGGCATCTACATGTAAATTTAGCCCAAAGAACAAAACAGATTAAAGCCACAGAGCCAGAACTTGAACTAGGATCTCTAATGGAGATTAATATTTTCTTCAGCAGTCTGCCAGCTGAATCATGGTCTAATTAAATAGTTCAGATTTAGTGAGTTTGCATTTAAAGTATTAGCAGATCCGAGAATGGGTAAAGCTAAAATGAGTTAGAATCTTTTCTGTAAATGGGAAGTTAAATTATCATAGTAATTTGATTAAATCATTTTTAAATCTCTCAAGCTAAATCACAGCCTTTAAAGAATAGTTTGAAGTCTTAATTGCTGTTTGTGAGCATATCTCTCTGCTATTTGTTCTCGCCTCATTTCCTGTGACATCCTCTAATATATCTCCTGCTGAGCAGAGTAGTGGGAAAGGCAAGGCTCAGGGTGTGGGCTGAGGTGACTGTTGCTGACTTTAAGCATTTTAAGGTTCTCTCATATAGAAAAGGGGAGTCTCTCCTGGATCATTCCAGTACTTAGAGCCAGGACTTGAGGAAGGAGTTTGGAAAGATTTGGAAATAGACATATGAGGAAGAAGTTTCTAATAATTAGTTTTTTTCTCTTGTCAAGTAGAATATTCTACATATACCTGGGAATGTTCTTGCTATGACAGTTGTAGAGAACATTGCTGATGAAGATGGAAGTTTCAATAAAATGAGCTCAGAGGTTAATTGCATCTCATTTTTTTTTTACAAAAGGAAATGGTAATGTCAGTGTTATACATTCCAGCAACATAATTTTTATTCAAAGAAAAACAAGTTTAAGGTGAACTCCGGCACAGTATCAGAGATACCTAACTGGTGGGGCCATTAGTAGCTGAAATGGGGCAATGTTCAACTCCAAAGGGATGATAAATCTATGGCTTTTATTCTTTCTTTGATTCTATTTGGAAAATATTTATTTCATTTTACTTTTACTTTGTCTCTAATGAATGTAATTCTCATCTTCCCCCTCCATCTGTCATCCTGTTTTTCCATGTAAATGGCTAACCTACAGTCCCAGGACAGGTTAGATAAATTCATTTAATCTGCATTCCCTTATGTACAAGGTGTTTACTGCCTTTTATATACCTAGAGATTGAGTATGTCTGTGCCCTGTCCCGATTTTTCTTTCTGGCGGCATTTAAGTACAAAAATAGAAAAAAAAAAAAAGAAAAAATATATGAGAGTACATGTCTTCACACCTCCATGACTGTACTTTCATTGCTGACTTTACGGACACTTAGGGACTTCAGAACCCATCCATACTGGCTTCTCAAAGAGGACACTAAGGGAGGTGGATGAGCTTGCCATATGGATAGGAGCCAGACTGGAGAAAAGCCTAGGTGTACTGTTGGTGAGGTCCCCAGACTTGGTTCAATGCTCTTCTACACTTTGAAGGATTTCATTTTTTTATCTGTCTGTTTACTTTACTCTACCAAGCAGAAATTATATCTTGAGCAGTAAGTAGTGAAAACAACTATATTCCATATTATTAAAATTCTTTTACAGAAATATGTCATTAATTGTTATGCGAACAGGGACCAATTCACCAATTATGTGGTGAAATGATTCAAAATGACAGCACTGACGAAAAACAACGAACAAAATGCACAGAAGTTGAAAAAAAACCACATGTTACCTCTTATAGCCATCTTTCTTTTAATGACTTTGCCTGTTTCTTTTTTATTATATGTTTAGCCACTTGATTTTAAATTATGTTTCCTCTCTTTTCGTTCCGTTTTTGCCTATAATTGAATTGTATGAAAGATTGGGCTAACTACATATATCTTAGAGCTCAGCGTTCTCAGAGAACTAGAATTATTAAACATGAAGAATCCCCCAAAGACTCCATTATGTGTAATTAACAGATAAACTGTCATCAGAATCAATAAAACGTGCTAAATGATTCAAACATGTATATAATTAAGTGTCTGTTTTAGCGCTTGAGCTGTAACTTTTATTTTTCCCCCCACATCTCACATTTCTCCCAAGAAGAATTGTGGCAACCTTGTTAACCCTTTCTTTGCCCGATTGAATTAGATTTTCAAATTAGTCAGCTCAGGGGCAAAGTTCACCTTCACAAATGTGAAAAAAAAAATTTCACAACTCAGTAACCTAAAGACACCATTTGTTTTTCAGCAGGAAGATGGGGAGTATGTAAGGATGCTTTAATGAACTGTTACTAGTACATTAGAAATCCTGAAAGGAAAAAGAATTTATTGTGATTGCGATATAGTGCTAGATTCAATGTATTCACATGGAGTTGTTAATTAAGATCTTAGTCATCAACTTTTTCCCCTCTGGGAAATATGAGCTTTTTACAGACAAGATCGAGATTTTAAACAACTTCATCTCAGATGGCACTTAGAATAACACTTTGAATAGATGACCTCCCACCATTTTTTGTTGAATGAATGAATAGCTGAATAAGACAACGAATAAAATAGCTGAGATTGTAATCTGTTAATAGGAAATTTTGTCTTATTCAGTCTTAAGAGGTTAAAAAAACAAAAACAAAATCACAGACAAGATTAACTAATAATCTTTTAGAATCATCCCCATATTCTATTCTAGTGTAGAAAATTACTGTAGTAAAATTTAGGAAAAGAAAACATATTTTTAGATATGTGAGACTCTGAACAAATCACAGCTTTGACTTTAGAGAAGTATAAGAGTACAATTTGTTAGTATTTTGTTGAGAATTTTTGTATTGATGCTCACCAGGGATATTGGTATATATTTTTCCTTGTGTCCTTGTTTGGTTCTAGTGTCTATTTAACTTTTTATAATTTTAAGCTGCAAAGGCTTATTATTCACATGATTATTTGTATGTTTTGCTTCCTTGCACAGACTCCATGCACATAGAAGATGTGGAAGCCGTTCAGAAGCTTCAGGATGTCTTACATGAGGCCCTGCAGGATTATGAGGCTGGCCAGCACATGGAAGACCCTCGCCGAGCTGGCAAGATGCTAATGACGCTCCCGCTCTTGAGGCAGACGTCCACCAAGGCTGTGCAGCATTTCTACAACATCAAACTGGAAGGCAAAGTCCCCATGCACAAACTTTTTTTGGAAATGCTGGAGGCCAAGGTCTGACTAAAAGCTTCCTGGGCCTTCCCATCCTGCACGTTGAAAAAGGGAAAATCAACCCGAGAGTGATGTCGAAGAAACTTAGAATTTAGTTACCAACATCAGAAACCAACACAGACTGCACTGATATTTTAGCAGCAAGACTTTGAAGCAGCTTTCAGATTCCTCCATATCTTCCGGATGCATTTCTTTCTACTTTTATCTCTCATCCCTTCACTCTCTTTTCTTTCTTTCTTTTTTTCCTTTTCATATCTCTTCCTCTTTATGTTTTTCTCCCTCCCTTCTTTCCCCTGTCTCTCATTTCTTGACTTCCTTCATTACTGATTCTTTCTCTCCCTCATTTCCTTCCTTCCTCATCATTTCTTCTCCTGCTTCCTCTCTTTTCTCATCCTCTTGTTTTATTCTACAATTTAAATAGCTCTAATCATAAGGAAAATTTCCTGCCTTCCTCCTCCCCTATCACCTCCTCTCCTTCTTTCTTTTCTCATTTCCTCTCCTCTCTTTTCCTTCCTTCTGCTGCTAAACTTTTAAAAAGAGGTCTCTAACTGAAGAGAGATGGAAGCCAGCCCTGCCAAAGGATGGGGATCCATAATATGGATACCAGTGACTTATTGTGAACCATAATGTCCCCAGTGACTAAGGAATCAAAGCGAGAGAACCAACATACCTAAAAGTACAGTGCAACAGAAGCGAATTGACTGAGTGCAGTATTAGATTTCATGGGAGCAGCCTCTAATTAGACAACTGAAGCAACGTGGCATCGGCTGCTTCTTATCATTGCTTTTCCATCTAGATCAGTTACAGCCATTTGATTCCTTAATTGTTTTTTCAAGTCTTCCAGGTATTTGTTAGTTTAGCTACTATGTAACTTTTTCAGGGAATAGTTTAAGCTTTATTCATTCATGCAATACTAAAGAGGAATAAGAATACTGCAATTTTGTGCTGGCTTTGAACAATTATGAACAATAATGAAGGACAAATGAATCCTGAAGGAAGATTTTTAAAAATGTTTTGTTTCTTCTTACAAATGGAGATTTTTTTGTACCAGCTTTACCACTTTTCAGCCATTTATTAATATGGGAATTTAACTTACTCAAGCAATAGTTGAAGGGAAGGTGCATATTATCACGGATGCAATTTATGTTGTGTGCCAGTCTGGTCCCAAACATCAATTTCTTAACATGAGCTCCAGTTTACCTAAATGTTCACTGACACCAAGGATTAGATTACACCTACAGTGACTCTGAGTAGTCACATATATAAGCATTGCACATGGAATACAGATCTGTAGAATTGTCACGATCACACTCTCTGCCTGGGAGGTAAAGTTGCCATAGGATTTCTAGCTGCCCTGGTGGTTAGGAATGAGATACTGCCTGTTTGCGAAGTTACAGACCTTGTCTTAGAAGGAGCTGTGAGCCAGTATTCATTTAAGTGGCAATAAGGCAGATGTCAGAATTTAAAAAATATATATATCTCAATCATAAAAAAAAATCATCAAAGACAGCAGACACCTGACCAAATTCTAAAACCCAATCCATACGAGTTTATTCATTTAGGAATGTTCATTTGTATTAATCTGCAGTTTTTACCAAGAGCTAAGCCAATATATGTGCTTTTCAACCAGTATTGTCACAGCATGAAAGTCAGTCAGGTTCCAGACTGTTAAGAGGTGTAATCTAATGAAAAAATCAATTAGATGCCCCCGAAATCCACAGTCGCCGAATAACCAATAAACAGTAACCTCCATCAAATGCTATACCAATGGACCAGTGTTAGTAGCTGCTCCCTGTACTATGTGAACAGTCTTATTCTATGTACACAGATGTAATTAAAATTGTAATCCTAACAAACAAAAGAAATGTAGTTCAGCTTTTCAATGTTTCATGTTTGCTGTGCTTTTCTGAATTTTATGTTGCATTCAAAGACTGTCGTCTTGTTCTTGTGGTGTTAGGATTCTTGTGGTGTGTGCTTTTAGACACAGGGTAGAATTAGAGACAATATTGGATGTACAATTCCTCAGGAGACTACAGTAGTATATTCTATTCCTTACCAGTAATAAGGTTCTTCCTAATAATAACTAAGAGATTGAAACTCCAAACAAGTATTCATTATGAACAGATACACATCAAAATCATAATAATATTTTCAAAACAAGGAATAATTTCTCTAATGGTTTATTATAGAATACCAATGTATAGCTTAGAAATAAAACTTTGAATATTTCAAGAATATAGATAAGTCTAATTTTTAAATGCTGTATATATGGCTTTCACTCAATCATCTCTCAGATGTTGTTATTAACTCGCTCTGTGTTGTTGCGAAACTTTTTGGTGCGGACTCGTTTCCAAAACTATTGCTACTTTGTGTGCTTTAAACAAAATACCTTGGGTTGATATTTCATCAACCCAGTGCTAGGAATACTGTGTATCTATCATTAGCTATATGGGACTATATTGTAGATTGTGGTTTCTCAGTAGAGAAGTGACTGTAGTGTGATTCTAGATAAATCATCATTAGCAATTCATTCAGATGGTCAATAACTTGAAATTTATAGCTGTGATAGGAGTTCAGAAATTGGCACATCCCTTTAAAAATGAATAACAACAGAAAATACAACTCCTGGGAAAAAAGGTGCTGATTCTATAAGATTATTTATATATGTAAGTGTTTAAAAAGATTATTTTCCAGAAAGTTTGTGCAGGGTTTAAGTTGCTACTATTCAATTACACAATATATAAATATAATATATACAATATATACATCGTTTTCACTGTATCACATTAAAGTACTTGGGCTTCAGAAGTAAGAGCCAACCAACTGAAAACATGAGATGGAGATACACTAAAAGAATGAAATACAATTTTTAGTTTTCAGTTTGTCTCTCAGCATCACAAAAGAACAAGTATTTCACAAATAGAAAAAAAAATTTTGAAAAATTAAAATGTAGATCTAAAAGAACTGCACGGGCTTTAGGGTAAATACTCATCTTAAAATCTTGCTTGAGGAAGGTTTTTCAAGTGTCAAGCAAGACCATTTACTTAATGTGAAGTTTTGGAAAGTTTTTAAGGTGTATGTTTTAGCCATATGATTTCAATTTTTATTTTGCTTCTTTTAGGTTTGTTCTTATTTAAAGCAATATGATTGTGTGACTCCTTGTAGTTACACTCGTGTTTCAATCAGATCAGATTGTTGTATTTATTCCACTATTTTGCATTTAAATGATAACATAAAAGATATAAAAAATTTAAAACTGCTATTTTTCTTATAGAAGAGAAAATGGGTGTTGGTGATTGTATTTTAATTATTTAAGCGTCTCTGTTTACCTGCCTAGGAAAACATTTTATGGCAGTCTTATGTGCAAAGATCGTAAAAGGACAAAAAAATTTAAACTGCTTATAATAATCCAGGAGTTGCATTATAGCCAGTAGTAAAAATAATAATAATGATAATAATAATAATAATACTAATAAAACCATGTCTATAGCTGTAGATGGGCTTCACATCTGTAAAGCAATCAATTGTATATTTTTGTGATGTGTACCATACTCTGTGCTCCAGCAAATGTCCATTTGTGTAAATGTATTTATTTTATATTGTATATATTGTTAAATGCAAAAAGGAGATATGATTCTGTAACTCCAATCAGTTCAGATGTGTAACTCAAATTATTATGCCTTTCAGGATGATGGTAGAGCAATATTAAACAAGCTTCCACTTTTGACTGCTCTTTTGTATTTTGTTTCTTTTTTCCCCTCACTACAGAACAAAATCAATAAACACTGCCCTTTGTTGCTTCCATTCAAAGAGTTTCTCTGAGTACCTGTTCCCGAAAAATAAAGTAGGAGTTTAAATAAGAGCTATATAAAGGCTTGTCAGAATGAATTCTAGGGTGCCAAGAGACATTTTGCATATTTAAGAGTATGCAAAGTGTCTCATGGCACATTAGAATTCATTCTGACAAGCCTTTATATAGCTCTTATTTAATCTTAAAGCATCTCCACATCATCCTGCATTACTCGAAATCATTGCCTCTATGTCAATGTCATAACAGAAAACTTTCCCCCTATTTTAAGATCATATTAAGACCTGCTAGAGATACCTATTATTTCCCTCTATCAACAATTAAATCAGGTGCCTGCGTTTGCACGGGAGCTCCTCAGCCAGCTGCAGGCTTTGTGGAGCAATGCTGGAGTTACTGACCAGCTTTCCTGAATGGGAAGCCCGCAGTGGAGCTTATACAGGTTGGTGCGAATTGAGGAAGGGGGGAAGCTGTCTTTAGATTCAAGAGGGGTAAACAGCCCTGCTGACAGCAAATGGCTTCCCCTTGCCTTTTACACTCAGAGAGGTTACAGCCCTGGCTGCTCAGGGTCAAGTTGCAGCTTCCACTGGAGCCTCCTGGAGCCATCACCGAAGTGCTAATATGTGCTTTCTTGGCTTCTCTGCAATCTTGAGAGCGTTTTGTCATTGTGTTTGCCCACCGTATTTCTCACCTTTCAGAGGTGGCTGGTTCTCTAGAGGGACAGCTGATGACACAAAGGCCACTCTGCTGCCACGGTTATAGGAGCATGAGATTACCTAAATCACTCCATGGGCTCACTAGCCAGATAGCTCAGTCTTTTCCTGTTATAATGTTCTTTGGGTGGCCACTGCTCAACATAGAATCTGATGTGTTTTACTTTTGGTATTTTCAGAGTATTTGGGTGGAACTGAAACAGTGTGAGATACAAACCTAACAAGAAAACTTGCATCTGCAGTCTAATGAGATCCTCATTTAAAAATCACACACAAACACACACACACACTTTTAAGGAGTCAGATATCATAATTCTCTTGCTTTTTTATAATTTGGAATTATTATAAGAACTTTTTTGGTACTGACATTTATCATGAATGCCTCCAGTGTAATAGAAAATAAAAGGAAGACTGTGCATTTTTGCGCCTTTTTTTTTTTCATATAAACAAGTAGCTCTGACAAATGGATTACTTATTATTTTTAGAAATCACTTTTATTTTCACCAGTTGTTTATATGTTATTTTTTTAAAATCAGTGGTTCCCAAGGTAGTCTAGATAATGAAATAATCTAGGGACTCTTAAAAATTCGTGATCCTCAATATCTTACCCACAAGGATGGTGGTTTCATTGGTCTGAGATGTGGGCTTTGGAATGTTTGGAAAATTTCTTCAAGTAATTCTAATGTGCAAGACAAAATGAGAAATGATTGCTTTACTTTTTTTTTTTTTTTTTTGTGTGTGTGTGTGTGTGTGTGTGTTGGGGGGATACCCAGGGATTGAACTCAGGGACACTTGATCACTGAGTCACATCCCCAGCTCTATTTTGTATTTTATTTAGAGACAAGGTCTCACTGAGTTGCTTAGAACATGGCTTTTTGCTGAGACTGGCTTTGAACTTGCAATCCTCCTACCTCAGCCTCCTGAGCCTCTGGGATTCTAAGTATGCACTATTGCACCCGGCCTTGCTTTACCTTTTATACCTTTCTCAAGCCACAAGTTTTTTGTTTTGTTTTTAATAATTTTCATACATTTACTTTAAAGTTTTGATAGAATTTCTTTTCTTTTTCTTTTTTTTGGGGGTGGGGGTGGGGGTGGGGGGCGGTTACCTGGAATTGAACTCAAGGGCACTTGACCACACCCCTAGCCCTATTTTTTGTATTTTATTTAAAGACAAGGTCTCAGTTATTTAGGGCCTTGATTTTTTGGCTAAGGCTGGCCTTGAGTCCTCTGAGCCACTGGGATTACGGGAGTGCACCACCATGCCCAGACTACAATTTCTTTTAAATCAAGACAAAAAGATAATTTTTAAAAAATAATTCAGAAAGCCAATAAAATCTATTTCCAATGTTTTAAGCTTCCCTTTCTCCACTGCTACTTCTGCCCTTCCCATGGCCATTCTTCCCCCAAACACACAGAGAACACATTTTATTTGATGACTCTTAAGCCACATCTTCTGATGATAAAAATATATAAAAATGGAGATAGCTGCTCAAAAGTTTGTATGCAGAATATCTCACATTTTTTTTTTATTTTTAAAACCTCATTTTGGATTTTAAAGCACTTTAAATTTAATTTGAATGTGGTTCAAAATACCTATTTTTTTCCCCTACTGAAAAACAAAGAACAATAAATTTAGAAATTTTGATTTCTTGGAGTAACTTCTCTTAGCTATATTTTCTAAGTTATTGACTTTTTTGGGACTGCAAAAACTTTAGGTACCCTTTGGTTATTTAACAATTCAATCTATGATTAACCTATGAAAGAAAAAAAAAGATAACACTTAAGAGTTTTTGTTTCATTCACAATGGTTTACAAAGCGAATGGCTATGTCCATAGTCCCATAGGTAGGGAGTATTTATGTTGATGTGCCTGGCCCCCTCCAATCTCTTAAGTCTAGCTTCCATGCCCCTTGGTAGTGTGGAGAAAACAAAATGAAACAAGTAGTGGTAGATTGATTGTGTAGTGCATCTTATTATAAAACAAAATAGAAAAGAAAGGAATTTCAAAATATAATCCTCCTTTCCCAGGAGTATTTATCTTGTTCTCCATGAAGTTAAAGGTCTGAAATAATGTGCCCATCAGGGGCTCAATGTTGCATGTCCATGCCAGTTGGTCCAAGGGCTTGTTATGATGGTAATGACCTCCTGAAACGTGAGCTTGGATTGCAACAATACAATTGCTACCAGCTCACCCGCTGGGAGAAATATTTTATTATTGTCAAATATCCTCCATAGAGATTTGTTTTGCCTGTTCCTGTTTAAATTAAATTCAAAGCAGAACTGCATTACTATTTCTCTGGAGTATATTTCAGATAAACAACTAGTCTCAAAATTTAGGATTCCTGACTAGTTCAAATTTGTTTATTACCAGAAAAATTACAATAGGTGACACCATAGCTGCAGGAATATTAAGATTGCAGCCACACGAGGGATTTACATACTGAGTCCATGGCCTAAAAGCAAGTACTCTCTTTTTCATTACAGATGCCAGCCAGATTAATTAACTGTTTCATCAGTTGTGCAAACTTAACAAAAAGGTGTGTGTAAGTGGGGGAGTCAATAAACTAATGAATTGCCGTAACTGTTAACAGAATTGGGGATGTGGAAAAAAAACTTTGTACCAAGTCATAAATGTTTTTATCTCTAAAAATCATAAACCAAATGTGCATGTTAAAAAAAAATTCTTTTAACAGCAGCAGAGTAGATAGTAAAAAAAGTCCATAGCATGAATGAAAATAGTATTTGAGCATAATTTTGAAATATAGTTTTAAAGAATAATTGAAAAAATGTGTTGGATTCTTTGGAATTATTTGAATAATTTTTCCAGAGGCTCTATATTGCACCTTTGACAAAGAAATCTGGAATAGTGAAACTTTAGTCAATACAAATTTTGTTGCAAGCAATCAAATTAGAACTGAAACTTATTCTATCAAAAAGGAAAAGAAGAAGAGGGTTAAAAAAAAAACAAAACCCTCTTACCTTTAATAAAAATACTGGTGGCTGTGTGTCTCCTAAAGGGCCAAACTTTGTAGAACTCTTTTAGGAAATGCAAGCAAATTTAGGTGGAATGGTACAAGAGCCTAACAAGAAAACAAACATTTCAGATTGGCAGAAACATTAAACCACATTATTCACAGTCCAATCTGCCATGCTTTGTGGAATTTCATAGTATTTTTGGGAACTGCTTATTAAAACAACACAAAAACACTGAAGTCAAAAGAGCAATTTCCAAAATAAGGTCTGTGGCACATAAAAGTTGGCTTTTTCCATTAAAATATGTGATTTTATATCACAAATGGAAAACACTAATGGTTAATGTGAAAAAGTTGTTGTGTAAATGCTTTTAAAATAATCTGAGTTCTTTATCTCTGCAACAGTTATATCTTGTCTCATTTTTCCTTTTGTGAACAAAATGAATGGAAGAGTCCTAATCTATCAACTTTATTCATGTTTATAAATCACAAAAAGATAGCCTGTAAATTTTTCAGTGTACATGTAGGAAAATAAACTCTCCACAGAAACAGGTAGGTAATTGACAGTGATTTCTGGGATGGATAATGAGTAAATAGATGTTTAGGTATGAGGATATTTTTACACATAGAAAATTCTGTGGTACATGACTTGATTTGATTTAGTAAGATTTGGTGGTGCTCCAACAGATGGAGCCAAGTGATACAGAAAAACCATGTACCACATTGGTTACACATGAGAATGTATAAAAAGAATGAAGAATGTGACTCTTCACTATGGGTTCAAATCCCAGCTCAGCCACTAGGCAGTTGTGTGACATTATTACTAAATAAGTTTATCCTGCTTAGATAAACAGTAGCAAATATACTATCAAAGAATTGCTATTAAGACAAAATTAAATGACTGGAGAAATAGCTTCTGCCTAATAAAAAAATTAAATAGGTTGAAAAATTTTTTTTAAAATTTCCAACAGGCTAATTAAGATAATCAAATTGAATTTAGGATAAAAAGCTGTTTGAAAATTGAGAAATGTAGATATTTGTGGTCTACATGTGTGATGGAGTACTTTGAGGAGGTTTCTTTGCACAGCACTGAAGTACTGCAGAGTTGGGGTTGCCTGGACCATGTGCAGTGCAGGCTTGGCCAGAAGCCAGACATTTTCTAACTGCATGCTGGGTATTATGCTAACTTCTTTGAATGCTTTATAAAATTTAATATTCCTGGTAGCTCTGTGAGGTAGTAGTATTAATATTTCCATTTTACAGATTAAGGAAAAAATTCTCAGAGACGTAAATTTGTTAAAGGAGCATGAAATTAAGATATGACTCATCTGAATTTGAATTCAGTTTGTCTAATTCCTGAGCCTAATATCTTGGACCACGAACTCTGAAGTAAGCAGTTTCTTGAAACTGAATGATAGATTGTAAGTATTTCTCTTATTTGTTGAGAATCGAGTTGATTCTCTGGATGAGAAAGAGATCATGGGTCATCCCCCTTTTCACCTTTATTTCCTCTCTAACTATGTCTCCTTGAGAATCTTTGAAATTTATACAATGTTGGGTTGTGTGTGCATGACTTTTAATACACAGAAATAGTGCTATGTGGACTATCTTATTTTGTTTCTTATTTTTTACCATACTTTAAACTTTTATGACCTAACCCATTTTTAGGAGGAACTTTCCCATGTAGTAAGCCATTGAAAGCATATATCACATGTACCAAGTTTCCTTATAACAAACATTAAAGTTGCTTTCAATTTCTTACTACAATAAACAATGCTACAATGGACATCTTTGGATATTTTAATTATGCACAAATGTAATTATTTCCTGGAATATATATTCAGAAGTGTGGTTTCTTGGTTATTGGCCATTGATATGTTTATTTTCTCTGCAGAAATTAATAGTATTTGATTAGTTTGAACTCCTTTGAGGAGTATGTTTAGGTTTTATTTATTCCTCAGTAGCATATAAATGTATCTTGCTTTTAATTTTTTCCTAATTTGACTATTTTTAAAATGGTGTATCATTGCTTTGCTTTATTCTTGTCTGAGCGTCTTTTCTAGTTCTTGTACTTCCTCAGGCTCTCCTTCCTGTGAATTGTCTATTCATAACCTTTGCTCTTTTTTTTTCTATTGGGTTTTGTATTATTTTCTTATTCATTTGCAAGTAATCTTTGTATATTCCAGTTATTGATCCTTGTCAGTTTCAGTTTTTGCAAATGTCTTCTCCTTGTCTGTCATGCATCTGGTAATTTTGACCTTTGATGACTAGAAATTATTAACTTTGGTAAAATCAAATTTATCAGTTTTACTTTTATGGCTTTAGTGTTTAAGATGTTTTCTTCCAAAAATTTTTTTGCCATTAGCTTCAAAATTTGAATTTCACATTTAGGTTTCTTTAATCCATTTGGAATATTTTTAGTATGCATACAATTTAACTTTATTTCCCAATCTCTTTATTCCTTACCAATTTATGATATTACATCTGTATCATACCAGACTACCACTTATAAAGAAGTCTATTTTAGCTGGGTGCAGTGGTGCCTGCTTGTAATCCCAGCTATTTAGGAGGTTGAGGCAGGAAAATGGCTAGTTGGAGGCCAACCTGGGCAACTGAAGGAAACTGTATGTCAAAATAATAATAATAATAATAATAATAATAATAATAATAATAATAATAAAAAGACTAGGATGTTTCTCATTGGTAAAATGCTCTTGAGTTCAATCCCCAATATGGAGGCGGGGAGTCTATTTCTTGGCTCTTTAGTTTTGTGGACAATTTGTGTTACTGCCATAATGCCTTATTTTATTATCATAATTTTATAGTTTGTCTGTCTATCTGATTGTGTCTTCTCCTTGTGCCCAAAGACTTTGTCTTATGTTTCAAAGTTTTAGTTACTTGGGAAATTTTATTCTTGCTCATAATTTTCAAAGACTTTGTTTCAAGTTCTCAAAATGATCCTTCTATAAATTTTACTGGAATTTTAATGTACAAATCAATATGGAGTAAATTAACACACTTATAAATCAAATTCAATGAGTGTATTCTCCCTCTCTCCATGTCTTCTTGTACTTCTTTAATAGAGAAAGTTTCAAATTATCTCCTTAGTCTTGTGCTTTACTTGACTTACTCCTTAATACTTTGTAAATTGACAGCTATGACAGTTGCAACTGATTTTTTGTTTTATTTTGTTTTTAAGCAGAATAATGCTGTTTCATTTGGTATATTGGTCTTGTGTTTGATAGCTTTGCTGAACGTTATTAGTTCTAATCATTTGTTTAGGATCCTGAATTTTCCATGTAAATGATCTATATTTATATTCCATCTAAATTCAGATTGAAAACTGACCAGTTCATTTTTTAGTCCATCCCTTCTTGTTGTCAGAAATCTATCTCTTATTTTACTATAGGTAGTTAAGAGAAATTGAGTCATTCTTTTCACATTTGGATGATAAACCATCGTTTCCCAGTTCATGCATTTGTGAGATTTGTTTATTTTTCTTCCAAGTCATTAAAAGTAAAGATTTTACAAGTAGCTTGCCAGTATACAATATGAATTGCCATTTTTCTAGTCTTTGAGAACTTTTTCTTTTTCAGTTTTCTGTAAAAGTTTCCCCAACACCTTTATTCCAAATCCACTTCCAAATATTTTAGATTTTTGTTAATGCCAGCAACTCCACTTTCAGGTGCTGATTTTTTTTCCGAAAAAAAAAATTTGTTTTTGCTGCATAGCAGCCATAACACAGATTAAGTTCTTAGAGTTGGAGTAGCTGGACAGGGCTCGACTGAGTGGCTCTGCTACCACATGTGGGTCTGACTGGCTCAGGTCTGCTCACATGACTCACTTTGAGGTCTAGTCTGAAGGGACAGAACTACTCAGAAGACACTATTATCCTGATGATTGCAGAGGTGCAAGAAAGCAAGTCACCAGTTACAGATTTGAAGCCTCTACATGTCTCATGTTTTTCACTTCCCATTGCCCAAATAAGTCATATAGTGAGGTCCAAAGTCAAAGAACAGGGCAATTTACTATGCAGTTCTCTGAGATGAATTGCACATTTACATGATGGCATGTAGAAAGAAGAAAAAATAAGAAGATGGAGACATTGATCCAATATACCACAAATGCTTTGGTAATTTCTGTTAGATTTTTGATTTTTTAATAAATGCATTCAAAAAAAATCACAAATGTTCCTCTACTGTTTTAGCAATATTTAACAAAACATCCAGTGCTCTTAATAGCATTGGTTCTAAATATTCCATAATTTTGCTTATAGTGTTCTCCTTCATCAAATTTTGTTTAGTAGCAAGATATGTGTATATATGTTTACAGATGTATATTTTTAAATGTTTGCTTTCATTGATTTCTAATATCATTTTTGTTATAGTCAGATAACATAGTCTGCATGTTTTAATAAAATCTAATAGAATTTTTTGGGGGGCTAAGATAATACACATTTTTGAGAATACTCAGATGGGTGAGTAAAATATCTACTTTTACTATATTACTAAATTTATTGAAATATTTTGTAGCAGCTTGTTTTATTCTGCTTGACATGTCTCTCAGAGAAATGTGTTAGAATTTCCAATTACAATTATTGATTTATTTCTATTTTTGTCAGTTGGTGTTTTATGTATTTGGAGCCTATGTTATCAATTAGGTTTATGCTCATTATTATCCTGACAGTTAAGTTGGACATTTTCTTTAACAGTAAAAAAGACACCACCTTTAAAACATTTTAAGCATAGAAAAGTATATACATACAGATATCCCTTAATGAATTCTCGTCAAGACCCATGAACCTTGTCAAGAATCTTAACATTGTTAGCTTCACAAACATCATGCCTATGCCCCTACCCCAAAACAAAGGTAACCATGACCTACTTTTCCTCCTAAGCATCTATGCCTAAATTACATAGTAGATGACTATCTGCTTTTCTTAAACTTATATAAATCAAAATATACAGTGTATAATATTTTGTGACCATTCTTTTTTGATAAACATCACTTTTGAGAAATATATCCCTATTGTGATTAACAGCAGTTTGCTAATCTTTGTGTGGCCACTTAGGCTGTACAGAGTATTTACTAGGCCAAATAATGTTTCTATGGACCTGTTTCATACATCATCTGGCCTAAATGTATGCATATTTATTAGCATGTTCTTAAGGACAGACAGTATTATCATATCATGGATTTTGCACACAGATTCAATTTCAATAGATAATCCTAGAACTATTTTCCAAAGTGGTTGGACTAATATACTTTTCCACTCCCAGTGTAAGAGAGTTTCTAGAAGTCTTAACATTATTATTGCATCTTTAAAATTTTAATCATTCTAGTGACCATGTAATGATAATTCATAATCTTCTATTTTCATTTCCCTAATGGCTAATGATATTGGAGACATTTTTTTTATATTTTTATTAGCATTTGGATATATTCTCTATGAAGTTTTTGTTCAAGTTAATTGTCCTTTCAAATTTCTGGCAATTTAAATTTATTGATTTGAAAACATTTTAATATAATCTGGGCATAATCCATTTATAAACAAATAACATCTCTAATTCTACAGTTTGAATTTCCACTCTTAATTGTATCTTTTGATGGAGAAGTTTGTAACTTCAGTATGATTCAATTTACCATTCCTTTTCTGTATAGTTAGTACTTTTAATTGCCTGTTATAAAAAATTCTTTCCCTTCTTTGAGGTTGTGAAAATTCTTTCAAATATTATTTTCTAAAAGTTTTTTTTTGTTCTATCTTTCTCTTCTAGATTATCAAATGACCTGGAATTTATTTTTGTACATCATAAAGTGGAGGTTAAGTTTTCTATCTTTTTGTTTTCTTTATGGACATCCAATTGTCGGCACACTCTTTATTGAATAGACTGACCTATCTTTACAGCTTTACGTCATCATCTTTTCTACACATAGGTTTTTTTTCCTTTGGCTCCCCTCTTCTGTTCTATTGATCCATTTGTCAATCTTTGTGTCTATCCTACACATTCTTATTTCCAAAAATACTTACAATAAAGCTAGTACCTGACAGAGCAATACCTTCAGTGTCTTTTAAAATATCTTGGCTTTAGCATTTCTGTATAAAACATTGAAACATCTTGTCTGTTTACACACATCCACACACATACCTGTTAACATTTTAATTGGTATGGCAATGATTCTATAGATCAGTTTGTAGAAAATTACATCTTTGTTAGATTGAGACTTCCTGTTCACAAGAATATTACATTTCTCAGTTTTATTTAGGTGTTCTTGAAATTTTTAATACTATTATAAAATAGCATCTCAAAAATAATAAAACTTAAATATTTAAAATATTGTAACATATAATTATAAACAGCAAATTTATACTATTTATAAATAGCATTTTTAATTTTTAAAAAATATCATGTTCTGTTTTTTGCTTATATAGAAAATTAAAATTGATTTTGTATATTGATTTTGCATCCAGCAACCTTGATAAACTCACCTCTAACTTTAATAACTTTGTCTGTGGGCTCTTTTGAATTTCTTTTACATATGCACACATGTTATTTATGCACAATTATTGCTTGTCTTCCCTCGTTCTTTCACCTTTTTGCACTAACCGAGATTTCCCATTCATGTTGAATGAAAGTGGTGAGGATAGACAGCTTTGCCTTATTCTCCACCTCAAAGGGAAACCCATCAACCAGTCTAAGTAAATGGGACCCTTTAGTCAAGTATGAAAGTTTCCTTCTTTTCCACTGATTGCTAATTGTTTTTATGATGTGTGGACTTTGAATTTTATAAAATATCTTTCCTTGTATCTATCGAGATATGCTATGATTTTCCCCCTTCATTTTGGTAATGTGGTAACTTCCTTGGGTTGCTATTTTAATATAAAATTAATTTTAAATTTCTAAAATCCATCTAACTTGATCATGGTATATTAATCTATATTGCTTGATTTGGTTTGCTTATATTTTGTTCAAAAATTGTTTTATCTCTGCTTACAAATAAGAAAATACTATAATTTCCCTTTTATAATATGATTATCAAGATTTTGATATAAAAGTCATCATAAAACAAGTTGGGAGAATGTCAAATTCAGCTTCGTTTCTCTGGAGCAATTGTGTGAAATTGGCTCTGTTTGCCTAGGAATGGTATGGGCCAGACATTTTCTCTAGGTAAAGTCATTTACTTAATATTATATTTTTGAAACAATTGCACCATTCAAGATTTTTCTCCCTTTTTTATCGTTAATAACAAACACTTTTTATATTTTTGTGACAAGAATACTTAAAATATACTTATCAGTTTTCAAGAATATAATACATTAGTATTAACTACAATCATTATGTTGCACAGTAACTTATTCCTCCCATTCAACTGAAATTTTGTATCTTTGACCAACAGTCCCCTTGCCTTCTACCCCCAGGCTCTGGTAACTACCAATCTTTTTACTATTTCTGAGTTCAACACATAAGATTCCACACATAAGTTAGATTGTTTGGTATTTGTTTTTCTGTGCTTGGCTTATTTCACTAAAAATACCTTCCAGGTTCATTCTATTTTTCCCCAAATGACAGGATTTGTTCCTTTTTAAAGGATAAATAGTATTCCAGTGTATATAGATGACACTGTCTTTATGTGTTCATCCATTGAAGGACATTTAGATTGATTTTTGTCTTGGATATTTTGCAAAATACTTCAGTGAACACTGGAGTAAAGATGTCTCTCCAACATGCTGATATAATTTGCTTTGTATATATACCCAGTGGTAGAATTCCTGGATCATATGGTAATTCGATTTTTAATTTTTTGAGGAAGCGTCATGCTCTTTTGCATAATGGCTGCACTAATTTATACTATCATCAATAGTTTGTAATAATTCCCTTTTCTTCACATCCTTGCCAATACTTGTTATCTTTCATCGTTTTCATGACAGTCATTCTGACAGGTGTGAGCTGATACATCCTTATGATTTTAACTTGCATTCCATTAAAGATCAGTGATCTGGAGCATTTTTTTTGTAGCCACTAATACACTTTTCCTGAGTTTTCATCTAATATTCTTGTAGTTTCTGGCCTTACCTTTGAGTATTTATTGGAGTTCATTTTTCTACATTACATAAGGTAATGATCTAATATCATTTTTCTGTATGTTGATATCCAGTTATCCCTACATTATTTATTAAAGAGACTCTCCTTTCCCCATTATGTTTTCTTGGTACCTTTGTTAAAAAAATCAATCAAATGAAAATACATAGATTATTTCTGTTTCTCCTATTTGGTTCCATTGGTCTTTGTGTCTGTTTTTATGCGAGTATTATGCTGTTTTTATATAGCTTTATTGTATACTTTGAAGTCCAGTAGTTTGATGCCTCCAGATTTCTTCTTTTGACTCAAGATTACTTTAGTTATCCAGAATCTTTTGTGTTTCTGTATAAATGTCTGGTTTTTGTTTGTTTGTTTGTTTGTTTTTGTTTTTTTCCATTTCTGTGAAAAAGGCCACTGGAACTATGATGGAGTTTGCACTGAACCTGTAGATTGTTTTAAGTAGGATGCACATTTTAACAACATAAATTCTTTCAATCCCTGAACAAGGGATATCTTTTACTATTATTTTCTTCAATTCCTTCCATCAATGTTTTATAATTTTCAGAGTATACGTCTTTCGTCTTGGGTTAAACATACACTTCAGTTTACTTGCCGCAGTCTGGCTGGGCACAAAATAACCGAGCCACCATAAAAGCCTTGTAGATTCAAACAGCAACTCTTTATTTCCGACCTCTCACCCGCAATCTACACGCACGTTCTGGGAAAAATACACTGCCTCTACCCGGCTCCGCATCCCAAATACTCTCTAAATCCTGCGAGAACTCAACGGGAACTCCAGGAGTGGGCACCCGAGGCAGCAGGATACGCCCTATTCCCAGCAGGATCCACCCTAAACCCAGATCCGCCCTAATCCCTGAGCAGGGTCACCTTTCAAATCAAAACTCTCAAACATTCATGCAATGTCACTGCAAATGACCTGGGTCCAAGGCAAGCCCATTTCCACAATGGAGAGTCCTCCCTCTAAGCAACATTGGGTAGGCTGACAAGGAAATTGCCATGCGTCATTCCTACTTGGCTATGGCTCTCAGCATTTACTTATTTGATTTTTCAGTTATGATAAATGAGATTGATTATTTTCTTTTTCTTAGATATGAGCTTTACTTAGTGCCCAGAAATACTATAAAATATTGTATGGTGATTTTATATTCTATGACTTTATTAATTCATTTATTAGTTTTAATAGTTTTCTGGAAGACTCATGAACATTTCTATATCTAAGATCATATCATTTGCAAGCAGGAACAATTTATCTTTTTCCTTTTCAATTTTGATTTATTTTATCCCTTTTTCTTCCCTAATTTCTCTGGCTAGGACCACCAATGCTATGTTGAACAGAAGCAGCAAGAGTGGGTATACTTTTTTTTTCTGAGCTCAGAGGAAATATTTCAATTTTTCACCATCAAATATGATGTTTGCTGCAGATTTGCCATTTATGGTCTTTAATATATCGAGGTACATTCCTTTCATATTCAATGGTTTAAAGTTTTAATTTTGAAAGGATAGTGTTTATTAAATGTTTTCAATGCATCTATTAAGATGATCATAGACTTTTGTCCATTCTGCTAATGTGATATATCATATTTATACATATGTGTATGTTGAACCATCTTGCATCCTTAAGATAAGCCCCACATGATAATGAGGAACAATCCTTTTAAAGCATTGTTGAATTCTGCAATATTTTGTAAAGGATTTTTACATGTGTATTCACTATAGATATTAGCCTGTAATTTTCTTTTCTCATTGTGTTATTATCTGCGTTGGTGTCAGAATATTTTATCTCTTGTATCATATTTTTGTTGGAATTTTTCCATTTCATCTATATTTGTAAACATCATTATTATACTGCCCACAGTTTTATAAATATTTCAGTGCCTTTAGAATCTATAGAACAATGGTTAAATTAGTTTCTCATGGCTGCTATAATAAACTGACACCAACTTCATGGCTTAAAACAAAAGAAACTTATTCTCTTTCATGCTGAATGCCAGAAATCTGAAATAAGTTTTGTGAGTTTAAGATCAAAGTGTTGGCAATGCTGTGTCCCCTCTGGAGGCTATACAGGATTGGCCATTCCTTGCATTTACCAGCTTCTGGTAACCGATAGTACTCCTTGTCCTGTGGCCATATTAGTCCAATATTCAAGACTAGTATCTTCAACTCTTCCCATAAACTCTTCTCTGTCTGTGATTTCTACCTATGTATCTTTCCTACAAAATAACTTGTGCTGACATTTAGGCAACAACATAATCTAATATAACCTCTTCATTTCAAGATGCTTAGCTTAATCACATCTGTAAAGACCTTGTTTGCGAATAAGATCAAATTTATGGGACCTGTTATCTTTGGGGACTATTATTCAGCTTTCTACTACTACAGACAACTGCCACTCTGGGTTAGTTAGTTTTTGTATCTGTAACCCAAAGACCAGACCAGAACAACTAAGAGGAGGAAATGTTTATTTTGAGGTCACATTTTCAAATGTTTAGTCCTTGGCCGGCCTGCTTTATCACTCTGAGCCTGATGTGAGGCAGAGCATCGTGTAAGAAGGGCAGAGAAGAGAAAAATTGCTTACCTCATTGTAGCCAGAAAGCAGGAAGAGAGAAGCAGGAGCCACGAGGACAATATGTAATCCTCAATGGTGTGACCCCAGCCCCAGTAACCCACCTCCTCTAGCCACACCTTACCCTACTACAATTACCATATAGTAGTAGTTTGAAATTATTACTTCATCAAATGGATTAATCCACTGATTAGGTTACAGTTCACATAATGTAATCATTTTGTCTCTTGTATTAACATGGGAGTTTTGGGGGACACCTCCAATCTCCTGTTCACTTATAACATTCGTTATTTGTATACCTTCCTTTTATTTTTAATCAGTTTCTCAAAGACTTTTGAACTAAAAAAATAAATTTAAAAAAAATGAACAAACTTGGCTTTTTGGTTTGTTTCTTCTCTGTGATGTGATTGCTGAAATGCTGATTTCTCTTTCTACTCTAACCTTTATTATTCACTTCTTAGCTTCAATTTCCTTTACCTTTTCAAGTTAGATGCTTACTCATTAGTTTTTATCTTTCCTTGTCTAGTAAATGCTATGAACGCTCCTCCATGTCAGCTTTGGCTCTAGTCTCACCAGGCCCCTTTCCTGCTTTAACTTTTCTCCACAGCAATCATCACCATCACCATTTCTACATATTATGCCTCACTTACTTATGTTGTTTATTGTCTGTCTCCCTTTATAGAACTTAAGCTCCCTGAAGCAGGATTTTGCCAGTTTTTTCCTTCCTGACCATGACACGTGTGTATGATGCTGCCTTTTATTACAGATTGCAAAATTGGGAGTCCATCATGTGCTTGGCACTGTGGGACCTGGGAAGGATATGAAAAAAAGGTATGCTTCCTTATTCTGGGTTAGAGGAAGGACAGGCATTGAGTGAAAGAATAAAATCATATTGAGTCTTTGCAAAAAGAAAATATGGTGATGAGGAGTGTGAAATGCAAGCCCTAACTCCACTTCTATAGGCTGAGAAAAGCATTTCTGAGTACAAAAAGTAGTCAAAGTGAGACTAACTAGCTGTTAGCTTCCCTGAAAAAAAGGTCGGAAGAGGGAATAAATTGGTCCAGGAGATCTTAGACAAAGCTATCCACCAAATACATGCTGAATGATAACAATTAGAGGTCAATTGTTGCTCTCCCCATTGTACCATATTTGATAGCAAGTGAGCCACTTGGGTGCCATGGGTATTTACCTTTCTGATTGGCTCTTTCAACTCTCAATAGCATTAGCACACTCCTAGTGTAATTGCCTTGACTTAAACTGCCACATATCATATAATATGTTTTAATAGAAATCATAGACATGGAACAATAAAGGTAAAATCTTATAAGAACAGTGTTCATTCTTAGAGTATTTATTAAATTCTAGTTCTCAATTTTTACCTAGCTGCAAAATTCCCCTATTTAAAAAAATTTAAGACCATATTTTGTGCTTCCTCACACAAAATTTATATGGCATTTCTGTCCATCGAGCATTCCCTGGCCTGTGTCAGAGCTGGTACCATCTGGACTTGCGACTGTTTTCTTTACGCCAGATGCTTTTTATGGATGGGGAATTTGTTCTCATCCTTTTTGCCTACACCCCCTCCCTTCAGTTTAAGAACCATATTAACTTAGTTCAGGTTTAAGAATAGAGTTATTTTACTTGAAAGTAATTCTTCCAGTATCTATCTATTCATCTATCTCTCTATCTATCTATGCCCTGCAACTTCCCCAGTGGGATGGGAGAGAGGTTAATTTACTTATTCCAGACTAGCTTTAAAAAAGTTGTATAGGATATTCAAAGTGGCATAACCCATAAATACAATTTTTTCACATGAAGTTCACATTTCTTTGACCAAAGTAAATGGGAGAGACTAGACTTACATCTTCATCTGGCTGACTTGTAAGTTTGTGTTTTATCCATCATCCCAAGTTGCTTCTTAGGATGAATGAGTGAATAAAGCAAGACAAAAAGAAGAAAAAACTAGAAAAACAAAGAGGCAATAAGTTTATTTCTTTCATGTTAAACTTTAATTCAACAAATGCAGTAATTAAGTTACTTTTGGGATATAATATTAATCTTTCCTAGCTTGGTTTTGAAACTAGTAGTTCATTTCTAAGTATAGCATTGCTAGAATTTAGAAGTTCTTTGTATTTACTTTTTAAAGATTCAATTGGAATGTCATTATATTTTCTTTAAACCAAATCATATACTCAATTATCTGTGTCCATGAGATATGAAAACACTTCAAGACAACATTGAAAAGAAACTATCAAACCAGAGTGCTATGTCAAATTACAACCAGTTAGGGATTGAATAGGAGGAAAAGCCAAAACTCAATTTCTCCTTCCTTCCCCCTTACTTCCTGGAAATAAGAGGCATCTCCCAGTGTGACCTTGATCTAACTCTTATTTTTTTTACAGACAATAAAATAAGACAAATAAAAGGAGACTGGTGATTTTCATGGAGATCTATTGGCTGATGAGTGAGGACACATCTCTGTACACTGGCCCTGTGAAGCCTGGGAGTCTAGGAAGGGGATCCTATACACATTTATTTGGAGCTCTGAGAGGTCAAAACAGCACAAAAATCTTTACCTGTGATGCTCAGAAAAGGTCTCGTAGATACTTCAAGTTGACACCACGGTACAGAAAATCATGGATCTGGAAACAATCCTTTAGTAACCCTTGTCTGAAGTGAGGCACCAGATGGGGAAATACATATAATTCTGGGCCTTCAAATAGTAAAACGAACCAGAGAACCTGGATGGTACTAAAGAAGTATCATAAAAAGGAATGAATGACAATTAAGAAATCGTTGAAGAACTCAGACCCAACAACAGTGGTTGGAGAGGATGAGAATTATCTTCAAAGAATTTTATCTGGGAGTATTGAACAGGGGCCTAGAATATCAGGAACTTTACTGATGATTCTACCTGTGACTTTGCACAAGTCATGACTGCTTTTCAACACTTAGTTCTATCATGTATCCAATGAGGAACTTGCATTAAATTATGTATAAGATCTCTCCAGGTATACAATTATGGAATTAAGGATATGTGAAGAATGTGTACAGATAAGCAAGGTGATGAGAATCCATTCACAGTAGTCAAAGGTCAAAGGAGGTGATTAGAAAAAGCAATGGGTTTAAATAAAGGGAAAAGAAAGTATACAGTTAAACATATTTATCTCCTCAGATTTTCATTAGGTCTCCTTAGATATCATCAAATTATGACTAACAATCATTCACTAGGGATGTTTTAAGTATAATAGTTTTTA
Organism: Marmota flaviventris; assembly: GCF_047511675.1. Lineage (NCBI taxonomy): Eukaryota > Metazoa > Chordata > Mammalia > Rodentia > Sciuridae > Marmota > Marmota flaviventris. The sequence continues at coordinate 66,181,097 of NC_092509.1, forward strand.
AATTATTATTATTTGGAGCTTCTGATGGGTCAAGTACTATATTTATCCCTACACATCTTGTTTCATATAATAATCAAGACCTATGAGAGAGGTGCTATGATCGTCCCCACTTTCATAAGGAGGAAACTAAAAGTTGCAGAGATGCAATGATTTCCATCTAATCAAATATGAACTAAGAGGCCAAGTACGGATTGGACCTGTCCACCTGTCAAGCCCTTGTTCTCATTCTTGACAACCTCCTCCTATCTTAGGCCAATAATGGGCCAGTTCCATTTGTGAGATCCCTACTTTGATTTTGCGATCATGCGGTGGCTGATAAAACTTTGAGTACAACTTTTTTTTTTTCAGATGTTACTGACCAAGGAACAAATATCTAGTGTTTACAGAAATAAAAGTTCTATTACATTTCCTCATGTCAGAGAATACAGAGAGTTTATGTGCTTCTCTGGGAAGAAAAGGAAATACAGCTGTTTTGCAGGTAATAACAGTTTATTTTATGTCCTATTTTCTTTAACAGTGATTGCTCTTACTTGGAAACTCTCCTGGCATTTTGTAGGCAATAAAAACGTAAAAAGAATGCTCTTTGCAGAGAATTTCACAAGCCTGGCCCCCAGTTTGTAATCTATGGAAGAAGGCATCTGTAACTTGACTTCAAAGTGCTTTATCAATACATGCAACAAAAACGTAGGATCCAGGGCCACTCTCCTGCCATGGACTCTGGTCAACTCTCTTAAAACCTGAGCTTCCAACCCCACAGTGAATATAAGGAACTATGTCCATTTGAGAAAAATGCTGAAAAATATATTTCTTGTGAAGCAGGAACAGAATTTTTTTTTACTACTACAAGGTAAAAAAATTGTAATTCAATGTTTATATTATTTAATTGTTTTTCAATTAAATATCCTTGTTCAGGCTCAGGGCTTATCTGGAGCAGTTCACAAAGTCCACATAAGGAATCCTCCTGGCTTGCTCTCCATTGCTTGCCCCTGCTCCCTTAATGTCTATAAGGCCCTATTCTGAGTGATCCCCTCGGGACAAGGTTTTGTTTTCTGGACCTTCTTTGTTATCCTTTGGGTCTCATTAGGTCTTACTTGCTATTGATGAATGAATCAGACTTTTTAGGCAGAGACATCACTAAATTATTTGCCTTTTTAATTTTGGAAAAATAAAGTACCTATTTTAAAATCACTGTTCGGTACTAAGCATCATGATAAGTGCTTTATTTAAAAGAACTCTGAGTCTTCCAACAACCTTTTAAGGTGGATATTCAGGAAGGGAAATGGGGGCTTAAAGAGGCAAAGGGGTTTGTCCAAGGTCCTACAGATTAAGTAGGAGATTATGGAAGTAAAACCTGAGCTGTCCCCGATGTCCCGCTTTTGGGCCATTGGGGATTTTACTAATATTGTAGGCTCCCCAGGAGTTAGGCACATCCATTCTCAAGAGTGAGGAAGGAGGAGAACTGCCTAGCAGGTGTGTCTCCTGTAAATGGAATTAACTCAAAAATCTCTATCCATTTGTTCATTCTCTACAAGTATCAAACAACATACAAATCATACCCTATCAAAGTGGCTTATAATTTTATAACATAGTACTTCATTATATTGTTTCAGTTATATCAACAATGAGGACTTAGTCCCAGTAGTGTTTGTTTCTCTTAGTTGCTGTTGAAATTCAGGAAAAGTATTAATACTACCTCTGGGACAGAGAAGCACAGTGGGAATTAAGGTAATTTTATATTATTATTTTATCTCATTACTATGGACTTTGGAACTTCCTAGTCTATTTTTTAATTAATTAATATATATATTTGTAGTGCTGTGGATCAAACACTGGGCCTTGTGCATGCTAAGCCCAATGTTTGTTTGTTCCCTTTTAATGGCAATGGCCATTCAGGAAGAAGTAGTTTAAGAAAATCTACTACAATGTATTGCTATTGAGGTCAGGATGTCCACAGAGCAATGGGTGATAATTTGTAACACCTCTTTTAATAAAATTGATGACTTAAAGCCTAGTGGTAGTTCATGATTCTGAGAACAGGATCTCCTGAGTGAGGAAGATACTATGCAAGTCTACTTCAGCATTTGAAAGCTCAGTCGGAGGATCAGATTGCCATGTGCAACACACTATCAGTACTTGAACATCAGCAATGGACATAAATTGTAGTATCTGTTCACTGATCAGAACAATTTTCACATAAAATGCCCCCAGGACAAGCAGCAGGAGTATCAAGCCACTCCCAAATGGTTAGCTGGAATTAGGTACCTGAGTACCTAATTCTGAAGCCCAGGACGGGCTTCAGAATCATTTACCTAGACACAAGCTATTGGGAGAGAAATACAATAGGATTTAAGCATTTGCAGCCTTTGACAGACAGCTGGAGGTAAACTGATTTTTTTATCTGCTTTTGCACAAATGGAATGAAGAATGGGACTGCACTATGCTTTAAAAATATGGGCAGTGATGTTGAGTGGCAAGCTAGATATTTAGGATTTCATGTAAGAATTTCAGAAAGGGATAGATTTCTTACTTTTAGAATATGAGGAATGTTAATATTGTTGACAAGCATTCTTTCCTTGCTCAGGTATTTTGTGCTAAAGAACTTTTTGCATTTTTCCACATAGAAGGGTCATTTGTATGATTAAGAAGTGACCTTGAAAAATTAAATAGCCAATCCTCATACAGGATCTTGGAAACATCAGCAATTATATTAGAGGTTCAATGTCTTCTTTGTTTCTGTTTCCCCCCACTTTGGGGTCGGTGGTTTGTGGGATTACCCCCCCCCCCCCAATATAGCTCTTATTATATCATCTTAATGTTTTAACAAATAGGTGATTATCTCCTGCAGACCAGATGGTTTTAATACTTTCAGCCTCTAAATTTTTGAGTTTTACCGGTATGTTCTTAAGTAATAGTTAACATTAATGTTAATAGTTAATACTAGGTAAGTTAAATGTGACTACAAAAAGACTTTAAGAAAAAGCCAATCTTGTGCGATGCTAGATACATCTCATATAGCTTATACAGTACTTATTTATTGGTCGCTCTGTGGATCACTTACAAACATCAGAGAGTTGGATGGGAAAAGATAACTGCCTTCTGCTAACTACATTTGCTATGAGGAGTACTGTGATAGAGATGTGGGATGTTTACTCACCATGATTAATATGACTGACAATAATCCCATTCTGCAAGGATGCTAAAAGGGAAAAGGGAAGAAGAGCTTGCCTAATGTCATGCAGTTTGTAAGTAGAATAATCAAGTATTGAACAAAATATTTGCAACTCCAAATGCTACCTTTTCCTCTCTCCTCCTATCCCACTGCACCAGAATGCATCAAATACTGCACTTACTTTATTTATTCTATTTGGTCTTGATGATGCATTTGAAATATTCCTTCTTGGCCCACAATGCTTGCTTTACTGAATGTGTAGGGGCAAGTGAAGATGAGTGATAGCCCAGAAGTTTAGTGTCTGACTATTTAAATTTGACCTGCTACTAAAAGAGCTAATTTACAGAATAAATCTATAATTATTATCTATTTAAAATATAAAATGTGGAAACTGAAAAGGACCTTAGTTGCCTCTTCTTTCATTTCACAAATCAAGCAACTGATTCTCACAGTGACACAGCTAGTTATAATTCACTAACCCATCACTTATCCAATGAAGTGGCAAAATTTTTATTTTAGCTTTATTCAAGAAGTGATTTACAGAAAAAATGTTGTCATTTGGATTTTTGGTACTATTTTAGAAAATATGTTTGCTAACATAAATATGTATCTTCAGAACAAATGAATTACTGGTATATTCTTGTCTGGGATTATGAGTTTCCTTAGTATTGGATGGAATCAAACTATAGGAAAAATAAAACTAGGGGGAACTAATCTTTGGAGATTAATTTGGTTCTTCCACCCCAGTTTATGAGGCAGCAATCTTGCCATGCTTATTGATTATCAGACAAGACTACTAATCCCCTTAAGGTCATTAAGTGTACTTAATTAAAGAGCAGTTAGCAAGCTTCTCTTTACTAAAGTAATGTGGCTGTTAAAAGTGATTTGTACTTTACCAATACAGTAGCTATTAATCTGAAGGTCAATTTGTCATTTATATTTTCCCAAACAAATATATTTGGTAGGTCAAGTGAGTGCTGATATTTGTCATTCACCTTCTTGATACATAGTATCTGTAACTGTCAATTAAAAAAGAAAATGTCCAATTGCCCAATCTGTGCAATAGCATAGTCATTTCTCTTTTAGGGCATAATACTCAATTATTGTTTGCTTAACAATATGATGCTTTTTCTGCGTTTGCCAGTGGTGTTATAGAGAATAGTGTTGATTTCAGAAATGAAACATTTCTTTGTAACTTGCTGAGTTCCACAAAGAATTTGAAGAAGAATTACAGAAACAGATGAATTCATGTTGTGGAGTAGTTTCCGAGACTGATTTAAAAATAAAAAGTGAGTTACAAAATTCATAGTTAAAAATCATAGGTTGCTGCATTTATTATATGTAATTTCAGGGTTTAGGAATATGCAGATGATTGCATTTGTTGACTAGCCTCCATAGCATTCTTCATTTGGTACTATTCCTCTTCAATATCTTCACACATGGTTATCTCAAGGCTGTACCTGTGGTATGGTAAATGTTCAGTGACACGGTATTGAATATTCATGTAGATGGTCAGATATTAAGTAGTTCCTAAGGAAAAGGAAGAATAATCACATAAAAAAAATTGCTGGCTTTCATAGAGGTCATAGTTTGCTCTTGTTGGGCAGGATTGACATAACACATATTACTGGAATCTTATAAAAAGTCAGAGATGTTTCCAGCACCCAGAGAAGGGATGGAAAACGTGGGTGTAAGAACTGGGTTCCCTTTTAGACCAGTTCCCTTCTCTCTTGCTTTTGGGCTTCATTTTTATTTCTCAATTGGAAAATGGATTCATAAAGGCATATCTCATTTGAGGACATATGAGAAAACATGCCGCTCCCTGGAGAAAAGCAAACAACAAAAACAACTGGATTTTTATCAACAGAAGTTATTTTCAGTCTGTTTCTCCAAATTACAGTTCAAAAGTTTAGACCATGATAATTGGAGAGAGAAGCGACTTTGTGATTTTGCAAGGTGAGCAGCAGGGGAAAATAAAACTAAGCATCATGGCTTTGAATGACAGGTAGGGAGATTCTTGACCCATTCTGATTCCAAATCCCTTCACAACCACAACATCCATTTCATAGCAGAATCCACTTCTAGAGCTGAACCAAATGTGCAAAACCTATTTGTCTGGGGAATTTGGCATAGACTACAACCAATGAAAGGTACTCTGATCTTCCCTTTGGCTCTAGATAATCATTGTTACAGCTGAAATTATTTAGTGATTCCAATTTTGGAAGTAGTATAGAGAAAATTGTCTTATTTTAGTCTGATTACCTGTTTTCCAACCATAATTAATCTAGTATGCATTTTTAAGATCAGTATTATGGTACCAAGATAACAATTTGATGAACAATGGCCCAGATCAGTAGATTCCCAAAAGGCTCAGTAGGAGGTTGAAACTTAGGACTGATCAGATTTGTAAGGCCTAGGAACTGGAGGTGTGATGTCAGGCGGGAGGATAACAGCAAGTAACATTCATTGAGCTTCTTGGGTCCTATTGGGTTCATGGTTAACTCTGTTATTCTGCAGCCACCTGTGAGATGGAGTCCAGTTTCCAAGTTAGGAGATTGAAGGTTATATCCTATAAATTGATTCCAGGATGAAATGCTTCTCTACTATATAACTACTGTAAGAAGTGGGAACAGATAAATGAGCATTTAGAAGGGGCAGAAAAATCATCTCCTAAACACCCCTGCCTCCAATACTCAAAACATTGAGGGATGAAAGAAGACCATTTATTTATTAATTTTTATTTATACATGACAGTAGAATGTATTTTGACATATTATACATATATGGGATACAACTTCCATTCTTTTGGTTTTACATGATGTGGAAATACATAGGTTGTGTATTCATATATGAACATAGGAAAATACTGTCCAATTCATTCTACTAACTCTCCTACTTTCATTCTCCCTCCCTCCCTTCATTCCATTTTGTCTAATCCAAAATAGTTCTATTCTTCCCTAACCCACCCCCATCAATTGTGAGTTGGCATGTACATATCAGAGAGAACATTTGGCCTTTAGTTTTATGGGATTGGCTTATTTCATTTAGAATGATAGTTTTCAGTTCCATCCATATACCAGCAAATACCATAATTTGATTTCTCTTTACAGCTCAGTAACATTCCATTTTATATATATATCACATTTTCTTTGTCCATCCATCTGTTGACGGCTGGTTCCATAGTTTAGCTGCTGTGAGTTGACAATATAAACATTGATGTGGCTGCACCACCATAATATGCTGATTTCAAGTCCTTTGGGTGGGTATAAAATGAGTAGTGGGGTAACTGGATAAAATGGTGGTTCAATTCCAAGTTTTCTAAGGAAATTCCATACTGCTTTCTACAGTGGTTAAATCAATTTGCAGTCCCACCAGCAATGTAATAGTGTACCTTTTTCCCCACATCCTCGCCAACATTTATTAGTATTTGCATTGTTGATGTAGACCAATAGTACAGAATAGAAGGCACAGAGACAAACACACATAAATACAGATATGTCATACTAGACAAAGGCGCCAAAACCATACACTGGAGAAAAGATAGCCTTTTCAACAAACTGTGCCAGGAAAACTGGAAATCCATATGTAACAAAATGAAATTAAACCCATATCTCTCACCCTGCACAAAATTCAACTCAAAAGTGCATCAAGAACCTAGGCATTAGACCAGAGACCCTGAACCTGCTAGAAGCAAAAAAAGAGCCCAACTCTCCACCATGTTGGCTTAGGAACTGACTTCCTTAACAAGATTCCTAAAATCAAGAATCAATAAATGGGATGCAAGAAGTAAAATCAAGAATCAATAAATGGGATGGAATCAAGCTAAAATGCTTCTTCAATCAAGAATGTGAAGAGAGAGCCTATAGAATGGGAGAAAATCTTTGCCACCGGCATGTCAGATAGAGCATTAATCTCCACAAAAAGAACTCAAAAAACTTAACACCAAATAAATAAATAAATAACCCAATCCATAAGTGGGCAAAGGGACTGAACAGGCACTGCACCAAATAAGAAATACCATCTGTCAACAAATATATGAAAAAAGGTTAATATCTATAGTGGTTAGAGAAATGCAAATTAAAACTACACCAAGAAGACCATTTATTAGTGATCATGTTAAGGTGAGTGGTGGGAAAGAGGAATGGTAGTGGTATAGCTTTCTTAAGCTTTCTCTAATCCAATGGAAGGATTGATTCCTGCAGTAAAGTTAACCAAATTCCAGAGAAAAGCATCTGATCAGGCTTATGGTATTAGGACAGTGTGGTTGTGCATTAAAAGCTTACTGTATTATTCAACATTTTTATTGGACTGAGGATTGATGCATTTGGAGTTGCAAAATCCACAACTTAACCAAGCTATCCAAGTTCCCAACTTTCACTCTGATTTCTTTTCCTAGTTGTTTTTCTGTGTGATTCTTTAACTTCCTTATGCACGTTCGTGTTTGCCAATGTCATAGCCATATCCAGGACATCTCTTTAATATTCCTTCAGTGACTATTACATTTGATTTAAAAATACATTAATTTAGATATTTTCAAGCTGCTTACCAGTTAGCAGTATTTTTAATGTCCTATTTATCTAATACAGTTGCTTGTGCTGTTTTTATAATCAGATAAGGGTCATTAAACCATTTTTGAGATTAAATAGCACAAAACCATTTTTTTCTGTTTATGTGCCCCATTAATATTGGAGCTTATGCTTACTATGGCTTAATGTTTCCATTTTAAAATATCATTTATGTTAATATGGGAAGGCTCTATTATCTAATTGTGAGGATTATTTTCATTACCTTCCAGCATAATCTCTGCAAATATTGGCCTCCATATTTCTTTGAACTAACAGATTTTTAACCTTGGGCATTTCTTAGGACATTGTTTAAAATGTTCTTATTTACTTTTACTTATTCAATTTTTTATATTTAGTGTTTCATTTTTCCAAATGTAACAGCTACACACTAATTATGTAGGACAGGGAGCAAACAACAAGCGCTTAGCTTCTTGTTTGGGGAGATCTATTATCTAGAACATTTATAACTTAGAAAACTCAGTTAACCTTCTTCCTGAAACAAAACAGAGACAGCTAGATGGACAGAGATTGAGAAAGAAAGAAAGAAAAAGTAAATAATAAAGGGAATTGAGATTTACTCCTCTTAAATAGTCCTTCTTTTGATTTGCAATCACTTGGATTCCACTGCTCCAAAATAGGAAAACAAGTCAACTGACGCAGTGCTCTGTATTATGCATGTTACAGGGACCCAAAGTCCCTTCCGTTATTGTTCGCCCTAAAATATCTGGAAAGCTACGATTTCAAATATTTTCTTCTATCATTGGTAGAAAAACACGATGTGTCCCATAAGTTGCTGTTAGTAGCTGGAACACAATTATTGTAAATTTCATACAACATCACTTTCAATGATGGAAGAGAAGGTCTTTCCATGCCAAGACTAACAAAGTATGTCTTTGTTCAACCTGTCAATCCGCAGAAGAGGGGTTGTTTGTGCACAGTGCACCGCCCTTCAGATGTGGACTCCTTAGGTGGCTCTGCTGGGTTGGATGGGTCAGTGACCAGGGCACCCATCACTTCTTCCAGTGCACCCTGCCCCAGTCCACTTTGGACCCCAGCATCATCAGTGACTCAGACCTCTTTCCTATCATGACAGAACTGTGTCAAATATATTTGAGAATGCAAACTTTGTGACAAGATGTTATATGTGAATGTAAGCATCTTACTAGCATCTACTATGTGATGTTATTATGTTGTATCTCATTTAATTGTCCTAATTTCTGAGTAGTGGATACTGTGAATATTCCTGTTTTACAGATGGGTAAACTCAGAGATTAAATGACTTGCTGTATAACCACATTGCTAGTAAACGAATGAACTGGAATTTGACTCCTGATGCCATGTTCATGACCACTATACTATGTTGCCTGGTGAATAACAAAATAATGATAAAGCTGATAATGATCATTATATCCAAAACATGTATTATATCCATACATTCTTTATGGATCAGGAAGTTTGACTTTTATCTGATTATCCTCTCTCCTTAATCACTAACCCAGCTCTTGAATAAATATTTTTTGGTAAAGTAAAGAATGGGTTCAGTGTGCAGAAATTTGAAATACATGTCCCAGTACAGTAGGTCAACAATCTCATTTTCTTTCCTAGTGAAAGTGTGGTTAACAACAGCTAAATTTAAATGGTAACATAATATTTTCACTTGGTATGAAATATTCATGATGATTTTTAAAGTCTAATTTTCAAGGAAATTATTGGTCACATCTGTGTCTACAATATATTCGGCTACTTCCTTTATTTTAGCTGTCTTCAATTTGGATAAAATGCATCAAGCTTGTATTTGTCTCTCTTCAGGTATTCATGACACTTGAAAGATTGTTTGGTCATACTTGTGCTTATTGTCCCCAGCATATAGTTTACCAAATAGAGTCATAATACACGCTTAAAGATGTGAATCCTTCCTAGTCATACTATTAAACTAATGTTTCAAATCTCCTTATTGAATCACTGTTCCTCTTGATGGTAGAATGGACTTTAGTCAGCTCTGGATCTTCTCGACCATTTTAGATTTTAATTGAATTAAAAATTCCTCTTCTTTTTTCAATCCCCAGGATTAGCATTTCATTTCTGGGTCTCCCAAAGCATCATGCCATTATGGAGAAGCCTGTTCATGATGCCACCTGCTGAAGGGAGTGCAGTTCTGTATGGCCTCTGGTCTTAAGTCATAATCTCAATAGCATCCTTGTTCCGAATCCAATGCCCTCATTTATTGCCAAGTCGCAGTACTTACATAATTCTTTTGGGGACATGGGAAATATGGAGAAAGTGTCTTGCGATACTTCTGAATCTTTGTTGCAGTGGAGGTGAGAGAGTTAAGTGGAAGAAGTCTCCTCTACCTGCCCCTGCCCCTTTCTATGCCCCTAATTTCCACTGCTCCTGTTGCGTTCCGGCAGAGAATCTCATTTACTTAACTTAGCTCCACCTAAGTGATCTCAAGGCCTTTCTACTCTTAGGTCATCAGACTTCTCTGGGGATTCTTTTGTTCCCTTTAATTCTTTTTTTTTTTTTTTCTGACTTGGCATCTGTAGATGGGAAAAGTACAGTATAAATTGGTTCTGTATGATCACACATTCTTAGAACTCTTCCCTTGTAGGAAAGGTATTTTCACCTGGACTAAGCCTTGTGATGTGAAAGTCAAGACAATGATGGTTTGGTCCATTGAGCCCAGTAAGTGAGAGGGTCCAGGTAGACAGAGAGTATGAGGCTGGGGAGAGGATCCTGTTGGCATCATCTAACCATATCTGTTTAAATGCACTTCTTTCTTTCTTTTCCTTTTAGAGAGGAATGTTAGAGATGTGTGGTACATTTTGTGTTGCTGAAGAGGACATGGTTGCAGTTAGAATTCTCTGACCAATGGGAGTCCTGCTTTAGCTGTATCATCTGACCATGTGTTTCAGGGTACTTGATCGTCCCCCTATCCCAGACCACTGTTTTTCTCTCTTTCAGCTCTGGACTGTACTCTTTCCTTCCAATTAAGTTTTTACTAAGTTATTTGTATTTTGGGGGGAGGGGGTGGTGTATTTTATTTAGAGACAGTGTCTCACTGAGTAGCTTAGTGCCTTGCTTTTGCTTAGGGTTGGCTTTGATTCTCCTGCCTCAGCCTCCCAAGCCACTGGGATTATAGGAATGTGGTACCTATCATGCCTGGCTTGCATTTATTTTTGTTAGCAACTTAATGTTTAATTACAAAATTCACTGAATTAATAGCATTTTAATCAATAAATATATAAAATAGGGCTCAAATAGCTAAACAATGTACTCATTTGTTTCTTTTCATCTTATTTATTTTCCAAATACTTACTAATGTGCCCATATGATTCTTTATGCTATCATTGTTCTGGGCAATAGAGAAATAGCAGTGAGCAAGCAAATAACAATCTTCAGTTTATTATAGACTTTGTAGCCTATCTAAGAAGATGATTATTAGGCACTAACAATAAAAGATGGTGAGTGCTATGAAGGTGGAATGAAAGAGATTGCCCATATTATGGCCATAATTTTCCAAATTTGCTATGTGGCATAAAAATAGAAGAGGAAAGACTAATCTCATATACCTGGGATCAAACTAAATTTGCATCATTCCATCATCATTTGTGTGTGTGTGTGTGTGTGTGTGTATGTCAGAAGTAGGAAAGGGGTGAGAATATTAAGGCAGAGTCAACATTACTTACAAAGTATCACAATTGACTAAGTATAAATTGGATACTTCCCAAGGTATTAAAGAGATAATCACTGACTAAAGAGAGACATATGAAGAAAGTACAGCTTCTTTTATTATATAAGATGATATAGAGTATATATGAATACATACATTTTATCATTTTATTTCAACCTTAAGAACTATATTATATAGTCTGCTATTGATGAGTTTGACAAAAAAAATTCCAGAATGACATTCAATGAATTCATTTGCAAAAATAGTCCTGACTTCACTAGCATTTGATGTTTAAATAAAAAGCCAACATGTAAATATAAGTCACTCATACTCAACTAAAGTTTTTGTTAGAAAAACTGTACCCATGTAGCAAACAGAAACATTTAGGGAACAGATAGTTTTATGAAATTTTATGGTGGCATTTGTACTGATGTTTTCAAAGCAATCACCAGAAATTTGGTTGGCTTTCTACCAGGCAGCCAGCAATAAGACACTTTCCTCAGGAGTCCTGGTCCCCAGTTGTATTTGTTTTTTATAACACTTGTTTCTTTTTGCCTCCTGGACTTAAAACACACACACACACACACACAAACAAACAAACAAACAAAGATTTTCTTTCACCAGAATTGGGCCTATAATGTGAAGCCCTATCTCTATGAACAATGCCTGCCCTACGGCTAGCCAGATGAATAGGCAATTTGCAGGTTGCTGATTAAAATGAAAGTCTGCATGTGTATATGAATGTCTGGTCACATTTTAAAAGGGAATCTCAAATGCTGACACAATGTCTTCCCCCTTTCTATACAACCCAACAGCTTAAGTTCTTGTATACCCACTAAGCCTCATGCCATATCTTTTAAACAAAGAATGAACCTGCATATGAAAAGAAGCCAGGAAGACTTTGGCTTCATGGTGCTGCATGAAACAAGTGCCCCCTTGAGAGCCTCTTTCTGCTCCACTCCTCTGCTTCAGAACACCTGGCCCTTGGTATTTGAGTGATGTAGCAGTAGATGCTCCTGGGATTTCCACTGGCACTGAGGAAAAGCCCAGTTTTAGATCATAATAGACCAGCTACTGGTGAAGAACACAGAATGTTATCAGGAGGCTTTTACACTGGCACCTTGGAAAGGGATGCAGAGGACAGGGAGCAAAGAAGACACTGGGTAGAAGAAGATGCTGTACCCTGTGGGTTTCCTAAGTTAAGCTGGGAGACTGGAAACACTTATGCTAAACTGTAGGAATGGCAGCCATTGGTAGGAACTAATGTTCTTCCAAGAAGTGGCAGGTTAAGAAGGAGATAGCCACTGCTATGTCAAAAGAGGTAATTTTGTTTAATTACATCTTAAATGTAATCAGAAAGGCTATTGCAAAAACCTTAACTGCTTGGGGTAAATTACGAGAAAGCTCACTATTTTCCTAGAATATATTGAAGCTTCATATATGATAAAAACACCCTGTCTTCTAGTTCTGAAGCCAACCTACACCAAGTGTTCCAGTTAGGTCATTAATTCACCTTCTCATAGAGTCCTAACAATGATAACAATTGTTGAAATGATCCAAAGGCAAAGTTTCTTCTTCTCTTATACAGAAGAGACAGGAGTGGGGCTGATTTATTTGTCTTATCTTGGCTGTCAGAATCAGACTATTCATTTGACCAAACTATTTTTTTTTATGTTTATGAAGTGGAACATGTATTTAGTTTTATGGCCCCTCAGTGAGGTGCAGGACATTAAAAAAAAGAATAAATACATAGAAAACTATGATTTATCTTCTAGTACTTAGCTGTTGGTCATGTCGTGGACGCTGAATAAAGCTTATTAATTGAAGAATATCTACCAGAGGAATAAAAACCTATTGGTAAGTCTAAAGAGTGAGGGTTTCCCTTTGGGAAAGCCCAGGAATTCTTCTGAGAGGAGATAACATCTTCCTTTGCTTCCTAAATCTGATCAGGAATTTATGATTCAGAGAAAAAAGGGAGAAGTCTTCTTAAACTAGCCCAAGAATTATAAAAGACATGAAATAGAAAACCCAGGGCATATTTAAGAAACTCTGAGAAGTGTGGTATGAATGAAATGTGTCCATTAACTAGGTGGAGGAAATGGAAAAAGGGCTAGAAAGAGAAAGAAGGAAACTACCAAATAACACCCAGGAAGAAAGGACCAGGAAGAAGTGCGACTGGCTATTTTTGTACCTGGAAACCCTTTGAGAAATGTCATATATTGGAGTTATTGAAGTAGATTCTTTCCCTGTCACTTTTGAATTTGTCACTTACCATAATGCTTGAACATTCGCCACAGGTTGCTGATTTAAGGTGACTGTGCCATTTAACTTGGCTTAAGAAATACCTAAGACACAATGGTACTTTGTGACAGTTTTCAAAAAAAGATGCTTCACTATTCTTTTAAGCCAAAATTATCTTTATCTGAATTTACTAGTGCCAGGTGAAAACTTTGCCCCATACCCTGACTTTTCAAAGTAATAATATTGACACTGGTATTCTGCTAAAACCAAGCACGAACTTGGAAGAACAGTGAATGCATTTGGGTGAGAACCTAAGAATATTTTCCAAAAGGAAGATGAAGAAGGGAGAGGAGTAGTAGGAACCCACCCCCCCAAATCCTGAGAGATTAGGACATTTCATATTTCCCTTCTTTTTTGAAAACCATTTCTTTATGGGAGTTCATTGGCTACAAGGGAAAGCAGGTGAGTCAAACTTGGTCCCAAGTGGGCATTTGTGCAGCTCTCCCCAATTGGTGCAACTTAGCAGAAGTAGTTGTCTGTGCTAGAATAGCAAGGGATGCATTTTCAAGGCTCTCCTGTTTAGTTGATGGATGTCTACAGAGAAATCACTGCACTTCCGGGCACTGAACATTGGTCAGTCAACCCAGGCCCACTGTTGTCTTTCAGGACCCAGATAGCCACTGCTGCCCCTTCTAGAAAATCAGGAGAATGTGGCGCAAAGGAGAAACTAATTAATTTGACAAATAATAACAAATACTAATAAGGCAAATGAGATCATGGGAACAAATTAAGAAATGCATTGCACATTTTCCCCTTACCACACAAATTGGTTTTTATAAATTAGGACATTAATGTATATATAAATCCAGTTGCTGCTTACACCATTAATTTATTATCCCTTCCTGAGACAAATGATAGCTATTTAGATTCTATTAAAAGCATTAGTTGAATTTTGAGCTTGTTAAATGTCCAGGTTCCTCCAGTGCATGGTTCTCTATTTTTTTAGTCATTATTTATATTCTGAGACCAATTGAAAAGATGATTTTACTTCTGTTTTTAAAATTAGGGTATCCATAAATTTAGAGTTAGTATAGTAAAACACTTGCGGAAAGGTTATTGTCTGATCAGGGTTTGGAATTCAGGCTTTGTTACCATGTGACCCTGAAAAAGTGTATTTATTCTACTATGAATTAGTCTTAATGCAAGGACTACAAGATTTCATCATTTTTAGATAAAACTTGCCAGTTTTTATTCTCCTTTTCCAGAAATCAAGCAAGTTTCCTGACAAGACAAAAGAACAAGTATCCAGTGAGAAATATGTTCTTCCGCTAAATAGTCATTGAAGATCTTCCAAGTTCTAGCAACTGTGAGAGGAATTAAAAATACATTAATGAATATGACAGCTCCCTTGAGGAGTTTTGGAGTACCTAGCTGACAGCCCAATGTGGAGCAAAACAAAATAGCTATGATATGTGTAAGTAAATTATTTATTTATATTAGATCGAATTTTTAAAAATTAATTCATAATTTACTTATGCTCAGTTTTTTTAACAGAAAATTGAAGTAACACACACACCTATACAATAGTAAAAGTAAGACAGTTGAAAAGAAAGAGAAATACGTGCAGAAACGTATTAACAAGCAACACCAGGAATAAAATCATACCCAGAAATGTATATCATTTGCAGCTGAAATTACTAGAGATGGTCAAAATTCATCTGTAAGCTTCCTGGAGGCCATGGTAAAGAGGAAAATAGAATCATTTACAAGATTCAAGGTAAAAAGGAATACAGGGTCATTTACAAGATTAAATGTCCTGATGATAAAAACACTATTTCAGTGATGCTATCTGTAGTCACCATTTACTGAGCACTTACATTTCTCAGTGAATTCTCTTGATAACTGAAGAAACTAGAAGGACACATAAGTAACTTGTTCAAGGACCCACATCTAGTAAATGGCAGAACTAAGATTAGAACTCAGGGTTTTTGGACTTCAAAACCTGAGCCCCCACTAACCCGCTCTATTGGGCCCTTAAGTTTGTTGTCTCACAAAACCCATGGAGGAAAATTGGACCATGGAGTCTTGGTAATGTGACATCGTAGAGGCATTTCTGAATGCCACGGAAACACAGAAGACCAAGTATTGCTACTTGTGTATGTGAGAGGAGGCAGTGGGTTTATAGAAACCCTGATATATATGCATTTACAAACTAAATAATTTATGTTTTTAGAAAGCAGATTTTACAATCCCTCGGATTCCTTTCTGGTTGTTTTCTTTTAGACAAGAAGCCACACCATCATTCATATCCTCCTTGTTTTCCTCCCTAAATCTTTTAATGATTCTAGAAGATATGATGTTAATTATTGAGATTGGCTCACAAATCTCATGTTAAAAATAGTTTATAATGCTAAGAAAATATTTACACATATGCCAAAATTTGGTTGCAACTTGTTATATTTCTTTAATCAACAGGACAAGAATAAATGTGTTATTTCAGAGCTGTGTTTGAAGGTTGGTAATCAGTAAAATGGTATTTTTTATGAGTTGCATAAATGCTTTGTGGTGTTACTGAAATATCTTAATTGCTTTTATGAATGTGTTTAATGAGTTCCATTTAAAATGTGATGTTATTTACCTTATGGGACTAAATGACTCACTCCATCCAGACACTGTGCAAACCCAAGGGAACACTGCTTTTTGCCTGCGGTGCAGGGTGAACCAGAAAGCTCTGAATCCAACTGTTAGTCGCTCTGCTCTGCCCGTGTGAGCTATATGCTGTGCCCACAGGAGATCTGGGCTGGGGACTCTCTGTCCAGGAGCCTCTGGTCTGGTATCCAGGCTTAATTGAATAACAGCAGGGGCTTCAGCTGGAAGAGATGAGCTGGCCAGTCAAGATGGCTACAAGGTCAAGAAAGAGCCTCAGAGGAAGCAGCCTCAGTTGAAGTCACAGAGCCAGTGGAAGACCAGTTTTGGAAGTTAGCAAGTTACTGAGAAGAGATTTGCTTTATGGTGGAATGAGAAGGAAGGCAAGGGGGGCATCCTCTATGCTAGAATCCTGATAATCAGTGTAGCTCAGAGGCAAAGCTCTTATTATTTTTTATCATTATTTCCAACTTTTTCCTCCATAATTTTATAGTTCTTTTACTTGTGTCTAAGCCACAATGATAGCTAATTCTAATAGGACCTACTGTATAATAGACAATGTGCTTACTAAACATATTACATGCATTGTCGCATAGAGTCCTCCCAGCACTCCATGAGATATATATTGCTATTATTATTTTTCCAGGTTTACACACAAAGAAACAAACATTTGGTGACCCAGCTCAAGGTTATGCAGCTATTGACTGCAAGACATAGGCTTTGAATCCAGCACCTAGCCACTAGTCATCTTGTCAATTATGTACTTATTTATATATTTTGGGGTCATAGTCACTGAATTATAAATTAGAGTTAAACTTCCTCTGTTTAAATGTGTAGTTCAGTAAGTTTGGACAAAGATACATATAATCATGTAACCATCATATTATTCATGATATAGATAAAAATATTTCTCCAACCCTAGAAGTTCTCTCATGTTCCTTTACAGTTAATTCCATTCTCTCACACACATCCCCTAATAATTAATTGATTTTCTCTATATAGTTTTGCATTTTTCATATTATCACAATAATGAAATAATACAGTTTTAATATTTTGTGTTTGGATTCTTTCACACAGCATATGTTTTTTGGATTTATCACAGTGTATGTTTTAACTGTTGATGCCTTTTGTGTGCTGAGTAGTATCTCATTTTGGGAAGTTACTACAATTTATTTATCCATTCATCATTTGATAGACATTTGGGTTGTTTTCCATTCTGGGTTACCATGAGTCAAGCAGCTATTAATATTTGCTTGTACGTCTTTCTGTGACATATGTTTTCATGTTTTAAATAAACACCTAAGGTTGAGACTGCTAAATTTTATGATGTGTGCTTAACTTTATTGGAAGCTGTCAAACTGGTTTTTAGAAATGATTGTTGCATTTGTCTGAGTTTCAGCTGCTCTGCTTCATCATCAGCAGTGCACACTGTCTTAATTTTAGCCATTCTTATATGTGTATGTTGGTATCTCTTTGTGGTTTTGTTTTAAAGTTTCCTAATGGAAAAGGTTGTAACATCTTTTCATGTTTTTATTTTCCAAATGTATGGTTCTTTTTGAAATATTTGAGTTCTTTGGTCAAGCTAAAAAATGGATTATTGGTCTTATTATTGAGTGAAACAGTTCTTTATATATTCTGAGTATAAACCCTTTCAATCATCCTGTTATTCATTTATTCCACCCTCCAAATAGTCAATATGCATTTATGGAGTACTCCTTATTAGACACATTAGTGGACTGAACAATGTTTCCCCAAATTTATGTCCACTTGGAACCTCAAAATGTGACCTTATTTTGGAATAAGTTTTTTTTTTTCCAGAAGTAATTCATTTGGGATCTGGAAAGGACATCATCCTGGATTTAGGGTAGTCGCTAAACCAAATAACTTGTGTCTTTTAAGAAAAGGACAGGACATAGAATCCATGTGAAGACAGGCAGAGATTGGAATTTTGCTGCCACAAGCTGAGGACACCAGGAGTCATCAGAAACTAGAAAAGGCAAAGAAGGATTTTCCCCAGAATCCTTGGAGGGAGTGTGACCCTGCTGACACCTTAACTTCAGTCTTTCTGCTTTCAGAACTGTGAAAATGAATCTCTGTTATCCTAAGCCACTAAGTTCATGGTAATTTGTTGCAACCACCCTAGAAAATGACACAGACACTATTCTAGAACACTGAAGCTACTAAAATGAGTAATAGTGCTCATTTTAAGAATTTAGTACTCATTTATGATGTTTAAAGAGTAATAATGCAAAATAAACTGGTATTTGGTAGCTATTTACTAAAAAAAAATGGCAATTTTTTTTGCAGAATAAGCAGTATTTGAACTTATTTCTAACTTTTTTTTTTTTTTTTTTTGAGACAGGTCTCACTAATCGCTCAGATTAATCTTGAACTCTTGGACTCAAATGATCCTCCTCTATCAGCCTCCTGAGCAGCTGGGACTGCAGGTGTGTGCTACCTTACCTTTAAAAGAATGATGAGGACTTGCTTTGTCAGATGTGGGGTAGAAGGAAAGGGCAGAGAGACAAAGTTGGCAGAGAAGAGATAGCAAATAGTAGAGCCATGAGAGCCCTTGTGGGAAGGGGGGTTTCATGTTTTATGCAGAATATAGAAGGGACAGGGCAGGTTATAAGGTGGGAAAGGTTGGGAGGTGAAGATGATCTGTACAAGCTGAGGACACCAGGTGTCTTGTATGCCATGCTAAAGAGTCTTTGCTTTATTGTGTACACAATATAGAAGAAGCCAAGATCTCAAAGCTGGAAAACAGTGCTATTGGACCTCAGCAGGGCAGTGATTAACAGCACATGTGCTGTAGCTCAATTCCAGTTCTACTTCTTAAGTATGAAATCTTGAGCGCATATCCTATTGTCAATCTTTCATCTGTCAACTTGAGGTAATAATAGTAACTATGCAAAGGACTGATGTGAAGAATAAATAAGTTCAACAGGTATGATTCTTAGGGACTTAACAAATATTAGACACTGATCTGAATGTTAGTTGTTATTGTCAGGAGTGCATTTTATTAACAGAAAGTGCATTCTGGCAGGAGTATGGAAATACTTAAGGCAGAGAAAACTCTTATAAGGTAGTAATTAATTATTTCAGCAAAAGTCTGAACAATGTATGGAGGAAGAGAGGTTTTGGGACTGTTTTATGTAGAATCAAAGGGTTGATATGATGTGAAGAATCAAGAACGGAGGAAAGATGTTGGTTCCGAAAGTCCTGCTTTGAGGCACAGAATATGTTGATAGTTTTAACAGACAATAGGAATATAGAAACCCAGTGGGATTTGGGGGAGGTACAGCAGGAACTGGAGAATACATTTTATTTAGACATAAGTTTAAGGTGACCATGACATCCAGGTTAAGAGCCTTGCAAGGCAGCTTAGAAGGCATTCTGAAAGAAAGGGAAGGGATGTAAATCTGTTTCTTAATTGTGGACTGGAACAACACTTTATGTGAATCATCTGGGGCTCTTATTACAAATGCAAATTCATGAACAAGCCTTTCTCCCCGACACCCTCCCCCACCACTTCAAAGTCTATTGAGTCAAAATACCTGAAAGTCAGACCCTAGGATTGCATGCTAAGTGTTTTTCACAAGTGATGCTGGCACTTGCAAGAATCGTTGGTTTCTGGAAAACCTGTGGGCTAGTCCTTGGTTTTTCATTAAAATCATCTTGGAAACTTTTAAAGTGGGTTCTACGTCCAAGAGATTCCAATTCAATTGGTCTAGGATGAGGGTCACAGTCTTAGCCTGCTCAAAAATTATCCCAGGTGATTCTAATTTGCAGCCATGAACTAGAAAAACAAAAGGAGCAATACATGAGAAGGTAAAAGAAATGACCTGAAGGTCAGAGAAATCTGGGAGTCAAGTGAGAAAAATATTTTTTTAAAGGAGGAATGGGTAACATTACTAAATGCGACAGGTGTTTATAGTTGCAAGAGAACTAGAACAGAAAAAAGACACGCCGATTTGACCAATAGGAGACCAGGGATGGTTTTAAGGGCAGGATCTTCAATGGAGTAGAAATAAAAGGAAGTAAGCAGCCAGTGTGTGGCAGCAACCAAAACAGCCTATACTTTCATAGAGTGTGATGAGAGATGGAACGGATCTTACAGCAAAGGCAATATCCTCAGTGCACCTACAAGTATGTTTTTTAGTAAGTTCTAGAAAACAATGTGATGAAGATGTAATTTTTTAGAAAAGTTTTTTTTTTTTTTTTTTTAGACTTTGCTCTTTAAAATGAATTCAGAGTTTTAGACTTGAAGAAGAAAGTTCTCTCCCTACAGGTCAGAGGTAAGGATTAAAGAAAGTGGAAATCTGTGGTGATGATGGGAGGATATGTACCATTTTCTTGTTCCTTTTTCCCAGTGCTGAAAAAGGTTCAGTCCTTTACTGTGAGAGAAGGAATTGGGGGTCACCGGAGAACTTGAAGGGGTGGTAAATTGTTTGCATGGGGGAATGTGAGAGGAAACTGAGTAATGACCAACAGACACTGCTGGACAGTGGGCAAGAGGCCCATAAGGAGGAGAAGTTGTAGATTCAAAGTGGGAGCAGTACATCCAGCCAGGTGATTTTTCTCTAATGACACAGCAGTACATACAGAGGACATGGAAAGTTGCATCTGGTGTGGGCCTGGCACGGGGAGATGGAAAAACGAGGGAGAACTTACATCGTTCCAGCATTGTTAAAGTGATGGGTATAATGAGTTTGCAGCGTGGGGAGGAGGGGCCTGCCTGTGATAGTGAAGGATGAGGTAAGAATTACGGTCTGCCTAGCTCCTGATGTAGGTAAAACAAATGCTGAATGTTTTCTCTGATATAAGGAGGTTGACTCATAGTAGGGTAGGGAGGGAGAGCATGGGAGAAATAGATGAATTCTATTTAAGGAAGAGGGGTGGGAGGACCAGGGAGGGGCCAGGGGTTTAGCAAGGATGGTGGAATGTGAGGGACATCATTTCCCCCTACTTCCCCTATCTCACAACTTCCCTTCCAAGGTAGCATGGGTTGGGAGACTTGGGAAGGAACTGACAGTTCTCAGTGACCCTGCCCACATGCACATTATGACCACCTAGGGAGCTCTTCATTTTCTGAAAGACTTTAGGCTTTTTAAGCTGAAATCATAAAGAGAGCTCTTCTCCCCATGATCTCTTTTCTGTCCTGTCATATCCCTTCCCTGAAACAGCAAGGAGATGAGCTACCTGCAATGGGAGGGATGTGAAGGCAAATAAATTTTGTGGGAAAATAATTGAGAAGGGTCACCCCTCCCTATAAATTTTGCTTCTGGAGTTAATGCACACTCAAATTTTATTTAAACTGCAGTAGAAAAAGATTAGGGATGAAAAGTCTAAACAAAGTGCATAGGCCATTTGGTAGGTCTATAGTATTGAAGGGCTAGCAAGAATTCCAAGAGGGAAGGTGAGACTCCTGGAATTAGCCTGATTAAAGTAGCAGCCTATTTTGCTTAGTTTCCACAAAGAAAGCAGGAACTTCTGCATCTTGCCAAATGGTGAATACACTTTTATAAGTTGTAGATTCTTTTTTCATTAGGATGCTCATTACCTACTTTAGAAATTCTTCATCATTATTTACCTTAGAGTACATGAATTTTTATCTGTAGAAAGCCCAACAGAATATAGTAGACACTTTCAAAATCAAACCTCAACTATGTAAGGACAAATGTTAATGTGTTTTTAAACATCAAAAGCATTTTGTTAGCTTAATTAAAGACATGGAATATAACTGAATTGAATATCTGACTATAGACTTCTCTTCTGAGATTTACTAAGGGAGAAAATAGCACCCCTTTGTCCTGCTTGAAAAATTTGCAAAGTACACCTGCCTGGTGCATTGTATTGTATCAAGGCATGGAACACTGTTCACATTTTGGTTTTTTTTTTTTTTAATGAAATATGCTCTCAAGGGACAATTCTACATACCTGTTATGTGAGAGAAACAGCAATATCAAAACATTGGGAGTAGGAAAGTTGTGATATAAAAGTCCACAACAAGAGAATGGAAAGCTACTAAACTAGGGATTTAAGTCAAAATTTTCTAAATTTGTACATAAAACAGTCAATTATTCTGAAAGAGGATTTGCACTGAAAGCAGAAACAGTAATTCTCAACATTGTGCAAAGTAAGGCATTAAGACAAGGAAAAGGTTAAAGAAGAGAACGATGTAACTCTTAATTCACCTTCTCTGAAAGGTGGAGCTCAAAGATTTTGTTTTATTACTAACTTTGACAATAGAAAAATTATGTAAGAAAATGTTTTGAGACGTATGATTCAAAATGAAAGACTGAGCTCATGCTATAGTCCCGCCTATGCCACCTCTAAATAATGTTAGGAAAGAGATCAAAAATAAACACCAAGCCACACTGAAAGAAAAAGGAGAAACTTGAGTGCCAACGTTATGAGAGAAAATTAAAGATGGTAAGCAGATGGTTCCATACTGATGAAGTAAATCATAATTGAAAGCTAGATGGGTCCTTAATGCCAACAAGGAGCAGGCTGGGTCAGACAGGCAATTCATGGGCTGATGGCTTCCAGCAGCACCTTGCGGTGGAAGAGCAGCTTCCTTTCCCTTTGACTGGAGAGGAGCAACGCAGGCAGGGGTCAGGGAGCTGGAGTAGAACCAACCAGAAGGCAGTGTACTCAGGCTCTTCGATCTGGGGGAAGACCCGGAACAATAGTATCGTAACTAAGACATCTTTGTTTTTCACTCTAAATATGAAAAAATACAAACTGTACTTTTAAGTTTCCCATTAAGTCTTTTCAAGCCAGTTGTCCAAGCAGGAACTGGGGACTGTCTAGTGATTGACACCTTCTCTATGTAACTGTATGTTCAGGATACATCAAACATTTGAGGAAAACTCACGTGAAGAGAGACAGATGTGAAAAACAAAAGTCTTAACAGCTTCTATTATTAATAATATGATCTTAGAATGTAAATAGAATTAATATTCACAGGGCAAAAATGAAGGCATCAATGGACCACAGAAACTGGTTAATGTCAGAAATTAAATTGTATTATTGAAAAAGAAAAAGAAAAATATAACTAGATTAGCCTAATGGATAGAGCCCAAAAGACCATAAACTGGAAGATAAAAAATTATCCTAGATGTCACACAATCTATGAATAGAAAGAAGTATGAAATAAATATGTAATATAAATACATTGTAATAATTTGTCTAATAATAAAATTTCCAGAGGGAAAATATACAGAGCATAGAAAAGATAAACTATTCAAACTATAAATAGAATATCATTTCCTAGGACTCTATTAAAATAAGGGTTTTGAAAAAGTAAAGGATCAACTATGCCTAGCAGCAAAGATTCTAAATGTGACCTCACACCTAGACTCAACATGGGGAGATTTTAGAAAAAGAAAATTGTATAATACCAAAGGTGTTTATACCAATTAGCTGCAAAGGAATAATAATCAGATTTGTATCAGGATTCCTGCCAGGAAGACTATCATAAATAGAAAAACAAGTTTTAAGATCTTGGGACAAATAACTTTAAATTAGAATCTATACTAAATCAAAGTATTTTAGTATGAGAATGAGGTAAAAGCATTTTTACATATTTAAGAACTCAAATCTGGCCATTCACAGAAGGTCTTTGAAAAAATATTTTTTCAGAAGGAGAAAAATTGATGTAGGAGATAGAAATGGAATGCTATTGAGTGCCATTACTCTGAAGTGCAATAATTTCATAAATGAAGGTTGAATGTCTAAATATTTCTGGACACTGTTTCCCATGGTGCTTGTTCTTTCACCATCATGATGCTGTCTTATACTAGCTTTATTATATCTTTGTGTCCAGTATTAATCTTGACTCTTTGCCTTTTCCAACTTCATTTATACCTACTTTGTTTTTCTTCGTTATTGTGTTGAGTCTTTTTCTTTCACTTTTATATAAATGTTATAATTGACTTGTCTGAACTGCTTAGCCACCAATACCTGCTTGGATTTTCATTGGGATTATATTAAATTTCTTGTTTGATTTGGAGACAGTTGACATCTTTATAATATTGAATTTTCCAAGTCATGAACATCAACTAGCTCTCCATTTGTGAGTTGACTCTTCAGAATAAAATTTTGAGATTTTCTATGTCTTACCGTTAAAGTTATTTCTTTGATTTGCCTAAGCTACCCTAATATTCAACTATATAATTTAACTTTTAATTGTATGCTGGTAGATAAAAATGTAATTGATTTTTTTCTGCTTTGATCTTATATCCAGCTACTTTTGGAAAAGTTATTTATTTAAAAAGCTTATAAAGTCTTTTGAATTTTGCACATATTCATTAATGTTGTCTGAGAGTATTGGCAGGTACATTTTTCCTTTCTCTGTTTATACCATTTCTTTGATGCATCAATCCAGATTTTTAATTTTATGATGAATTCAAACAATGACATATCTGTACAATTACCTCACTGTATCAGCAGATTCTTTCATGGGTTCAATAAACTGTGGATCAAGCATTTAAAAAATTATATCTGTGCTAAAAATGTACAGGGTTGTTTTTTGGTCATTATTCTTTGAATAATACATATAACCACTATTTACATAGAATTGACATTGTATTAGGTGTTAATAAGAAATCTAGAGCTGTTCCTAAATATTGGTAAATTTTGCTTACCTCATTTTTTTCTTGATCTTGGTTATTAACTTTATTAGTCTTTTCAGAGAAAAATAATTTTATTTGCTTTTGTTTTACAATTTTATTTACATTTATTTGTGATCATTGGATTATTTCCCTTTTTTAAAAAAATTTTATTTTATGCTTGAGATTCCTTCCTGAATCATTGATTTTAGTTTTTAATCATATATACATTTAGGCTAACTAATTACTTTATTTTAAGAATGATTTGATATTTTTATTATCAATAAACTCAAAATATTTTTGTTTGTTCTTCTTCCTTGATTCATTAATTATCTAGAAGTATATTGCTTCATTTCTACATTCTTGAGATTTTCTGAATGTTTTCATTATTGATTTCTAGCTTAATTTTCTGTAGTTGAAAAGTATTCTCTGATTGGAATATTTCAAAATTTTGTGGAAATTATCTCATGGTCAAGCATATGAAAATTTTGGTAAAAAAATTAATGTGCACTTAAAATAATGTCAATTATATCATGGTTGGACACAGTGTGTTCCATATGTGGATTAGATCAAGTCTGCTAATTTTTCTCCTGAATCATATGTCATTATCTTTTAAATATTTTTTTGTTATACATGGACACAGTATCTTTATTTTGTTAATTAATTTTTATGTGGTGCTGAGGATCAAACCCAGTGCCTCACACTTGCAAGGCAAGCACCCTACCACTGAGTCACAACCCCAGCCCCTCATGATAGTCATTATTCATATAAGACAGGTAAAATCCTTTGCAGTGATTTTTTGTCTACTTATTTCTCCTTTGTCTCTAAATTTTTGCTGGATGTATTTGGAAGTTGTGACTACAAACATATCTTTATAATTTTGTATGTTGTTCTTGCAAATTGGCCCTTTTAGCACTACACAGTGTACCTCTTTCTCTAATAATGCTTCTTAAAGTCTGCTTTTCCTGAATATTTTATTGAAACTACCACAGATTCTTTTTTGGTTAATATTTGCTGGGAGTATTTCTCCATCCCTTCACTTTCAATCTTTTTAAGGTATTTATTGTATAAGTAGGACATAATCTCATAACTGATGTTTCAAAAATTTAGATACTATTTTTCAATCCCTTTCATTAATTTTTTAATTAACATATATTAACTGCACATTCCTTACATGTGTTCAATGTGCACTGATGGAATCCAATCACCCTTTCTCTACTCTCCTCCCACCATTTCCCACTGTCTCTACTAATCACTATTCTACATTAATATCAGCTCTTTCTTTTTTTTTAGCTTTCACATATAAGAGAATATTCAGTACTTGCCTTTCTGTCTCTAGCTTATTTCACTTAAGATAATGCCTTTCAGTTTCACTGAAAAATGTCAGGATTTCATTTTTGTTATGGCTGAATAATATTCCATTATATATCCACTCCATACTTTCTTTATCCATTCATCTGTGGACAGCTTGTAGGCTAATTCCCTACCTCAGCTGCTGTGAATAGTGATGCAGTAAAATATGGCCATGTGGTATCTCTTTGATATGCTGATTTAATTTTCTTTGGAATATACATCAAGAAATGGGATGAGTTAGTGATATAGTAGATCTCTTTAATTTTTGGAGGAACCTCCACATACTGTTCTTCAAGTGGCTGTACTAATTTTCATTCCCATCAGTATAGAAAGTTTCATTTTTCCTCCACATTTTCACCAATATTTGTTATGTTTGTTTATTTGGTAATAGCCATTTTTACTGGAGTGAGATAGGACCTCATTGTTGTTGATATTTGCATTTCCCTGATGGTGAATGATAACAAGCACTTTTATATAAATCTGTTGGCCATTTATTTTGACAAATGTCTATTTAGATAATTTGTCTATTTTTAACTTAAATTACTTGTTGTTGAGTCTTTTGAGTTGCTTAGGTATTCAGATGTTAATCCTCAGACGAATAGTTGGCAAATATTTTCTCCCATTCTATAGATTTTCTCTTCACTCTAGTGATTGTTTCCTTTTCTGTGAGAAAGTTTTTTTTTTTTTTTTTTAAGTTGATGTAATTCTGTCGGTTAAGTGTTGATTTTTTTTTTTCCTCTTGTGCTTTTGGGGTCCTACCCATTGCTTGTACCAATGTCTTTTTCGCCTACATTTTCTTCTAGTAATAACACAGTGTAAGTAAGATCTTACATTTAGGACATTGAATCAATTTGATTTGATTTTTGTACAGAAGGAGAGATAAGTGTCAAGTTTTAATCTTTTGCATGTGGGTATATAGTTTCCCCAGCACTCTTTCCTGAAGAAACTGTCCTTTCACCAGTGTGTTTTTGGTGACTGTGTTGAGTAAGTTTGCTGTGGGTACAGAGGTTTCATTATGGGATCTCTGTTCTATTGGTCAGTGTGTCTGTTTTAGGCTGGTACCATACTGTTTTTGTTCCTAGGGCTCTGTAGTGTGTCTTGGGATCAGGTGTTGTAATGCTTCCAGCTTTGTTCTTTTTGCTTAGAATTGATTTGGTTATTCAAGATTTTCTGCACTTCCATATCTAGTTATGTGCAGAAAATCATTGGTATTGTAGTATATATTGCACTGACTCTGTAGATTCCTTTGGGCACTATGGACAATTTAAAAATACTAATTTTCTAATCTATGAGCATAGACGATGTTTTCATTTGTGTGTGTACACATGTGTGTGTGTGTGTGTGTGTGTGTATAATTTCTTTCATCAGTGTTTTGTGATTTTTGTTATAGAGGTCTTTAAATTTCTTAAATTTATTCCTGGGTAATTTTTCTTTTTTGGTTTTTGTAGTTACCATGAGTGGGATTGCTTTCATGATTACTTTCATATCAAATTCATATTGGTGTGTGGAAAAACTACTAATTTTGTACATTTTTTTTTAACTTTCCTGAATTTACTCATCAGTTCTGATAGTCTTTTTGTGGAGTCTTTTGTTTTTCTATGCACGGAATCATATTTTCTGCAAATAGGGATAATTTGACTTCTTATTTTTATGCCTTTCATTTCTTTCTTTTATGTAATTTCTCTAAGACTTCAAGTACTGGATTGAATAAGAATGGTGATAGTAGACAACCCTTTCTTGTTTCTGATCTTAGAGAAAATGCTTTCTCCTTTTCTCTATTCCATATGATTTGACTATGCATTTGCCATATATAGCCTTTATTATGTTCAGGTACCGTCCTTTTATACCTAATTTGTTCAGTGTCTTCATCATGAAGGGATTTTAAATTTTGTCAAATATTTTCTGCATCTATTTAATGATTGTATGCTTGTCTTTCATTCTATTGATGTTATATTGTGTTTGTTGATTGGTCTATGTTGTACCATCCCTATATCTCTGGGATGAAACCAGTTTGATTATGATAAGTGATCTTTCTAATGTGTTGTTGCATTTTGTGGAGAATTTTTGCATCTATGTGCATTAGGAATAACTAATCTATAGGTTTCTTTTTTGTTGAATCCTTGCCTAGCTTTGGTAACAGGTTAATGCTGACATCATAGAATGAATTGGGAAGGAATTATATAAAATAGCTTGAGAAAAATTAATATTAGGTTTCCATTATAAGGTTAATAAAATTCAGAAATGAAGCTACTAGTCCTGGGCTTTTCTTTGTTGGGAGACCATTGTGTGTGTGTGTGAGGGGGAGGTGGGTATTATAGGGAATTGAACTCGGGAGTACTCTACCATGGAACCACATCCCCAGCCCTATTTTGTATTTTATTTAGAGACAGGGGCTTGCTGAGTTGCTTAGTGCATCACTTTTACTGAGGCTGGTTTTGAACTTGGGATCCTCCTGCTTTAGTCTCCCAAGCCACTGGGATCACAGGTGTGCGCCACCCCTCCCAGCTGGGAGATTTTACTGATTTGATCTCACTACTTGTTACTGATCTATTTAAGTTTTTTATGTGCTCTTGGCGGGCCATATGTCCATAAATTTGTCCCCTTCTTTTAAAGCTTCCAGTTTGTTACTATATAGTTTTTTTTTTTATAATAATCCTTAATGGTCTTTTATAGTTCTGTGATAAATTGACTATAATGTCTCTGTTTTCATCCATCACTTTATTTATTTGGGCCATCTCTATTTTTTTATTTCTTGGTTAGTATAACTACAGGATTTTGTTGTTGATGTTTATCTTTTCAAATAACCACATCTTTGTCTCATTGACCTTTTGTATTTTTAATTTTTTAGTCTCTTTAATTGATCTCTTCTAATTTGTGGCTTGGTTTGTTCTTTTGTAAGTTTTGAGATGTTTTGTTACAAGGTCTATTTGACAACTTTTTTTTTATTGGTTGTTCAAAACATTACAAAGCTCATGACATATCATCTTTCATACATTTGATTCAAGTGGGTTATGAACTCCCATTTTTACCCCAAATACAATTTGCAGAATCACATTGGTTGCACATTCACATTTTTGCATAATGCCATATTAGTGACTGTTGTATTCTGCTACCTTTCCTATCCCCTACTATCCCCCCTCCCCTCCCTTCCCATCTTCCCTCTCTACCTCATCTGCTGTTGTTCAATTCTCTCCCTTGTTTTTTTTTTTTTTTTATCCCCCTTTCCCCTCACAACCTCTTATATGTAATTTTGTGTAACATTGAGGGTCTCCTTCCATTTCTATACAATTTCCCTTCTCTCTCCCATTCCCTCCCCCCACTAGTTTCTGTTTAATGTTAATCTTTTCATCATGCTCTTTCTCCCTGCTCTGTTCTTAGTTGCTCTCCTTATATCAAAGAAGACATTTGGCATTTGTTTTTTAAGGATTGGCTAGCTTCACTTAGCATAATCTGCTCTAATGCCATCCATTTCCCTGCAAATTCCATGATTTTGTCATTTTTTTAGTGCTGCGTAATACTCCATTGTGTATAAATGCCACATTTTTTTAATCCATTCATCTATTGAAGGGCATCTAGGTTGGTTCCACAGTCTAGCTATTGTGAATTGTGCTGCTATGATCATTGATATGGCAGTATCCCTATAGTATGCTCTTTTAAGGTCCTCATGGAATAGTCCGAGAAGGGCGATAGCTGGGTCAAATGGTGGTTCCATTCCCAGCTTTCCCAGGCCGCACCAATTTGCAGTCCCACCAGCAATGAACAAGTGTACCCTTTTCCCGACATCCTTGCCAGCAGTTCTTGTTGTTTGACTTCATAATGGCTGCCAATCTTACTGGAGTGAGATGGTATCTTAGGGTGGTTTTGATTTGCATTTCTCTGACTGCTAGAGATGGTGAGCATTTTTTCATGTACTTGTTGATTGATTGTATGTCCTCCTCTGAGAAGTGTCTGTTAAGGTCCTTGGCCCATTTGTTGATTGGGTTATTTGTTATCTTATTGTTTAATTTTTTGAGTTCTTTGTATACTCTGGATATTAGGGCTCTATCCGAAGTATGAGGGGTAAAAATTTGTTCCCAGGATGTAGGCTCCCTATTTACCTCTCTTATTGTTTCTCTTGCTGAGAAAAAACTTTTTAGTTTAAGTAAGTCCCATTTGTTTATTCTTATTATTAACTGTTGGGCTATGGGTGTCCTATTAAGGAATTTGGAGCCCGACCCCACAATACGTAGATCGGAGCCAACTTTTTCTTCTATCAGGCGCAGAGTCTCTGATTTGATATCAAGCTCTTTGATAAATCTTTCACCTCTTTTGTTAGGTTGATTCCCAAGTATTTTATTTTATTTTTTTTGAGGATATTGTGAATGGAGTGGTTTTCCTCATTTCCATTTCAGAAGTTTTGTTGCTGATATACAGGAATGCCTTTGATTTATGCGTGTTGATTTTATATCCTGCCACTTTGCTGAATTCATTTATTAACTCTAGCAGTTTCTTTGTAGACCCTTTTGGGTCTGTTAGATATATTATATCATCTGCAAATAGTGATAATTTAAGTTCTTCTTTTCCTATTTTTATGCCTTTAATTTCTTTTGTCTGTCTAATTGCTCTGGCTAGTATTTCAAGAACTAAATTGAATAGAAGTGGTGAGAGAGGGCATCCCTGTCTTGTTCCAGATTTTAGAGGGAATGCCTTCATTTTTTCTCCATTTAGAATGATGCTAGCCTGAGGCTTAGCATATATAGCTTTTACAATGTTGAGGTAAGTTCCTGTTATCCCTAATTTTTCTAGTGTTTTGAACATAAAGGGATGCTGTACTTTGTCGAAAGCTTTTTCTGCATCTATCAAGATGATCATAGGGTTCTTATCTTTAAGTCTATTGATGTGGTGAATAACATTTATTGATTTCCATATATTGAACCATCCTTGCATCCCAGGGATGAATCCTACTTGATCATGGTGCACAATTTTTTTGATATGCTTTTGTATTTGATTCGCCAGGATTTTATTGAGAATTTTTGCATCTAAGTTCATTAGAGATATTGGTCTATAGTTTTCTTTCTTTGAAGTGTCTTTGTCTGGTTTCGGGATCAGGGTGATGTTGGCCTCATAGAATGGATTTGGAAGAGCTCCTTCTTTTTCTATTTCTTGAAATAGCTTGAAAAGTATTGGTATTAATTCTTCTTTGAAGGTTTTGTAAAACTCTGCTGTATACCCATCCGGTCCAGGGCTTTTCTTGGTTGGTAGTCTTTTGATGGCTTCTTCTTTTTCTTCCTTTGTTATTGGTCTGTTTAAATTGTGTGTGTCTTCCTGACTCAATCTGGGCAGATCATATGACTTAAGAAATTTATCGATATCTTCACTATCTTCTATTTTATTGGAATATAGGGTTTCAAAATACTTTCTAATTATCTTCTGTATTTCTGTGGTGTCCGTTGTGATATTGCCTTTTTCATCCTATATGTTAGTAATTTGAGTTCTCTCTCTTCTTCTCTTCGTTAGCGTGGATAAGGGTCTGTCGATCTTATTTATTTTTTCGAAGAACCAACTTTTAGTTTTATCAATTTTTTCAATGGTTTTTTTTTGTTTCAATTTCATTGATTTCTGCTCTGATTTTAATTATTTCTTGTCTTCGACATTTGCTGTTGTTTTGCTCTTCCTTTTCTAGGGTTTTGAGATGAAGTGTGAGTTCATTTATTTGTTGTTTTTTTCTTTTTTTGAGGAATGAACTGCAGGAAATGAATTTCCCTCTTAAAACTGCTTTCATTGTGTCCCATAGATTCCGGTATGTTGTGTCTGTATTGTCGTTTATCTCTAAGAATTTTTTGATTTCCTCCTTTATGTCCTCTGTAACCCATTCATTCAGTAACATATTGTTCATTTTCCAGGTGATGCAGGATTTTTCCTTCCTTTTTTTATCATTGATTTCCAGTTTCATTCCATTATGATCAGATAAGGTGCATGGTATTATCTCCACACCTTTATGTTTACTAAGAGTTGCCCTATGGCATAGTATATGGTCTATCTTTGAGTAAGATCCATGTGCTGCTGAGAAGAACGTATATCCACTTTATGATGGTTGATATATTCTATATATGTCGGTTAAGTCTAGGTTATTGATTGTGTTATTGAGTTCTATAGTTTCTTTATTCAGCTTTTGTCTGGAGGATCTGTCTAATGGAGAGAGCGGTGTGTTGAAGTCACCCATAATTATTGTATTGTGGTCTATTTGACTCTTGAACTTGAGGAGAGTTTGTTTTATGTACGTTGCCACACCATTATTTGGTGCATACGTATTAATAATTGTTATGTCTTGTTGGTGGATGGTTCCTTTTAACAGTATATAGTGTCCTTCTTTATCCCTTTTTATTAACTTAGGTTTGAAGTTGATTTTATTCAATATGAGTATGGCCACTCCTGCTTGCTTCCAAGGGCCATGTGAGTGGTATGATTTTTCCCAACCTTTCACCTTCAGCCTGTGTATGTCTTTTCCTATCATATGAGTCTCCTGAAGGCAGCATAATGTTGGATCTGTTTTTTTTAATCCAGGTTACTAGCCTATGTCTCTTGATTGGTGAATTTAAGCCATTAACATTTAAGGTTACTATTGAAATATGGTTTGTACTTCCAGTCATGTTTATTTATTTATTTATTTTAGTTTGGCTAGTTTTTCCTCTTTGGTTATTTTTTCTCCCCCTTTACTGAGATACCTCCCACTGTTAGTTTTGGGTGCTATTTTTCAATTCCTCTTCTTGTAGTATTTTGCTCAAAATGCCTTGCAGTGCTGGTTTTCTGGCTGCGAATTCTTTTAACTTTTGTTTATCGTGAAATATTTTAATTTCATTGTCAAATCTGAAGCTTAATTTTGCTGCATACAGTATTCTTGGTTGGAATCCATTATTTTTCAGCGTTTGAAATACGTTGTTCCAGGATCTTCTCGCTTTCAACTTCTGTGATGAAAAATCAGCCATTAACCTAGTTGGTTTTCCCCTGAATGTAATCTGCCTCCTTTCTTTTGTAGTTTTTAATATTCTCTCCTTGTTCTGTATGTTGGATATCTTCATAATTATGTGTCTTGGAGTTGGTCTATTACGGTTTTGAATGTTTGGGGTCCTGTAGGCTTTCAGGATTTGGCAATCCATTCCATCTTTCATATCTGGGAAGTTTTCTAGGATTATTTCATTTAATAGGTTGTCCATTCCTTTGGTTTGAACCTCCATACCTTCTTCTATCCCAATGACTCTCAAGTTTGTTTTTTTTATGACATCCCATATCTCTTGGATAGATTGCTCGTGAGTTTTAAGCATCCTTTCTGTGTTGACTATATTCTTTTCAAGTTGATAAACTTTTTCTTCATTATCTGATGTTCTGACTTCTACTTGATCTAGTCTATTTGTAATAATCTCGTTTGAGTTTTTAATTTGGTTTATGGTTTCCTGCATTTCTAGGATTACTGTTTGATTTTTTAAAAAAATCTCTATCTCCTGGTAGAGCTCATTCTTTACCGTTTGAATTTGTTTGTTTAATTTGTTTTCAAAATATACTTTCATTGCTTGGACTTGCTGTCTCATGTCTTCTCTAATATTCTGTTCCATCTGAGTTAGGTATGCCTTGAGTTCTTTCTCTGTCCATTTTTCTGATGCCTCTAGGTCCTCCTGTAGATTTAATGTCTTGCATTGTTTGTAATCCTTTTTCCCCTTGTTTTTTCATGTTGTTCATGTTACTTTGAAGTTCTGTTTGACTGCTGTGTTTCTGCTTTCTCCTATAAATTTGTTTTGGTTTTGTATATCTCTGTTGTCTCTTCTTTGTGATGGGAGACTATGCCTAGAAATGTTGGGCTTTATTGTATTTTAAAGCTGATTCATTCAATTCATAAAAGGCTTCCGGATTCTGTATGCATATAGTGATTTGTTGTCTGTTCTTAGGACTTTATGTTTAGGTTAGGTGCTATGATGGTATGAGGGTTGGTATGTCTTGGTTACTTTAGAAGATTGTTCTACTGAAGGGGGATACTAACAGGTGATTGGATCAGGGTGTTGGTAGTAGCTAGGTATTTAGGAGCCCTATAGACAGCTTCGAAACATTCACCTATTTGCATTTAGACAATTACATGTAATGGAAGACGTAATGCTTGGGATGAAAGTTGGGGGGTAGGGGAAGGAAGGTGCTCTTAAAAAGAAAGAAGGAGAGATAGATAGATTAGAGGAAAATGGAAAGAACAATACAACTTGAAACAGGAAAGAAAGAAAGAAGGAAAAGGGGAGAAAAGAACAAAGAGAGAAAAAAAAATTGAAGTCTTAGAGATCCATTTTCTTCTCTTCCAGTAGGCGGAGCTGTGCCCTCAGAGCCGAGCTTCTGCCCTCTATGTGCTGATAGAAATCCCTGTAAGGTGGCTCCTGGGAGTCTCTCAATCCTGTTAGTCCAGAGCCGTTTCACTTCTCCAGCCCCTCCACCCCTTCCTCCTTCCAGCCAGCCATCCAGGTCCTGTTCACCGTAGGCGGTTCCCCAAAGATCTGATTACACTTGCAGCCCCACCGCGTGTCCTATTTCCCAAATGACTGCGCACTCTCTCTGTCATTCATCTAAGCCCCAGTGCTGTGGTGCGGTGATCTGAGGACCAACAGTTTAATTTTTCCGGACCCCTTTGGTGGGCATGCCCCCGAAAACTGGTGGCTAAGACCTTGGGTGTCGCCGCTGGTGGTAAGGGGAGTTGGGGATCAGGAATCCCCTCTGCTTCCCTACAGACATGCCCCCAGGGAGTTTCCCGAGGTTTCCTGGCTGCTTGTATCTGGAGGGGGTGGGAGTCACACACCTGCTAAAGTGGATTCCGCTGGGAAGGAATTCCGTCGGCCGAACTCCGGTGACGTCACCTCTCTGCTATGGCGGGCCCCAGGCTCCTTGCCGGAATGTCCGAAGGGAGGGGTGGGACTGGTCTGTCTCTGGTTGGTTTCAGCTCCCGGTTCGCTATTTCATGAAGGCTTGGCTAGAGACCTCTTCCTAGAGTTCCTGCACCGCTCCTGCTGAGCCGCACCTCGGGGGCTAGCCGCCCAGTCGTGGGGGCTGCAGGCAGGCGGTCGTCGAGTTGAGTCGCGTGGGCAGCGGCTGGCGGGTTCGGACCTCTGCGCCGCGTGGCGGAGATTCACTCGTCTGGGGCAAACTGTCACCTCCAGAAATCCTACCAATTGCCGGCCGGTCTCTCTTCAGTGGAATTTCGCCAGGAGCCTCTCAGCAGGTAGAATCCAAGCGTATCGTTGCGTCTCTCTGACCCCGTTACTGAGGAGGTACTGAAAGCGCTGCCTCCCCGCCCACCGCCATGTTGGATCCTCCCTTTTTTTTTTTTTAATGTAGACACTTATTGCTATGGTATTCGCTCTTAGTACCTATAGTCTTTCCTGCATCCCACAAGTTTTGATATGTTGTATTTCCATTTTTCATTACTTTAGAGAAAGAGTTTAATTTCCCTTTGTAACTTCCTCAGTGACCCACTGTTTAAAAGTGTATTATTCCGTCTCCAAGAATTTGTTCAATTTAAAAAAGAAACAAATTGTTTACTTTTACTTTTATTCCACCATGAACACAACAGACACAGGATATAACCTGTATTTATTTTGCACTTTTTTCAGTAATGTTTTGTGGTCTGATATACTGTCTGTTCCATAGAAAGGATCCATATGTTGATTAATTGTGTATTCTAGAGATGTTGAATGAAATATTCTATAAATGTGGAGCTCATTTAATCAATGGTATAGTTTATCTTCATTGACTTTTTAAGAAATTTGGTCTGGATGATCTGTCTATTGATGAAAGTTGGTGTTATTGTATTGGAGCCTATTTTCTATGTTTCATCCAGTCTCTGTGTCTTTAATTGTGAAGTGAGTTGCTTGTGGGCAGCAATTTGTTGAGTCTTGTTTTTCATTCATTCAACTGCTGCCTATCATTTCACTGAAGAATTAAATCTATTTACATTCAAGATTGCTATTGATAGGTAAGGACTTGTTTTTATCATTTTGTTGATTTTCTTCTAGTTGTTTAACATTTTTGTTGTTGTTGTTCTTTGTCCCTCTTGTTTTTCTTTGTGGTTTTATGGTTCATTGTGTTGATGCTT
This sequence comes from Marmota flaviventris, assembly GCF_047511675.1. Lineage (NCBI taxonomy): Eukaryota > Metazoa > Chordata > Mammalia > Rodentia > Sciuridae > Marmota > Marmota flaviventris. Next base: position 66,217,455 of record NC_092509.1, read on the forward strand.
ATTCTTTTCTATTTCTCTTTTGTATCTTCTAGTGGAATATATACTTTTTCATGATTTCATGATGGTAGTTCTCTTTCTTTCACTTCGAAATAGAGCACTTTCTTAATTGTCATATCGTACAGCTCATCTGGTGGTCAAGAATTTTCATTTTTTTCTCAATTTGGAAGGTGTTTTACTCATTTCTAAAGGATAGCCTTTACTGGGTATAGTAATCTTGTTTAGCAGTTTTTTTCCCCCAGTGTTTAGGATACATCATTCCATGCCCTCATGGCCCATCAGTTTTCTCTAAGAAATCTGTTATTCAAATAGGGATGCCCTTAAATGTGACTTGGTACATTTCTCTTGCAGATTTTAAAATTCTCTATCTTGTATTTTTGACGGTTTTGCTACAACATGGCATGGTGAAGATCACTAATGGTCAAGCCAATGTGAGGTTCTATAAGCATTTTGTATATAGATATCTATATCATTCCCCAGAGTAGGGAATTTTTCCATTGTTACTTTATTGAATAGATTTTCTATGCCCTTAAACTTTATTTCCTTACCTTGAGGTATTCCAAAGATGTGAACTTTTTGTTCATTCTATTTCATCACAAGAATCTTGAATGTCTCTCTTTACTTTCTTTTTTCCCCTTTTTAATGCTTTAATATAACATTTCAAAACACCTGTCTTCAAGTTCTAATATTCTTTATTATATATAATATTTATATCAATATTCATTGATGCTTTCAAGTATATTTTTTTATTTGGCTTTCAAGCTTTTACTTTCCAATATTTCTTTTTCTTCCTTTCTTTTTTTTGAGCATAGATTTATCTTTAATTTCCAATATTTCTATTTGATTCTTTTTAATAAATATTGGTTCTTTTTAATAATCTCTTTGCTGTGCTCTTGAATGAATTTCTCATTCATACTGCAGTATTGTGACTTCCTATAAATGTTTGTATTCTCTTGGATCTTTCTGAGTTTTTTAAATTAGTTTTTATTTGTTTTAATTAGTTATACATGACAGTAGAATGCATTTGTGCACTTTGATATATCATACATAGATGGGATATAATTTCTCAGTTTTCTGAGTATACATGTTGTAGAATCATATTGGTCATGCAGTCACATATATACATAACAGAATTAAACAGACATAATTACTTTATCTTTTCTATCCCCACACCCCCTCCCCGCTCTTCAGTTCCCTATATCTAACCTAAGGTAATGCTATTCTTCTCTAGTGTCCCCTGTCTTATTGTGAATTAGCAATTGCATATTGGAAAAAACATTCAACCTTTGGTTTTTTGGGATTGGTTTATTTTGCTTAGCATGATATTCTCTAACTTCATTCATTTACTGGCAAATGCCATAATTTCTCTCTCCTTTAAAGCTGAGTAATATTCCATTGAGTATATATACCATATTTTCTTTATCTATTGAAGGACACCTAGAGTTGGTTCCATAATTTATTTATTGTGCATTGAGCTGCTATAAACATTGATGTGACTGCATTACTGTAGTATGCTGATTTTAACTCCTTTGGGTATAAACCGAGGAGTGGGATAGCTGGGTCAAATGGTGGTTCCATTCCAAGTTTTTCAAGGAATCTCCATACTGCTTTTCATAGTAGTCCCACCATTGAGTTTTTAAATTATCATTCTTTGAAGTTCTTATTAGGCATTTTATTCTAAAATCTATTGTTGTAGATGTATGTTCTTTTGGAGGCATCACATTGCCACCACCTCCCCATATTTCTTGTGTTCCCATGTTGAGATTTTCACATCTGATGGATCAGATGTCTCTACTACTACTATTATGGGGTGACCTTCTTATAAGCAGTTTATTTCTGAAGATATTTCTTGGGGTGTCTGTTATAAAATGTTGATTTGTTTCTGTCTGGGTACCAGATTATAGTCTCTCTGTAGCTTCTTTGGATTTGAATAGAGTTTGGGCACAATGCATATTGTATTAGAGACAGACCCATTAACTCTGCAGGCCTGTAGGACTGGGACATTCTAACAGTGTAGGAAGGTGTAGGTTACTTACATTGTGGCTACTCATACAATTGGAATAGTTGAGTATATTAGTTGATGGTAGTTTTCTCAGCACTTTTGAATGTAGCTCTGTAACTGGTAAGGGCCTCTTACCTCATATCAAAATATTTAGTAAAAATTATAAAGAAATCATAATACCCTAGAAAAACGAACACATTGCTGATGTTTTAACTAATTTAAACAATTACTTACACTAATTTCATTTAAAAAATTACTCATTAAAATGTGTGTCTCAGCCTTATAGATTGCCAACAGTGTGAAAAGCATTTAGATTAAGGAATAAGATAACAATGATGGTTGTCCCCAATGATTACATTTTGTTTTGGATATTTTAGTACAGGTAATACTGTATAAAATAAAAAAGCAATAGCTGTTAGAAAATACTTACATTCTTATCAATATTGCAATTCGTATTCTACAATTAAGAACTAAGTTAATCAACTAAGTTAATACAACTAAATCACAAGGTGATATATTGATCAATCAGGTGACCAATTTGGTACAGAAATGTACCAAAAAACAGTAGTTTTTTAATATATGGGAATGATTATTTAAGTAATATTGTGAAATAAATATGTCTTCAGGTAGAGTTTCTTTGGGTCTTCTAGATATTGGATCATATGGCAAATAGTTCAACTTCTCCTATTTGTATACCTTTGATTTCCTTTTCTTGTCTAATTGCTCTGGCTAGTGTTTCAAGGACTGTATTGAATAGAATTGATGACAGTGGACAGCCTTGTCTTGTTCCTTATTTTAGAGGAAATACTTTTAGTTTTTATTCATATACTATGATGTTGATTTTGGGTTTGTCATAAATGGCCTTTACAATGTTGATTTAAGTTCCTTCAATCTCTCGCTCTTCAGTGTTTTGTAACATGAATGCATATTGAATTTTATCAATGACCTTTTCTGCATTTATTGAGATTATTGTGTTATTTTTGTCTTTAATTCTGTTTAAGTGGTGAATTACATTTATTGATTTGCATATGTTGAACCAATCTTGCATCCCTGGAATGAAACCCACTTGATCATGGTGTATTATCTTTTAGATTTGTCTTTGAATGTGGTTTGCTAATATTGAGGATTTTTGTGTACATGTTCATCAGGAATATTGGTCTGTGTTTTTTTTTTTCTTGATGTGTCTTTGTCTTTTTTTGCTGGCTTCATAGGATGCATTTGGAAATGTTTCCTCTTTCAACCTCATAAAATAATTTGATAAATCCTGGTGTTAATTCTTCTGTAAAGGGCTGGTAGAACTCAGCTGAGAATCCATGTGGTCCTGGGCTTTTCTTTTTTGGAAGGCATTGAATTGGTATTTCAATCATTACTCAATATTCATCTGTTTAGGATTTCTATATCTTTCTTACTCAATTTGGGTAGGTCATATGTGTCTAGAAATTAGTCAGTGTTTTCTAGATTTTTCCAGTTTGTTGGAGTATCAGTTTTCAAAATAGGTTCTGATAATTCTATGAATTTCAGAAGGGTCTGTGATGATATCTCCTTTTCCTCTCTGATCTTATTGATTTGCATCTTCTCATTCTTTCTTTTGGTTAGTTTGGCTAAGGATTTGTCAATCTTATTTGATTTTTGAAGAACCAACTGTTACATTGAGCCTGTGTATTTTTTTATTAATTTTATTAATTTTGGCTGTAATCTTAATTATTACCTGTCTTCTACTGATTTAGGGGGTTAAGTTGTTCTTTTTTCTAAGGCCTTGAGGTGGTGCATGAGCTTATTAGGATCTCTGTAATTTTTTAACATAGCCATTCAGTGCTATAAGTTTTCCTTTGAAGTGATTTCATACTGTCCCAGAGATTTTGATATGGTGTATGTCTCTTTTCCTTCATTTCTAAGGATTTGATATCTATTCTTGTTTCTTCTTTGATCCATTCTTCATTTAAAAGAGTATTATTGTCATGAGCAACTAATAAAAAAATAAGAGTATTAAACTCTATGTGTGCATGTAGTTTCTATTAGTTTTCTTGCTGTTGATTTCTAGTTTCATTCCATTACAATCTTATAGGATACATGGTCTTATATCATTTTTAAAACTTTTTGTTTTTGTGTTTGCTGAGATTAATGTTGTGGCACAGAGAGCTCTTGTGACAAAACAGCATGGTATTGGCATTAAAATAGAGATGAAGACCATGGAACAGAATAGAAGACAGAGAAATCTACTGCTTATCACTATCTGATAGTTGACATAAGTGCCAAAAATATATTTTGGAGAAAAGACAACCTTTTTAACAAGTGGTGCTGTGAAAACTGCATAGCTATATGTAGAAAAGTGAAACTAGACCACTGTCTTGTGCCCTACACAAAGCTCAAATCAAAATGGATCAAAGACTTAGGAATTAGACCACATTACAATTGCTAGAAGAAAATATAGGCTCAACACTCCACCACATAGGTGCTGGCACCAACTTCCTTAACAAGACACCAAGAGTACAAGAAAGAAAACCAAGAATCAACAAGTGGCATGCCATCAAACTAAAAAACTTCTGCACATCAAAGAATATGATAAGGTGAAAAGAGCTTACAGAACTGGAGAAAATATTAGCCAGCAGCTCCTCTTCTAGGGTATTAGTAGCCAGAATATACAAAGAACTCAAGAAAACTTAATACACAAAATAAATAATCTAATCAGTAAATGGGAAAAAAGACCTAAACAGAAACTTTTCAAAACAAAAAACACAAATGGCCAACAAGTATGAAAAAAATGTTCAACGTCTCTAGCAATCGGGGAAGTGCAAATCAAAACTATACTATGATTTCATCTCACTTCAGTCTGAATAGCAGTGATGAATAATACAAACAACAATAAATGATGGTGAGGTTGTGGGGGCAAGTTACACTTGTGCATTGTTGGTGGAACTGCAGACTTGTATATTATCACTCTGAAAAGCAATGTGGAGATTCCTCCTAAAACTAGGGAAGGAACTATCATGACCTAGCTCTCCCACTCCTTGGTATTTTCCCCAAAAGATCTAAAGTAGGCATTCTATGGTGACAGTCATCTCATTGTTTATAGCTGCTCAATTCACAATAGCTAAATTATGGAATCAACCCAGATTCCTATCATTAGATGAATGGATGAAGAAATTATCATATATGTACAAACACACAGTGGAGTTTTACTCAGTCATAAAAACGAATGAAATCATTGCCAGTAAATGGATGGAAATGGAGAATATCATACTAAGTGTAATAAGCCAAACTCAGAAACTCAAATGTTGAATTTTTCTTTTATATGTGGAAACTATATTAAAGGAAAGAGAGAGGAAAGGATAGTATAACATAAAGATCCAATAACATATAAATTAATAGATGAGTGAAAGAAGGTCTAAGAGTAAAGAATGATGAAGGGGAGAAGGGAGGAAAAATGGGGAAGGATCATGAACTGAATTTGATTTCCATGCAGGTATGAGTTTGGACAAACTGAACTACTATGTACAACTATAAACCTCTAATAAAAAGAAATGAAGTAATTCTTCAGTGACATTCTGAAAAGTGTCAATTTCGTAATAAGAAATATGTGGGGCATTTATGAATAATTATAACAAAATAACTTCTCAGGGAATTTGCAGAAGTCTTGAATAAACTCAAAGATGTACCATCTTCCTGGAGAACAAAAAAGGATAAAATTGTAAACTGTCATTTATTTTCAAATTAACTTGCTTGCTTAATATCATCTCAAATTTGCCTTATAAGATTTCTTCATTCAGTTTTGAATACAGAAATGCTAATGATTTTAAAAGAATGCATAAGAAGATTAATACCATTTTCAACAAATAGGTAAATAAATGGGTTACTTATATCTCTTGTTATTAAAGTATAGCTTTTGAATATTTAGTAGTCAGTGTAAGACTAAATAGAAATTAACTGACAAGAGGGCTCAGAAACATTGTTTATTTTATATATAAGAATTTTTTAAAATATAAGTATGCAAATGATGCTCTTAATTGACTAACTATAAAAATAATACTTGAGTTAAAATGATGCTATAAATATAATTGGAATATAAAGTAATCACTAAAATAAAATAAAATAAAAATTTGGATAAATCCATATTTAAAGATATAAAAATTATGTTAAAATGTATAGACAATATTTATGCACATCAAACATGTTGAACATCTCTAATCTTTAGAGAAATGGAAATCAAAGTCATAGTGTGATAGCACTTCACACACATTCAGATGACCATTGTAAAATAATGGTAAGGAGTGTTAGCAAGAATGTGGTGAATTTGAACCCTTTTGATTTGCTTGCAGAAATATAAAATGATACTGCTTGTATGTAAAACAGTATGGTGGTTACTAAAAAATATACAGAACTATTATGTGATGCTATAATTTGATTTTGAGATATAAAACTCCCAACATTTGAAAGCACATACTTGGATGAACATCTTGTATAGCCATGATTATGGCAGCATTATATACAATAGACAAATAGTGGAAGCAACCTAAAGTCCATCAATGGATGGATGGATATACAAAGGGTGTTATGTGTAAGTATAATGGATATTTAGCCTTAAAAGTTCTGACACATGTACTACCACATGAATGAACCTGGATATGTACTTCACTCAACTGTGCCAAGTGAAACAAACCAGTGACAAAGACAAATATTGTGTAATTCTACTTACATGATAATGTCACATGGTAGTCAAATTCAAAGATACATAAAGTAGAATGGTAATTGACAGGAATTGGAGCAAGGAGTAATTATATATTGTTTGATGGGCAGAGTTTCAGTCTGGCAAGACCAATAAATTCTGGAGAGGGTTGGCAGTAATGGTCACATGACTAAGTGAATATACTTAAAAACACTAATCTCTGCACTAAACAATGGCTAAAATAGTAAATTTTATGTATATTTTACCACAATAAGTAAAACCAAGCACACATGCTTCCCTTGAAAAAACGAAAATGCACACAACTTGGAAAACATTTTCTGCAGGAATGCCAAATTGACATTCTTAATACAGAATGTCTAATAAACATTTTATAATTTTAACCTTCAACTAAAAACACAAGGAAATAATGTGAATTGATGAAAGAGATGGCAAAGAATTATAAAATAGACAACTTCATTAGCAATAAATAATAGTTTTAAAACAGGAATAAAATTTTATTCACCCTTTCAAATTAGTGAAAATTAAAAATTTGCAATTTTGAGGTAAACTTTGATACAGTGAGAGAACACTGTCATATACTATGTAAGAATGTTATGATTTTTCTGTAATTACAAGGTAATTAACCACAAAAATGTCCACAGTCTTTGATTAAATCTTGTCACTTTTATGGATTTAATTTAGAACAATTGCAGAGATGAAGGAAAAAGTCTATTTCATTATAATTGTCTAAAAATAATGTTAAATAAAAAAATACTAAATTGTTTCCAGAATTTTGTTAATAGAGGAAAAAGACTGGAGAAAATGTAGCAATATGTTGTGACAATCTTTATTTTGGACTTTGGATGATTTTTTTTTTTTTTTGGTAAGTTTTCTGTTAAAAAAAAAGCAACTTAGTTAAAATTAAAAGTGTTCCTATGTTGATCATCTATTCAGTTCATAATTTATTTTTTGTAAGTATTCTTAAATAAAAGTATATTCTTCATTTATCTTATTTCACCTCTCCTCCAGGCTTGTTAAGTCACGTTGGGAAACTCCTGTGTTTGTAATCAAAGTGTGAAGATAGGAGAATGAAGGGACAGAAGTTTAGAACAAGATTGTCACAAGTTCATTGAAGTGACAAAGGACAGAGTATGAGCAGGACCTGCTTATGTAGCTTCTCTTAACTCTGAGGCAAAATCCGTAGACTTTATTTTTCCAGATTTTGTCCTGGGATGAAGAAGTTGAACATGCATGTTAATAATGATACAATTTGAATAAGGATATACTTTAAAACATCAGGATTCTGTTGCACCATAGATTTGGGTCATTCGCACATTCACTCATTAACTTAACACATGCTTATGAATTACTAGCTATGTCTTGGTATTTGGGAACAATAACAATGTATATGGTGGCCCTCTTTGACCACATTGCTGAGGATATAGTGAGTCCTTCAGTTCTTCTTCAGGTGATAATGGTAGTCCATTCCTATATTATTCAGTGACTATTTGACCTTTGCTTGTACTATTTGCTTCTTTCACATTGTACCCTGATTTAGACGGGCCATCTGCAATCTCTCTTCTAGTTCCGTTTTGATTCTGGGGGCCATTCCCGCAACTGCCTAGAAAGAGCTCCTAGTTCATGGTCTCAGTGTTGAGTTGGGCTATTCTCTATTACATTTTCATCACAAGCTCCAATTCACATAGTATTTATCCAAGTAGAAAGGATTTTACAACCCCTATAGTGGCACTTTATGTTAAAATTGCAGTCAATTCATTTGCCCCTACATAAAGTGATTCCCTTGATACCAATAACTTCAATCTTATCAAATATTCATTCAAAGCTCTGCTTTACTCCTCATTTTTTCCATCCTCATGACTTTTTCTCAGTTGATCTTTTTGAATGTGATGTTAGTGTTATTGTAGAACAGTATAATTGGAGACATGTGGAGACACTCTAGTCCAAAAAGCTGCTTCTCAAACTCAGACTTTCTAGGTCCTCCTGAAATATGTGAGTGTGTATGTATATACTCATATATGTATATATGTGCATGTGTGTGTGTGTGTGTGTGTGTGTATATGTATAAAATATATTTGTTAAGCAAAAGACCAGTCCTTAATTTCAAGAGTTTTCTTAGGATTGGCACCCATTAATCACCCTGTACATTATACCAGGCACTATGCTACACTATCACCCAAATAATTTTTAAGGACTACACTTAGAATATAATAAAATGCCCAACACTAGAATATTCTCTGAGCTTGCTCTTACAAAAGATAAGTTGTGAAAATGTGGATGAAACTTGATATGAATCTTGTTTTCCTAAATAGTAACAGTTGAACTTTAATAAATTATTTTACTGTCCAGGTCGCAGCATTCCCTACATATAAAATAACAATAGTATAAATTATTGATTCAGATTTTTATATAGATTAGATGAGACAGAATTTCATACCTGTGCTTGACATATACTATGCACTCAGTAAACATTATTAACATTATTAGCCTTGCTGCAAGTTCAAAGGGATTGCTTATGTGATCATGTTCCTTAATTCTTTCTTCATAAACATTTTGATACATGGTAATTAAGTATATTCATGGCTGTGGAATGAGGTAGAAATCATGCTGGTCATAATGGGGTGTGTATTTTGGTTTAAACACTAACAATAATTAGCCCCATCAGAGTAGAGTATCATATTATGTCTATCATAAATAATTTCCTTTTCAATAAAATACCTTATTTCTCAAATGATCTATTAGTTTAATTGATAAGTGTTTACAGTATACTTTGTAAAACATTTGCAAATGTGCTTATTATGTAATAATCAACTTTTACTATCACTTTCCTCATTCTTACTGTCTGTTCTTCTCTTTGAAATCTTTGTCTTCTGAATCTTAAAATTTTATTACAGGTCAAATATTATTTGGAGTTCTTGGGACCAGAAATGTTTTGGATTTTTTTTTCTGATTTTGGAATATTTGCATATACATAAAGAGGCATGTTGGGGATGGAACCAAGTCTAAACACAAAACTTACGTTTCATGTACACCCCATATACACAGTTTGAGTGTAGTTCCATATAGCATTTTGTGTTCCTGTGTTTTGGCTTTGATCTACCATGTGAGGTCAGATAGGGAATTGTCACTTTTGTAGGAACGTGTTGGTGCTCAGAAAGTTTCTGATTTAGAGCATTTCTGATTTCTTAGATTAGGGATGCTTAATCCATATAAAAGCAGATAACTCTTCTACCATGTAATTGACTTAATAGAGACCTTTCAAAGGATTCTATTGATATAGCATACGCCATATGATTTCCCCTGAAATAAAATAGAAACTTCTCACTTGCTGTTTGCCTTTTCTCCAAGGCAAAATTACTTTTGTTCTCATCACCATGACTTTGTGCCCTTCATTTCACTCTAAATGTTAACACCTGTAATGTTTTTTTTTTTTTTTCACTCTATTGGACTGTTATTGAACTGGATTGAGTTTCAAAGACTACACATACCACCTTAGCTCCCTGTTTCCTGAACCTCATATTTTGCCATGTTTCCTTCCTTCAATATAATGACACTTTCTGAACACATCCCCACCCTCCCTCCGCCCCGGGTTCCAGGCAGGCCAGTACATTCTCATTTTTAAGAGAGGGACCATGTCATTCTCGGGAGCACAGCTCTTTGCAGAAACTTGACCCTTAATTATTACTGATTGCCTGTTTGTCTGGAGCTGGTCTGGGCTCTGCTTGCGTGCTGTCCTTCTCCACATTGTGTCCTTTTCATTTGCAGACCCACACCCACCTATTTGTCCTGCTTGCCAGCCATTAACTAGCCTGCCGCTACCTGTCCTGCACTACTCCGCAGCTGTTATTTCACTGCCCGTCTCAGACCCAGAAAGCCACTCTTGAATTCATCTGCCAGCCTCAGTCTGGGCCCTGGCCCAGGATGAGGAGAAAGAGCGGACAGGAATTAGATGGCCTGCCACATGCTATCAAAGGTATCACGTTCTCCCCAGGTCCCAGGCTAACCTGAAATACCAGTGTGAAGCCATTCTGTCTCTTAACAAATACAATCTTGGGTCATCTGAGAGTTTGCATAATTTAGAAAGTATAAGAACATATGTTCCAAAAATTTGAATAGGGTAATAGAATAAAAAAACTGCTAGAACCTAGATATTAAATCAGAATGAAAACTCCCCAGAATTACTTACAGTATGCTTGTTAAATCTTGGGATAATTTCAGAAAACTCTGGAAATCTGATAAACTTTACACAGCAGAATCCTATTTCTGTACATATTTCTGTAGGATACATGTGTCTTTTAAGTGTCGGACAGGCTTACTCCAAACTTGCTGTCTTCACTCAGGTTGAAATGCTCATGGTTCTTTATCTATAAAACCCCTCACCTTTCAAGTATGATACTTTATTTACCCCTTTCATGGAACCTCTGGTTAGTTCAGCCTCATGGAGTTAATTGAGGCTAATGCTAAACAGACATTAGACTTAATGTAGAGAATATGGAATTTAATTTAGGCTTGTCACTTATCAAGGGATTCGGAGTAAGTCACTTATTTCCTGATGCTCCTTTTCTTCACATGCATGTCGGGAGTGACATTGAAGTGTTGTTTCTATAAGATCCAATCAGTAAATCTATAATGATGTTCAGTAAACTACAATGATAGAGGCATGTATAATAATATTTCCTCCAAATGTGCTCCTTCTATTATTCTTGCATGTAGAATTTTTACAGAAAAAATTGGTAACTACACATTGGGAAAAGGTACAATGACAGCTAACAGTGGAAAGCAGTCACTGATGTAGATTTTCTATGAGTAATCCTTCACCAACCTTAGTTTTATTGTTCCCATTTCTACAAATAAGGAAACTGGGGCAAAAAGAAGATTAAGACCTAGCCAAGAACATACAGCTAAAAGCTGGTGGAACCAAGACAATGCAGGCTGTCTCTGGAGAGCTTACATTCTTAACCAGTAATTATTCTTACCTTTCACGATGCTCTGGGTGTTGAGTTTGGTCCACTCCTTTAATTTCATTCATGTGGAAAAAAAATTCTCCTGAAACATACTTCTCTGGAACATACTTCATCATAGCTTCTCTGGATCTCGTGGGAGCTGGCACTGAGCAGAACCAGCAAGACAGGATGTTTTGCTAGTCTTTCCAGCCACTGTGCCCTCAGATTGTGAATCAGTTCTTCCCTGTGTCCTGTGGGGCCTTTCAGGGCCACTCTCATGAGGACAGATATCTAGCCACCCCATCATTCAATGCTGTCATGCATTTTATCTCTGTTTTATTTCATCTTGAATGTAAGAGTGTCTGAAGTTTTACAGAATTTTCCAGCAAGAAAACTCTCCATTATCAGGGTTCTAAACCTGGCCGTTCTAACAAGTCAATTTACATCAGGGTGTATCTATGACCTACTCCCCAGAAGTGAGGCTTCCCAGGGATGGCATATGTGGAATTTCCTGGAATAAAGGTTCACTTTCTGCCCATGACTAACATGAGCTAATGTACTTGGTATACAGGGTAATTCCCTAGATGACACCCTGGCTAGGGTGTTTGGCAGTAAGATGATTTCACATATAACACTGCCAAAATTTCTGGCTGTTTTCTCTTGACTCGATAACCACCTTACACTCTTTCTGATTCTTTTGTTCCAGCTGTACCTATGCCTGTGGTTGTCTTGCTACAGGCCCTTGTTTGAAAGATTCCTCTCTCTCTCTCTCTTTTTCTTTCTTTCTCTCTCAAAGTTTTCCTGGTTAGAATAAATAATCTCCATATCCAAAAGTATAGAAAAGATTATGGGTAGTTTTTTTATTACCTTTTTTTTTTGATAATGGGGATTGAACACAGGGGCACTTAACTACTGAAACACATCACCAGCTTTGCTTTTCTTTTTTCTTTTTTCGTTTTTTTGTACTTATTTAGAGGTGGGGTCTCACTGAGTTGCTTACAGCCTCACTAAACTGCTGAGGCTGGCTTTGATTTTGTGATCCTCCTGCCTCAGCTTCCCAAGCCACCAGTATTATAGGTGTGCACCATCACATCAGGCTGCACATTAAAAAAAAAAAAAAATATTTGCCAGCTGACTGGGTCTAACACCACTGAAGAGATCCTAGCTTCTCCTGGTTTAAATATCAACGGCTTCCTCAGATAAAACTGAAAAAGATACAGTAGCTCTCTGTTGGGCCCTGCAATAGACCCTTTAAATCTGCAAGATCATCCCTGCCAGTACACCAAAGGCAAGGTGTTTAATGGATACAGATTAGGTGATTAGTGTCCACTGGGTGCATCAAACCTTGTTCCCAAGTACATTTGACAGGATTATCTTTGATTTTCCTTATGTGGGTGTACTGGGTGTAGTTATATAAGGAAATGTAGCAGGTCCTGACTGTCACATAGAATAGCGTACATTGTCAAAACAAATGATCTTAAAATTTCAGTGACTGAGAACCACACGGGTTGATGGTTACACATGCTACAACGCCCTCATGTTATGGGTGAGGGACATGCAGGTCTTCTGGATGTTCTCAATATTGTCATGCAAAGACCTGGATGATAGATCATCCTTCTCAATGTGATCCACACACCAAGGAGAAGGGCCACTCCTACACTGGCTATTTAAACTTGCACTTGTAAGCTGCACATCACTTTTACTCACATACCATTTCTTAAATATAGTCTTCTGTACCTTTTTATATTAGCAACCTTAGTCAACAAGAATTCAGAAACAGTTATGTATGAATTAATGCCCTTCAAGGAAAAAAGGAGATTTCATTTGCTATTTGAAATTTAAGATTTGCTAAAAAAAAAAAAAAGGCATTGGTTGGGAAAATTGTCACAGAAAATGGGTAAAAATGTTTGAAAATTGGGAGCATTTTACAAAAATTTTTTTCAGAACATTGAATCTGTTTTATGTAGCATTTACACACATTTCATGTTTACAGAAAAAGGTCAAGATTCTAATAGAGGCGTAATGGCTGCACAAAGCCTTCCGTTTTAACTCAGTTTTTACAGTGCTCATATATTATGTGTATAATTTTAAAAGAGAAAGAAAATGTGTGAGTGGCAAAGAGAATAAACTCTGTATTTTCTCACCTCATTAAATATGTCTTGATATACATCCAAAGCACATCAGTCTCAATGTGTGACTCTTAGTCTCTCCCTCTTTGATTCTAGGATGTGGCTCACCTTGCTCTTCTGTTTAAAAGCAATCTGTTAAGGCTGGCAGCCCTATTCCTTTCTGTCTTTTTCAGTAGCAGCTCAGAAATTTGCCACTCGCTTCTGTATCTCTCCCTCTATCTTCCTTACTGGTTGATCATTTTCTGAAATTTGAACTTGCCAACCATGTCCTAACTTTTCCCTCTACCCTTATTTTATTTAGTGAAAGAGAAAGCATAGTAAATTGTATGCTGCTACTTGTAGCTTTACTCTGATAGTGGCACATGTCACTTCACATATTTCATTAGCTAAAGCAAGTCATATAGTCACCCATAATGTGAAAATGCTCAAATAGGATGTGCCAGGGGAAAAAAAAGCTGATAAACAACATGAGTCATATGTGCATCATCCTAGACACCTAGGTCAACTATTTGTCTTTAGATGGTGTTATTCAGAGAGACATGCAGTATTTGAATAATCTTATCCCATACTTATCTTTTAGTATTTTCCTTATTTTAATTCACTGGCTTCCAAAATGTTAAATAAAACCAGTGATAGTGGGGGATCTTGTTCTATTCTTGATTTTAACAAAAATAATTGGATGAATATTATTTTGGGATGTTAATTTTTTTAAATAAATGATGTCAACATTCCAAAGTTTCTTTCTTTTTTTAGTTTAATATTTTGGTCCTCAATAAATAATTTCTTTATTCAGGATTTTGGTACTAACTAAATTATGTGAATTTTTTGTGGGGAATTACATGAATATATTTTCTAATATAAACCCACGTTGTAAATCTGAAGCAAATCCAACCTGATCAGGAGACTTAATCATTTTATATATTCCTGGATTCAGTTTGCTTATGATGAGTCATTGAGAATTTTTTTCTTTTTTGGCACTTATGTACATGAGCTCAGTGGGTCCACAATTTTCTTTTTTGCATTCTCCTATCTTTTAAAAACATATATCGAGATTATAATAGCCTCATAAAATAAGTTAGAAAATAGTCTCTTATTTGACTCACAGAATATTTTTTTAAAATTAGAATTATGTTTCCCCAGAATGTATGTATAACTGATTTACAACACTCTGAACTCCTTTTTTTTTGTTGTTGTTTTTTGTTTTTTGGGGTTTTTTTTGCAGGTATAAATTTAACTGTAGACTATTTATGTAATAAATAAAACAATTCATGTATATTATTTCCTCTTCTTAATTAATTTTTTTTGTTTTATTGAGGTATAATTTGCATAAAGTGCACAAATCTCCAGGTTATGGCTTGACAGGTGTTTTCCAATGTGTCCCCAGGTGTCACTGCTACCCATCTCAGGATGTAGAGTGTTCTCAGCACTCCTGCACACTCCCTTAAACCCATTCTCATTTGCTCCTCTTAAAGAGATAGCGCAATCTCACCTCTGGAACCAAAGTTTTAATTTGCCTGTAACTTAACTTTGTATAAATGGAATTGTGGAGCATGTGCTTGGCACATCTGACTTCTTTTGCTCACTGCCGAATCTGTGCAACTTACTAGTGTTGCTGATTATAGCATTTGTTCAATTCTTTTCATTAAGTTTTATCATTGTATGTATATACCATAATTTATTGATGTATTTCATAGTTGTCAGACATTGTATGGAAATAGTATAATTTTTTTTTGATGTATTCTGTAGTTGGAAGACATTTGGATTGTTTTCAGTTTCTTCAATAAGCTTTGATAATGTTTTCAGGAACTTGTCCAATTTGTTGAATTCAAGTTAATTGTCATAAAATTGTCTACGATGTTGTCTTATATTTGTAATCATACTGCATGTGTAGGTTCTGCCCCTATTGTATAACTAATATTACTTATTATACATCCATTGGTATTTTTTTTCTTACCTAATTATGGCAGAAACTAGTCAGTTTTAATAGTAAATCTGTGACTCCCAAAAGCCCAAGAATTAGGGTTATTCCTTTATTTTGGCTAAAAACAGGAGTTAGATCTCAAATACTTGAAGAACTGAGATTCTTATAGTCTTGTTACAAGACTTATTAAAGGTTTATATGTAAGCTTTTCTAGAGTAATGAGGGGGAAATTGCTTATTGTTGTTTAAGTTAAACATGATTTTCTTGACTTTTCATAATGAGGATATTCTGATTGTGATATCATACCTTTACAAGTATAAAAATAAGTTGTGAGCAACTCAAAGAAAAGGTCACAAACTCCATTCCTGTTGTTGGTGTCCCTTTGCAATGTGACTGCCACTCCCTCTTTGAGAAAGGGAATCAATTTCACAATCCTTGAATCTGTGCTGGGTCTTTCAAGTTTCGGTGGTCAATAGAACATTAGCAGACATGATGCACATGGAGGCTTGGAAAGTACTTGCATGTAAGGGCTTTCATTTTCTGTTCCTTCAAATATTTCTGCTACTATCAGAATGAACCTAGAGTAGATTCCCATAGCTGTCAATCCAATTGACATCAAACCATCTGCTAGATGGCAAGGCCAAATCAGACCATACAGCTCCACCCAAGCTGGTCCAAACTAGAAGAACTACCCATTGAATCCATGGAAATATAAATAAAAGATGGCATATGGCTTCATATGCTTAACTAATTTTTTTGATACGCACTTTTGCTCTATTTTTCCTCTTTCTAATTTCTCAGGCATTTACAGGGGTAGGAAACTCTTGGTACATAATTCACATATCAGATGCTCTCAGGATTGATAGTACTAAGTTTTAAAAGTTGAGATATATGACCATCTATTGTCTTCTCTTGCAAATGACAGCCACAGTCTCTTAATATGGAGCAGAGGTGTTCATCTTAGATTGTCCATTTTGGGTTATGACTTATACTACAAAGTAAATAGTAGTTGTTCTATGATGAAGAAATTATCCTGGACTAATGACCAAAATGATATACTACAGCATAATAATTAAAAACTAAAATCAGTCCTTATAAGAATGAAGTCAGTCACTGAAGAATTTTGTTTTGAAAACAGGTTGATTGCATGTCTTAATAGTATATCTGAATAGTCTAATTCACTATATTATATCTATTTAAAAATATTTTTCCAAATTCTTAGAAGTCCTTACTTTTTAGCTTGTTTCATTGTAAAATTTGTTTTTAATTTAAAATGTCCCTGTAAGAATATAATAATCAAGAATGAACTAGTGTACTTTGACAAAAGGTACAAAGTCTAATGCTAGAATGTGCTCATGGGAGAGAAATTAGAAGGAATTGGGGAGAAGATGATTTGGTTTGTTTCTGAAGGCCTAACAAGAAACACCATAGGAACATTTCTTATTTCTAATATTGTGGCTTTGTTCTCTATAAGTTATTATATTTAATAATATGTTTAGCTGTAAATGTAGTAATTCACAGAGAACAAGTTCTCTGAACAATTGGCTAGTTGTTTCCCTAGCAGGTTTTCCATTTTAAAGATCCAAATGGAAGGCTAGAAATATCTGTTGAATTAGAGCATTTCTCAACTAAAATGAGATACCCAAGGGGGCAGAACTGACCACAACCATGAGTGGATAAATACATACATATTCAAATGCAATTAGGCAGCTAAATTCAGCAATCTCATTGCTTCTATAGTTAATGAAAATCCCTGTTTTCCAAACTCAACAGTTAAGATTATGAGGAACATCTGATATTATCTCTTAAGAAGTTTGTGTATTCAGAAGAGGGTATCCTGGGGTGAAAGATATAATAACAACAGTGACAGAGTTGTCAGGAAAAACTTTCTTCAATGGACTAAACTTTTAGAGCATTAATATAGAGTTTAGAATCTCATTTGGTTTGTATCCCCTAAAAGAAAGAACATGAGAAATTAGTGTTTCTGATGGGATACATCGTTTTGATTAAAGAATTAAATGGATGAGGTGTATGAAAACAGAAGAGATAAGGGACCAAAGGGGGATTATAGGATAAGGTGTGCTGCTACTTTAAAATTATGCATGCACGATACCATCCTGGTCCCTCCCCCTGTTTGAAGTTACCAGTTGAAAGCCTGGGGGAGCTCAGTTCCTGACAGGCCACCAAGGAGACGACACTGTGACTTTCAGGTAACTAAGTGTTTGCTGTGCAGAATACTTTACCTGGGCACCCAAGTCTTCCTTCCAGCATTCTGCTGCTGTGGCCTATTTCCTAAGAGCAACCTGGTTTATGGTGGTGTTGCCAGGCAACGAGGGACCGTGGTCTTGTTGAAGAGCCATTTGTCACATTCAGTGGACTGGTTGAAATGCAATAAAGAAATGGTAACTCAGCTTATTTATCAATACAATTACTTACACAGTATTAGGAATCCATATTTAACCTACAAATATGTAGTCATATGAGGAAACACTAACACAAATGTTTGCTAAATATTAAGGCATAGGACAGACAGATGGTGTTAGATTTCTAATCAGCTTTACTGTAAGCTTAAAGTTGCTGCACATGCTGGGATAAGGGGAAAGGCCCAAACTGCTTTGCTAGCTTTATTTTGGGCATCTGCAAGTTAGCTCTGGGTTACAACATACGGTGCATGTGTAAAGAAAATCTATACAATTCTTTACCTCATTAAATACAGTAGACAGTGCTAATGCCCCGGGGTGGAGTAACAACCTAAAGTTGCTATATGTTCAAACATATTATTAATGATTGCATAGAAATAAACAAACTGGTTGTCCTGTGGTCTTTTGAAGTTCCTGATTTGTTCAATAAAATCTAGATATTTATCAAAGGAATGACTATTTTATTCTATGAAAAGTGATTTAAAAATATTTTTGAAGAATTTCAGAGTTTCCCATCAGGGGCTCAAAATCCTTATACTTAGGATGACATAAAGTTTTAAAGACTCAGCAGATTACACTTGACATGCTCTGTTTTTGATTCCTAGACACCAGCTCCTCCTCATGTCTTGGCCACCACTAAGAACGTCTTTAGTTTTATCTCCGTGTGAAAACGAGCCTGCCATTTGCCCAAGATGGAGGAGTATCTCAACACTACTTAAAGGAACCTGCTTCAAAGTGTCGCTGGCAAGCGGAGCGGGCCTGATTATTTATTTAGGAATGCCTTCTCAAGAGAAGAATGCTTTTTTGTAAACATGAATTGCCTGGCTCTTTCATTAGGCTTTGGTATCTTGTTTCAGGTTATTGAAACATTGATCTTTGCCTATTTTGCTTCAGTATCGTTGGCTGACTCCCGGGGTCTTTTCCCAAGGCTGGAGAATGTAGGAGCTTTCAAGAAGGTTGCACTTGTGCCAACCCAAGCAGTGTGTGGACTCCCACACCGAAGCACTTTCTGTCACAGCTCTGTGGATGCTGAGAGTATTCAGTTCTGTACCCAGCGGTTTTGCACACAGGGTTGCCCCTACCGATCTTCCTCCCCTACGTATACTGCCCTGTTCTCAGCAGGCCTCAGGAGCTGTCTCATCCCAGACAAGAATGATCTGCATCCTTACTCCCAGAGCAACTCTACAAGTTTTATTTTTGGAAATCACAAGAATTGCTATTCTTCTCCTCCTTCTCCGAGGCTGGTGGAAGCATTTACATTCACTGTGTGGCTGAAACCTGAGCGAGAAGGTGTAATGTAAGTAGTAGTGTGTTTTCCATTTTCCTAGGACCCTGCAAAATCAGTAGTAGTGGAAATGATTGCAACCTACAGTCCAAACTAGAAATGAAGACTAACACCATGGGACTCACATGATTGAAGGAAAACTACTATATTAATCTCTATTCCTAGTTTACAGTCCAGATATTTTTTTCTAAATTGTGTTCTCTATTCTGTGGATGAAGTGGACTATGAAAAAAATGTGTTAAAATAGTTTCAAGGCAGGCAGGTAGGCATTTTTATACTTGAATCACTTATTTCTGGGCAGGTTAGCTATACCTTTGGTCTTAGCCTTTGGAGGCGTTGTGAGACTCAGCGTGAGTTTTAAGGCATGGCCACTACAAATAATTGATATATTTTTAAGTCCTGGTCTAATTTATATAAATGAAGTGTGCCTAGTAGGCTATGAAATTTTTATCAGGCAGATAGCAGCATTCTGAGGGCTTAGGACTATTTTATTCATTCTTATTTTCCTAAGAAGGGTGTTTGACTCAAGGATGTTCAGTAATATGAGTTGAAGATAGGAATAACACTTCATCTCTGAACAGATATAGCTTTTGGCCTTTTACTTCATGCTGTTTTCATTTTTCAATTAGTTAATAAATTTCTAGGTAAGTGTGAGAGATTGTAAAAGCTATTCATTGCAGCAGCAATGCTTTCAAAAGAAGTTTCAGACAGACTTCTTTACTACTATCTTTTGTAAGTTTATTTAATCACCTGTTTTTCATTCTGTAGTCTTTTCTCAATTGATAAGTGATGTTTCTATTTAAATAGAGCCAATGTACTTTTAATAAGTAGGATAGTTCTAAGGCTTTTTTTTCCCCTTACTTTGTGTGAAAGTATTGGCTGAATCTAAAAACTTGGGAAAGAAACCAGGAAAAGTCTTATAGTCTCATAAGCAAATATGACTTAAATGTCTTGAGTGTTTAGTTTTAATTTGTTAAATGAAAGTTTGCAGTTTTCATTTTGTTTTAAAATTTGCAGAGGAAACAATCACAAATCATTATCCTTATTTCTATAGCTCCCCTAGGAGAAAACCTTGTTTTCATATTATTGGAAATTGCAGTAAATCCGAGATACTCTATTTATGTAACTAGCATCCACAGTCTTAAACTGTGCTCCCTTGAAAAAATAGGGATAGGATAAAATAATTTTTCTAAGTTTAAATGGACATAACTTTACCAGATCCATCTTCTATTGGCATTGTTTAGTATAAATGAGACGTGTATTTATAGAGGTGGTAGCATGGTTTATGGTTTTGAGAGTTTCTTGCTTTTATCAAGGTCGTTTTCATTCTCTAAACTAAAATACCAGTGGGAATTGGGGGAATTTCGGGGTGTTTGCACTAGATAAGTAAAACAAACAAAACATGGATTATCCAATTATTGTTTATCCAGGAGCAGAATAAATCCAGTTCCTAAATATTTTGCTACCTGCCTTCCTCTCACATTTATTATCTACCAAAGCTAGTATGTTTACAAGCAAACAAAATAGCAAGGAAGATAATCAATAACATATTAAGAAATGCATTTTCAGTAAGCTTGGGGAAATAAGTCTGCATTTGGCAAATACATTCTTGAGTAATGATCAAATTCTCACTTGTAGATTTAAACTCAAGAAAAATGAACAGAGGCAAATTCTTCTTCGATTGTTTAAGACCTGGAGGCAGGGGATACAGAGACATTCTTGCATTCCAGAGAATTAGAAGTATTCAACTATCAAAGAGTTGAAAAAAAAATTTGCAGGATTTATGTAAAACCTTTATGTCCACTAAAATTATTTGCCCAAACTAAAAATGTACTTGCTCTCATATCGTTATTACCAAAGCTGAATTATTAGTGTCAGTAAAAAAGTGACTATTAGTCTTCTCCAATCTTGTTATCTCCCAACTTTCAAAAAAAAAAAAAAAAATAGATGCAGATGAGAAGATATGATTTGTAAAAGATGAACTCTTTAAGGAAAGTTTTAAAACATCCTTAACAGTAATTCTTGGTTGGTCCAATATCACCTTGCCTCTTGGATGCCTATAGAATTGATCACTTTTTGAGGGTCTGTGTATATCAGGTATGCTTCTATCCCTAGGATACTAGTGATCTAATGGAGAACATAAATGGGTCCTTGCCTTTACTTAGCATAGCGAGTTAAATGAACACAAAGAGAGAACTCTTACATGACCTTGAAGAGAGGAAGAGGGTTCCAGGATCAGGCATAATTGTAAAGATGCTGGGGCTGAGTAGGTAATAGTCAGATGAAGAAAGAGACTCAGAATTTCAGAGCCATGTCACTGCATTTGAGTATAGAAGTGACTTTTATAAGTAATTTGGTAATTAGTGTAACACAATAGCTAGACATTTTCCAAAACTTCTTCTATTAAAAAATTTTACTGTAGTCTTATAATATTGGCCATTCACCCCAAAACATTAATATTCTCTGAATGCCTCAGTTGGGCTGTATGTCATGGAGAGGTAGTCAGACATCTTACAGGAACTGGCTTTGGCTTCTGGCCAGTTGATGATGGGGTAAGTAGAGACTATAGCTGTCCATTTTCCATTTCATCATGGGAATTAAATAGAGCGATTCTGACTTCAGGGCTAACAATTTCAAGCTTTTCTTGGACACTGAATTCTCTTTACATAAAAAAAAGAAAAAAAAAAGATTTGCACTGGTGACTCAATACCCAAGTGGGATGTCGTATGTTGTACCACTTCCTATAAAAGAAATAGCAGAGGAACTAATGAGCCAATAGGCTAAATGTTAGTTTTGCAGAATGATTCAACCACTTTAGTTTCCATCATGAATCTCTAATGAAGGGTGTTGAGGCTCTGGGGAATATATTGTAAATAAGAATAGTATTTTTTTCTTGAAATAAAATGGCTTCTTCATTGGAATAAAACTTGCTTTGAATATAATGACATACAGGCACTCATTCATAGTGTACCATTTTGAATGGAATTTGGGGTCACATTAATATCACTGTAACTGCACAATGCCTTAGCATGTCTTTTTGGTTAGAGGCTGACCTTTTCTCTCTTTTCTGGTTGCTTCCTAAGGTGTGTTATAGAAAAGACGGGGGATGGGCAGATTGTGTTCAAACTTACAATATCCAGGAAAGAGACCATGTTTTATTATCGCACAGTAAGTGGTTTGCAGCCTCCAATAAAAGTAATGACACTGGGGAGAATTCTTTTGAAGAAATGGATTCATCTTAGTGTGCAGGTGAGTTAAATAAAAAACATTTAACATTTGGTTAAACACAGGGATCTCTCTTCCTTTTTCACTCACAAAATCCAGAGCAATCATCTTTTAGATTTCAGGTATGTGTAAATGACAACCAAAGAAAAAAAATATTTCAATGACCTAATGGTATCCTCTTGATAAACTACCAGACCTCTCTGCCTCTGAAAAAAAAAAAAAAACCCTGCTATTAAAACTTCCCCAGAAGCTTAAGGACAATCTTCTTTATGGTAATAATATATTCAGTAAATTTTGCTTAGTTTAGTTAGTATATTTTATTTTGCTGAAAAACATGTAAGAACTCTTGGCATCCTGTATTAATTTTATTAGTCATGTCAGTGTTCAAGCCTTTGCCTGATTCTTACAGCTGTCTTTCTCAGATAGCATCTGATGATGTGAATAAAATTTGGTTGCTACATTAAAATGGTGACCTTAGAACAAATGAACTTTACACTTGAGGCACTCAAAAGGTGTTATATTATTATTTTAGTTGTCAACCATAGTTTGTATGAGCCTTAAAAACTGTTAAAGGCTGAGAGAGCTGTGAGGTGTCTGGTATTTACAGTCTCTGGAATAGAGGCACAATATTTCTATTTATTTCTTCAGGGTGCTCAAGTGGCTTAATACTGCCAAAACCCCTTTGCCTTTTAAACTAGAGATTTTTGTATACCACAGTTCGTAGTACGTTATTCTGCTGGCACCCACCCACTGGTCCATGAACACCCCACTTACATTAGAGGACTTTTGCAACCTACTTAATTTTATGAAATTTATTTCTGATTTTTTATATGGATGTTTGCCTTGAACCAGGTAGTGAGAAGACTTCCCCAGAAGGTTGTGAGCATTATTATTTGACTTTTAAGTATTAGTTCGACATAGATATCATTCTTCACTGTTTAAATACACTTTGCACACATCTTTGTTTTGCCTGATTATAACTGAAAATCTTCTATGTATCGACATAACAGTACATTAAAATATTTAGGAAGAACGTGTAAAATAAATGCAGAAAGGTAACTATAATTGATTTTTAAGAAGGCTTAGGCAAAGTATTATTCAGTCGCATGGTACTTAGAGATTTTAGTGAGGATATGAGTTGAGTGTACACAGTTGGCAGGAAGCAGCATTTACATGCCAACAGGATGGAAAAGACACACAAAGGGTAGATCATGTCTGACATCAGTCCTGCCTATAGCACATGACAGTTTTAGGTCCACCTCCCAGTTGTTAAAGGGTTAACAAACAGAGCACCCATTGTATATTTTGTTTATCTATATCCTGAAGTTGTCCATTCATTGCATTGACCAGTGCAATGGAATCATGATTTAATGTTAAAAATATGGAAATAAAAAACTGCAAAAGAGAGGAATTCTGCAAAGATGTCAAAAAGATCAGAGCTCAATGGCACATGCCTGTTATCCCAGTGGCTCAGGAGGCTGAGGCAGGAGGATTGCAAGTTCAAAGCCAGCCTCAGCAGAAGTGAGGCCCTAAGCAACTCAATGAGACCTTGAGGGGTGGTTGAGTGCCCTGAATTCAATCCCCAGCACCCCCTTGCCCCCCAAAGATGCCAAAAAGATGTTTGTTGCATAGATTTGTATCAAAAATGATTTAAAAAACCCTTTTTAATTGTCTTTGTTTGCTTTATGTATGAAACTGTGCCTGATTTTGGCAGGCAGTATTACATTAAAAGCCTTGCAAAGAAAGTTTAAAATCTAAATGCAAAGAGGTACCCATGGCTGAATTCCTCTCCTGAGAGTCAAATGCTCTTAGAATGCCTATTGAAATCTGCATTATCATTTCAATACAAATCAAATATGACTCATTCCCCAGTTTAGGCAAAATTTTTTTTATAAATTTAAAATCTTCCCCTTCTTTGAAGAAAAGGTTAAAGTACTTATGATTTAATGAGCCTACATTATTTCATAACTGAGAAAACATCCTTTCAAATTTGTACTTATTTTTGCATAGTTTTTAAACCATTCTATATTGTGTATTAAAATTACAGAACTAATCAATTGTAAAACTTTAGAAAGGACATTCAGATCCATCATTTATTCATCTGATACTTTATTGAATATTTTAGGGGTACCCAACATCAGGAGACTCTGGGTTCATTCATCTAAAAACTAAAGAATAATTATTTAAACTGGAAATCGGCATAGGGTTCCCTTACACTGGGCACCACTATGAGTGCATTTGAGATATTGTGAAAATTATAAGAATCCATATTACATACTATTCCTTATTATTTAATAAGGAATGTTCTTAAAAGTAGACATAAGAAGTAGTGAGAGGAATAGAGATTAGTAATTGGGGAAAAAATTCAAGTAATACTACTCTGTAGTTTCAAGAAATTCACTTGACTTAATTTCCCCATTTTTGTAATGAGAGGATTGTACTAGGTCAACAAAATGAAGGCCCGCATGAAGAGAAGTGTTCCATGATGCACAAGTACTTGGAATGTGGAAAGTTGCTGAGATGAGTGAATGACAGAGCCAGCTGCCGTAATTAATGATCAGGCTCCTGCTTTTTTTCTTCTTTCCCATGCCACCTAGTATTTCTACAAAAACAATTTGGGATTGGGTTTTATGAGCAGGATAGAGACATAGTTTTTATTACATAGTTGAAAGATCATTTTCAGAAAAAAAAGGTTTAAAATAAAATGTAACCTACTATTGCATTATGATGTAATGTCTCCAAACTGTTTAATATGGGGATTAAGGACTTCTGTCACATGAGGTGTAGGGTAGAACCTGTAAATAATGACCTGATTTTGTCAAGTATCCAGTTGCAATTCCATACTTAACATGTGTATGTGTTTCCCCACCCCTGCCACCATAGTTGATGAATTTATATAGTGTGCTTTCATGTGTGTTTAGAAACAAACAACCAACCAAACAATGAGAAACTACACCTCTTCTCATGGAATCGTCCAGAAATCAGAATTAAACTTATGAACACCAGTTTACATAAGATTATTAAACGAGTCTACTCTTATCTTATACCTCAGATAGTTCACTTGGTATCAGCTTCCCAGCAATAAAAATGAAATTTTAATTCCCCCCAAATCAGAAAAAAAGAAATGGTTTTAAATAACTATCTGGGCTGAAAAAATGTCAGGAAGAGCCAGACATACTGAACATCAGATATCTAGTTTCCTAAACAAACAAAAAATATCCAATATTTTTATAGTGATGGATCTAGCAGCACTTTTTCCAAAACTAGCATTTTGAAGCAGAAACCTGTTGGAAAATGATTAGTTTTTAAATTAATATTCATTCAGGGACTTGAATCTGACATGATTGCCTATTTAAATTTCACTTTGGAGTTTAATATATTGGCTATTTCAAATTATATCAAGCTTAAATTTCTTATGTTATATTTTTATACTAAAACTGGAAAAATCAATTCATACTTTTTATTATCAGGTGGGGAATACTGATAATATTAGCAGTCTTTTTTAATCCTTAGTTTTTATATTGGATCAGCACCAATTGTAGTTATTGAGAGAACTTTCTTTTTTTAAAGTTTTATACTATGTAAAATAATTTTGTTTCAGCATTTTGTTATGGATTAGTAGGGGAAAAAACCTTTGGGTGTATATGTATTTAGTTGCCAAACTTTTAAAAGTAAAACCTGAATCTCTTTGTGCAGCTGCTAACACACAATGAGGGAGAGAAGAATAAAAGTTCATTGGATTAGACAAAGGGGAATGAAGGGAAGGGAGAGAGAATGGGAATAGGACAGTAGAATGAATGGGACAAAACTTTTCTAAGTTCACATACGAATACACCACAGTGGAACTCCACATCATGTATCATATACAGCTACAGGATGGGAAGTTATGCTCCATGTATGTATAATATGTCAAAATACACTCTGCTGACATGTACATTTAAAAAGAACAACAACAACAACAAAAAAGAAAAGTAAAACGTCAGCATTTTTAATGAAAATAGTCTTTGCCTTTTACATAGTTTTACACATTATATAGGACAAATAATATCAAAAATCATCAGTATAGTCATTTTTCTAGAAATTATGCTGAATTGCAGTAAATTAACTACTATAATTTGAAGCTGGTGAAATATTTCAACAATGGAACCATAGGAAATAATTTAGCAATGGGTTTCCTCACATTTTCTATGCTATTTGGAAGGCTTCTTGAAGCATTGACAGTAAAAGAGCTGCAGATGATTCTAGCTACAACAGTGTAGAAAAAAAAGAGCAGTTCTAATGCAATTCAATGAAGGAAAAAAGTATGTGTAAATAAAGTCAAGAATCAATAGATGAAGGATAAGAGTTTCATAATCATAGTTTGTTTGTGAAGTATGTTCTTTTGATTTATGTATTCAATCTGTGGAAGGAAAACTATTGATAGTTCCAGAGAAAAAGAAAATGCAATTGAACCAACATTAGTTAGATAAACTAAGTCTCTCAATGAATCTCTAGTATATGCCCATGAGCACACTTAGTAGGAGGTGTTTCCACATTCCTATTCATAGAAGGAGCATAAAACATACATAATACAGAACTTTGTCAGTCAGCTCAGAAAGCTCAGTGTTTGAGGATTTTCATAGGAACACTGCCTCAGCCATTACCCCCCTCCAAGAGAATCTCAACCATATTGTTCCTTTAATGATCATCATTGCTTTTAATGATTAACTCTATATGTGTGTGTATATGTAAGTATGCATTCAAGTGTATATTGAACATTGTTTGTGCAAAGGCTTCTCTATCTAGCTATCTGTTACCCAGGTTATTTGGATTGTTTTAGGTTATTTGGAACTAATATCTGATCAATAGAATTAAGTTTTTCATGATGATCATTTAAAAATAATAATAGCTGCCATTATTGATTACTGATTTATGTGACCTGTAAGAAACATTTTACATGTTTACTTTACAAGTGCTAATTATGATTTTTTGGCATTGTCTTATATTATCCCCATTCTAGAGAAGAGAAAACTGAGTTTTGGGGGAATTAAATTACCTGCCTAAATTTGCACTATTAAATTTCTCTGACCTAAAATTAAAAATAATAAATTGCAATGAACCTAGGTCACTGTGAAGATAGAATCATTAGTTTTCAAAAATTTTCTGAACAACAACAAAAATATCCAGAAAACATCACAAGAACTAAAGACAGATATCTAATATAAATCTAATTTTTGTGCATGTACATATTTTGTACATATTTATAATATCAATATTTAATACTTCACATATTTACACAGTGTATGCAAATAGTTAACTTTCATACATTTTGCAACTATATTCTTCATTGCTACAAGTGGTTTAAATGTATAACAGAATGTAATATTACATGAAGTTCTGCTCAATATTTCTGATTTATGTAACCCATTTGACTATAGTAGCTTAAAGAAAGAATATCCCTTTAAGTCCCTTGCCCATCTGACCCAGGCCATATAGAACCAACCCTGATACCTTCAAAAGGAAAACATGGTTCTTCCTATTTGTTTATGGAAAGAGGTGTTCTGCATGCATTTTTTGCACGTGACTTTAAAATGCAATATTTAATCAGAAGACAAGGTTTTAATTCTTGATATTTTAGTTAAAAACTGTGCAATCCAGAAAAATTATGTAGCTCAAAATGTTAGTATACCCATTACAAAATGGAAACATAAGTTTGACTGATTGAGCTTACACCATATGAACAAGTCAAGAAAATGTAGATAAAGCATTTCATGACCTATAACTCCCTGCAGTGAGAGACTATTCCTTATGTGCCCAGAAAATTGTGAAAATTCTATTTTGTAAGTGGAAACGTGTTGTATGTGAGACACTAAAAAGCCAGTGTGAGTCAAATACACCAGGCAAAGTGGATTCTGATATGAAATGAGGACAGTTGTTAGAAGAGGCTGGGTTGGGACTCAATTGAAATTTTTTTTGTATGGGACAGAAGATTAGAGATGAAGAGAAGTAAGGATAATAAATGACACAAGCAGATTAAATTTTACTGAAGACGACTTCTTTGGCTTCAGTGAAGGACAAGTTATCTGAAGTTATCTCATGAGGCAAGTGAGAATTAAATATATCATGGGTTGCAAAGGCAATAATAACGTATGCAAATTAGTCAGCTTTGAAAGGAGTTTAGGAATTAAAGGTTTTTTTGACAGAAGAAATGCGGAATTCGAGGGCAAGAATGTTATTGATGAATCCCAGTTTCCCGGCTTGCATAACTTCATGGATAGTGGTTTTATTTGCCCAAATGGAAACGTTAGGAGAGAATCAGATTTTTAATATCTTAAACGTGTATGAGCTAGACCTCAGATCATGTCCACAATTCTTCACTGTAGAAAAAGCATTATTGAGAAGCTTTAAAAACAATCTGATGCCCACACACTATTATGTCATTACTGGGCTGAAGTTGGCACCAAGAATTATTTCTTCCCGACTTCTTGTTTTCATGGTATGTAGTAAAATAACCCAAATTTAAGGCAGGAAGTTATCAACTCCAATTAGGACATGTTAGGAAAGATGTGTAAAGAAGTTCTGATATTACTGAATTCTTGGAGGTTAAATAGAATTTTGGTTGGAAGAAGATGAAGGATAGAAGGCTCTAGAGGAGGAACAGAAGAACACATGGGCATGAAAATAGTAAAAAGTGAGAATCCCAAGTTACTGAGAAATAACTATATTGTGTGCTAGACAAAACTGAAACAAAAGTGAAAATCTTGAGAAAACTAGCTTAGAAGTTTACCTAGATGCTATGAAGTGTTTGCTTTTCTCCCAAAAGATAACTCAAGTTTTTGTTTTTCCTGCTTCTGATCTCACCTTTTTATTGCTATTAAACTGTATAGCCATTAGTGTCATTAGTTATATACACAATATATCCTACCTATACACAAAAAGAATTTTGTTGAGCTAATATGTATAAAAAGAGCATCACATGTCACACTATGATGTTTACCTTTTACAAGTTTGAATGTTATTGGTCTAATATTTCTCAGCATAAACTTGTCTGGTAAGACCTTTTGTTATGGGAATACCTCCAATCAAGACATACAGGAAACCATGAATAAATGAACATTTCAATTTAGAAACTGTTTTTAAACATGAATTCAACAGTTATTTATTTCTGCTAGAAAATGATTCTCAGCCAGTAGCTATAAAATGTACACTATATGGAAGGAAAATGTATACAAATATTATAGTCTGTGTTTATTACATACATGACTAAAATTGAAAATTGCTATAAAAATAAGAGTATTTTCACATTTCCAGTAGTTTTTCAACAATCTCTTGTCCTGAAAATGCCACTATGGTAATACTGTTAAATTTGTAATGGTTAAAATTTGATGGTAGTGCTTTTAATACCTGTTATCTAATGGAATTGTCATTTATATTATGTCATTTTCACCTAAAAGCCAAGTATAATAAGACTTATATTATTTTTGCGTTTTTTTGTGGGTAGTCATTTTTGTGCCCAAAGGGCTAACTGATGCCTTCAGTTATACATGAACGATTCCCACTAAAGTAAGAAAGAACAGCGTGCATATAACCTAGGGCAGGGTTTGGCCTATGGTATGTATCACTTGGTAATGGAATGGAGAATATGACTTTATTTAAACATGAACTTGAATAGTTTTATTTTCCCATAGTATTTCCCTTTGGTATTTCTCTCTCTAAAATGAAACATTCAAAAGTATTCCACGTGGCTATATTGTCCTGGATGCATTGAAGGCATATATCTCAGACACCAGTGTACATGTCTATATAAGGCAAAGAAATAACAGTTAAAAATAAAAAAAAGAAAAAGGAAATAATATCCAAGAATCAAAGCTTTAATAGATTAACTATTTTTTCTAATAATCTAATGAGAGCAGTGGAAAAAATTGATATTTATAAATAATATATAAGCTCATATTAGATACAGAATTTCATTCTTTGTTCTAAAGATCTGAGGATGAAATAATCCTAAGAAATGATTTAGAAGCAGAAAAAAGTAATTAGATAATTTTTTTTTTTAATGTTTAGTGCTCAAATTATTTTTAGCCTAGGAAGTGAAGTAAGAAAGAAGGGCTGTAGGGGTGGAAGGCATGTGACTTGGGTAGGATTTTGTGGATGAACCCCAGGACCATGGTAAGAAGTCCAGGAACTTGAGGAGCAGGGTCAGTCCATGACAATTTCACTGTGGTAGAAGTTTTCAAAAAAGTTCAGATTATATTATAGTGCATAATTAATATATTAACATAACAGTATAATATTATGTGGTGTATCATTTTCTTCTGGAGAAAGAACTCCTTATGTTATTATAGTTATTTGGCAAAAATGTTACATGTAACCATTTCTGGGTATTGTCACTTTTGTGATTTCAGGGGTTAGGTTCAATGTTGAAAATGAGATAGAGAAGGAAGAAATACACTACAGATGGGACAAATTCTGTGGGAGTGCACAGGAGGTCGAATAGTAACTATTATAACTAAATTTCTTAAAATGCTTGCCACAGTCTCAGAGAATTGCAAAATACATGGGGAGAGGTTTTTATAAATATTAAAGAGCGATAAGACACCAGAAATTTGGAAAACTAGAGAGCACTGAGCCTGTAAAGGCCTTGCATAGATAATTCTTCTTTGTATTTATTATTATCATTTCAATTACATATATTTATGGAGGATAATGTGATAATTTCATACATGTATACAGTATGTGATGATCAAATTAGAGTTTCCATCTCCTTAAACATTTGGAAATTTTTTGATTAACACATAACTGTTCGAGTGTAGTATGATGTTTCAATACATTTCAATACATACTGATTAAATCAGTGTCATTGACATTTCCATCTCATTACTATGTGTTTGCAGTCATCAGGCTCCTTTCTTCTAGTTCTTCCTGAGATATGAAATAGAGCATTATGAACTATAGTTGCTCCACTGTGCTGTGGAACACTATTTCACTTTATTTCGGTACCTGTTATTCTCCAGCTTCTCTGTATTCCCCTGACCCACCCTTTCAAGCCTCTAGTAATCATTGTAGTACATTCAAATTGACTTTAGTATATGCATTTTAGAGGGAACATGTAGTATTTGCCTTTTGGTGCCTGATTTATTGAATTTATCATTTTTCACTTCCATATATGTTGATGAAAAGTGTTAGGGTTTCTTTTTTTCTATGGCTGAATAATATTTTATTCTGTGTAAATGCTATATTTTCTTTATTCAGTCATTTGTTGTTGGGAATCTTGGTTGATTCCATATCTTGGGTACTATAAAAAGTGCTGCAATAAACATGGCCATGCAGGTATCTTTTCAATATGCTGATTTCAATTCCTTTGGATATATACCCCAAAGTGAGATGCCTGGATCCTATGATAGTTCTATTTCTTGTTTTTGGAACGTCACACTGTTCTACATGATGTTTGTACTAATTTACATCTCATCCAATAGTGTGTAAGAATTTCTTTTTATTTGTATCCTCCCTAGCATTTTTAATTGATCTTTTAAGTAAATGCCATTTTAGCTTTGAGATTATATCTCATCCAGTATTGTATTGACCAGATCCCTACTTATGTGGAACATTTTTTTATAAACTTTTTGGCCATTTTTCTTTTGAGAAGTATCTATTCATATCACTTGCCCATTTTAAAATTGGACTGTTTATTATTTTATTGAGTTTTCAGTTTCTTATATATCCTAGATACTAAAAAAATGTCAAATAGCTGGCATAATTTTGTCCATTATGTAGGTTATTTTTTTCATTGTGTTGATTCATTTGCTGTCCAGAAGCCTCTTGAACTTCACCAAGACTATTAGAATGAATAAAATTAGTAAAATTGTAGGATACAAATCAACATACAAAAACTAGTAGCATTTTTATACACCAATAATGATATTGATGAGAAAGAAATCTTGAAAACAATTTCTATTCATGGTGGCTACAAAAATAAAATGCTACAAATAAATTTAACTAAAGAAGTGAATTACTTCTGCAATGTAAATTCTACAACCCTCCTGAAAGAAACTAAAGAGAGCAGAGATGAATATAGAAATACTTCCTAGGTTCATGAATTGGAAGAATATACATCGTTACAATGCCCATATTATACAGATTGATTTATAGATTCAGTCACACTACCTGACTTCAAAGCATACTATCTGAATTCAAAGCATACTACAAAGCTA
This sequence comes from Marmota flaviventris, assembly GCF_047511675.1. Lineage (NCBI taxonomy): Eukaryota > Metazoa > Chordata > Mammalia > Rodentia > Sciuridae > Marmota > Marmota flaviventris. Next base: position 66,250,248 of record NC_092509.1, read on the forward strand.
TAATAATCAAAACATAAATAAAATAAACTGACACATTGAATAATGGAACAGAAGAGAGTGTGCAGAAATAACTGCATGCATTTATAGCCAATGATTTTTGACAAAGGTTCCTGAAACTTGTGCTGTGGAACACTAAAACGTGGAAAATATAGGAATAATGTCTCAAGACATTTCTTCTTTTTAGTGTAAGCATTGAATTCAGCTTAGTGTTATAAGATAAAGTATAACAATTTAGTGTTTTTGAATTTTTCTTGGTGCATTATAGTTTTTTTTTTTTTTTTTGAGAGAGAGAGAGAGAGAGAGAGAGAGAGAGAGAGAGAGAGAGAGTGTTTTAATATTTATTCTTCAGTTATCGGCGGACACAACATCTTTGTATGTGGTGCTGAGGATTGAACCCCGGCCGCACGCATGCCAGGCGAGCGCGCTACCGCTTGAGCCACATCCCAAGCCCGGTGCATTATAGTTTTACATAATAATGGAATTCACTGTGGTATATTCATACATGCACAGCTCACAATTTCCTCTCCTTCTCCCTCTCCCAGTCTCCTTCCTCTAGTCTACTACTATCCCTCTGATTTTCATGAGGTGACTTTACTTCCTTCTTTTCTCTCTAGTTTCTACCTATATGAGATAAAACGTATAACCCTCAGAAAATTGAACTTTCTGAGTTTGGCTAATCTCATTTAGCATAATACTGTCTAGTGTCATCCATTTTCCTGCAAATGGCATAATTTCCTTTTTCTTTATGACTGGATAAAACGTCATTATGTATGTAGCCCATGTTTTCTTTAACCTGTCATCTGTTGAGGTATACCTAGGTGGGTTCCATAATTTGGATATTGGGAATTGTGCTGCTATAAACATGGGTATACATGTATGACAATTCATGTACGCTGACTTTTTTTCTTTGGGATAAATACTGAAGAGTGCTATATATGGATCAGATGGTAGTTCTTCCCTAGTCTTTTGAAATACCTGTGTACCAGTCTCCATAGTGGTTATACTAACTTATAATCCCACAAAAAGTGTATGTGTTCCTTTTCCCCCACATACTCACCAGCATTTATTAGTATTGATATTCTTTTTGAATGTCATTCTAACTGGAGTAAGATGAAATCTCAGTGCAATTTTTTTGTGAATATAAGAAGCAGTTTTATTATCTTCTCTTTTTATTAGTTACACAATGCAGTACAATGATCTTGACAATTCCATTCCCCTGATTGCTAAATATGTTGAACATCATTTTTATAAATTTATTGGCCATTGCATTTCTTCTTTTAGGAAACATCTATTTAGTTCAGATGCCAATTTATTGATTGGGTTATTTGGGTTATTTGGTGTTAAGATTTATTTGTTATTTATGTACTTTGGATATTAATCCTCTGTCATAAGAGTAGCTGGTTAAGATTTTCTTCTGTTCTGCTCTTTCCTTATTCTGTTTCCTTTGCTGTGAAGAAGATTTTTGTTTAATGCCACCTCCTTTATTTTTTATTTTATTTCCTAAGCTTTAGGGGTCTTACTGATGAAGTTTTGGCCTACTTCTAAATTATGGAGTGTTGTTCATTTGTTTTATTCTAGCAATTATAAAGTTTCTAGTTCAGTTCTTAGGTCTTTGACTCCCTTCGAATTGACTTTAGTGTAGGATGAGAGATAGGGATCTAGTTTCATTCTTCTAATGTGGATATTTAATTTTTCCAGCACCATTTGTTTAAAGGGCTGTGTTTTCTCCAGTATATATTTTTGGCACATTAGTCAAGGATCAGATGATTGTAGATGGGTGGGTTTGTCTGTGTCTTCTATTCTGTTCCATTTTTCTATGTGCCTGCTTTTATGCAGCATCATGTAGTTTTTATTAGTGTAGCTCTGTAGTATAATTTGAAGTTGGAAGTTTTGCCATCTTTGGTGTTGCTTTTACTGCTTAGAATTGCTTTGTCTATTTTGGGTTCTTTATTCTTCCAAATGAATTTTAGGACTTGTCTAGTTCTGTGAAGAATGCTATTGGTGTCTTGATGGGGACTGCATTGAATCTGTAGATCATTTTTGGTAATATTGCAATTTTGACAAAATTAATTTCACCTATCCAGGGACATTGGAGATCTTTCCATCTCCTAGTGTCTTCAATTTGTTGTGCATTATTCTGTAATTTTCCATGTAAAAGTCTTTACTGCTTTGGTTAGATTTATTCCTAAGTATTTAATTTTTCTTCTCTTGTCTTCTTTCTCTCTTTTTAGGATAATAAGAATGGAGTTGTTGTTCTTGATATATTTTTCAGTGGATTTATCATTGGTGTATGTTGTTGTTTTTTATTAATTCTAATCAGTTATACATGACAGTACATTGAATTTTGGCACATCATACATAAATGGAGTATAACTTCTCATTCTTCTGATTGAACATGATGTAGAATCACACTGGCCATGTAATCATATATGTACATAGGGTAATAATGTCTGATTCATTTTACTATCTTCCCTACACTCATTCCACTCTCCTCCCTTTACTCATCTCTGCCTAATCCAAAGTATCTCTATTTTCCCACCCCCCCAATGTAAATTAGCATTTACATATCAAAGAAAACATTTGGCATTTGTTTTTTGGGGATTGCATTATTTTTCTTAGCATGATATTCTCCAGCTCCATACATTTACCTGCAAATGCCATAATTTTATTCTTTTTAAAGGCCGAGTAATATTACATTTTGTATACACCACATTTTTTTTATCTATTCATCTGTGGAAGGGCATCTAGGTTGGCTCCACAGTTTAGCTATTATGAATCGAACTGCTATAAACATTGATGTGACTGTGTTATTGTAGTGTGCTGATTTTAAGTCCTTTGGGTATAAGCCAAATAATAGGATAGCTAGGTCAAATGGTGGCTCCATTCCAAGTTTTCTGAGAAATGTAGCTGTTGTTTTTATATGTTGATTTTTTGTCATGCTACTTGGCTGTATTCATCAGCTTAGAAGAATTTTGGTGGAGTGTTTTGGGTCTTCTAAGTATAGGGCCATATCATCTGCAAACAGTGAGACTTTGACATCTTTCCTCTATCCATTCACCATTAAAATTATATTGTTCATTATCTATGCATTTATGTGATTTCTCTGGTTTTCCTCAATGTTTATAATTTCATCTCATTCTGATAATAAGTGTAAAGAATTGTATCAATTATTTTTTATTTGCTAAGACTTGCTTTGTGTCTTAAAATATGGTCAGTTTTAGAGAAGGTCTATGAGTAGATGAGATAAATATAAATTTGTTGTGATATGAAATAGTCTACAGATGTCTGTTAGCTCCCTTTGATTGATACTATCTCATAGGTTTGAAGAGTCTTTGCTGAGTTTATGTCTGCATGACCTATCTGCAAGAGAGGTACATTGAAATTTCCCAGTATTATTGTGTTGTGGTCTCAGCCAATGTTTCTATTACTTAAGCATGAGTTACCTCTACTTTTTCTGGCTCTGGAACAACAAAATCAGTTAATCTAAATTGATCCCCATAATCATGATGACCTATCCATCTATTCATAAGCCAGGACATATCTTTGCAGATAACAGTTTCCTTGAAGACAGTGCTACCTAGAATATTTTGCATTCGCTATGTGGTCATTTCTACATTTATTTCAACTTGAACTCCTTGACCTCTTCTCATCAGGAGTGATAGTGGCATTTTTGACTCCAATATTGTGCTTCCTTATGGCTTCTGCAGCATCCTTGGCGACCTGGTCTTTTAGGCATAGAGAATGTTACAGCATCAGTCATATTTGTAGAGAGCCAATTCCACAAAAGGAAAGATGAATTTTTTTTCCTAACCAATTCCCAAATGATTCATGTCATTTCTTCTCTACATCTGTCACAGAACTGCCATGGATATTTTTACTTCAATAAACCTGCAGGGAGAGAGAGGCTGGAGAGGAATTGAAGGTGCCACTGCTACTCACATGGGAAACTCAACATGTATACACACAGGCAATCCCACGTGGGCCCCAGTTGGTTCAGCTTCTCACACCACCTCTGCACATACCCCTAGAGTTTCATCTTAGTGCTATAAATTTCCATCTCCACTCTGCTTTAGCTGCATCACACATATTTTAGTATGTTGTGTCTTCACTTTCAGTTCTTTAAAAATTTTCTTCAAAACTTTCTCTTTGACTCATGTGTTATTTAGTTTCCAGGCATTTGGAGACTTAAAAAAATTATATTTCTATTTTTGATGTCCAATTCGAATCCATTTTAGTCAGAGAACATGCTCTGTAATGATTTCAATTCTCTAAAGTTTGTTCAGAATTTTTATATAACTCATTTTATATAACTCAACTATGCTTGTGTAAAAATGCATGCAAAATTACTAAAGGACATGTAATTTTCAATATTAAGTACAATTTTTCTCAAGTATTCCCTTTGTGTACATTGAGTGCCATATTTATGGTATTAAAATTTTTGCTTCAGTCATTAAATATTATTTAATAAACTCAGGAAAAAAGTAAATTATATTTACCTGGAATTTTATTGATTTTGATGTTCTGATTTTTTTTTTGAGATTCTAAACCTTTGTTACCTTTTTATGCTTTAAAAAAATCTTTGTCATAGAGTATGTTTAATGACAACAAAAATTCCCAATTTCCATGAGTTCTAGAATGTCTTGATTTCCAGCTCCCTTCGTTTCCAAAGAACATTTTGTTGAATTTTAAATTGATTGATAGTTTTTTTCAATACTTGAAAAACTTGTGATATTCCTTTTGACCTCTATTGTTTCAGATGAGAAATCTGCTGTCAATTGAATTGGTATTCCTTTGTAAGTTTACCTCATTCTTCTGGCTGCTTTCAAAAAAAATTTTTTTTTTTTAGAAGTTCAATGTTGAATGCCATGGCATAAATTTCTGTTGTTGTATTCTGTTTGGGGATATGGTTAGTCTCTTCTGTTTGCATTCTAATGCTTTTTTGGGCAGTCATATTTGCTATATTTTCAGACATTATTTCTTTGAAAACATTTTCACTAACACCTTCTCCTCTCATTCTATAACTCTAGTTATAGAAATGTTAGCTTTTCTGTTGTCCCAAGATCTGTGAGTCTCTCTTTTATTTCCATTAATTCTTTGGCTTTTGTTAAGCCTGGATAAATTCTCTTGATCTGCATTTGCGTTCATGGATTCTCTTCTCTGTCATCTCTGTGTTAATTACTGAGTCTGCTTACTAGGGTGTTTTGTTTCAGTGGTTTTATGTTTTTAAAATTTCCACTGGGATTTTTACAGTAACTTCTATTTCTTTGCTAATATTTCCTCTTTTTATCATTTTAAGATAATTCATGCTAAGGTTGTAGCTCAGTGGTAGAGTGCTTGCCTAGCATCTGTGAGGTACTAGGTTCGATTCTTAGCACCACATATAAATAAAAAAAAAATGAAAGATCCATCAGCAACTAAAAATACATTTTTTTTAAAAGTTGAGTTTATTTAAAAAAAATCACAATCTCTAGTTGAAACATTTTTAGTCTATCTCCTTTAAAATCTTTGGGAGGTAGTTCCAATATCTGATTCACTTCAGTGTTCCTAACTCAAATTGTAGTAGATGAGGAGAGTGGAAGTTCAGCTTCCCTCTTTACATCCAGGTGAAAGTGGGCCACCTCTTGGTGTTGCCTTGTTGCCTGTGAGTGGCAATATAGCATTGTGTGTATGCGTGTTTTACTGTTGCATGATGCTGACACATACTAGTTGGATTAATTGGGGCATATCTGTACATGGATGTAACATAATTTGAACAATCTCATTCCCTAGTACCTCCCCTTCCCTTCCCCTCCTCCCTCCTCACTGACCACCTCAATCTTACTGGTCTCCTGAGCCAAGTTCCCATCAGAATGGGGGAGAACTCATTGCTTCCACCACTTTGTTGCGACAGAGTAGGGGTAGATGGTCATCTTCCTGATGGTCATTGTCAACACAAGGGGAGGTGGGAAAGAAGTGTCAGATAATCCCATCTAATTCTGCTTCTTTGATGTCAAGTGCGAATTGAGGTTCTACTGCCAAACAGGTCCAGTTCACAAGGAAGGGAAGAGGTAACTGAATTACTCACTAGCCTTGCCTGCTGTGCCAGTGAGAATGGGAACTCAGCTTTCATACTTTTAAGCAGAATCAGAATGCCACCCATATCCATTGAACTCAGTCACATAACAATTAGCCCTATAGTCATAATGGAGAGTTGCCTGCTTCACCTAGTAGAGGAGGGTGGCAGATCAACCCTAGTTGGATTTATTAGCATCACCTGGCAGGAGAATTGGATAATACTCCTGCTTGTCAACACAGCTGTTTAAGGGTGTAAGATACCATAGCTAACTTCTGTTGGGTGGATGGGCTCTGTGAGAGACTCTCCTATGGTTCTGGGTGTTTTTTTCTAATGGAATGAATTTGGTTGAAATAGAATAAGTACTTTTTGCCCAAAAGGTTCTCTGTTGTAAACTGTCATATTGCTGGTTCTTTTCTAGAAGCAGACTCTTTTTGGGGGATGGGGGGTGTGGGAGTATATCGGGGATTGAACTCAGGAGTATTCGGCCACTGAGCCACATTCCCAGTCCCATTTTATATTTTATTTAGTGACAGGGTCTCACTGAGTTGCTTAGCACCTCACTTTTGCTAAGGCTGGCTTTGAACTTGTGATCCTCCTGCCTCAGCTTCCCTAGCCGCTGGGATCACAGGCGTGCACCACCATGCCTGGCTTAGAAGCAGACTTTTGTTGGAGCTTTTTAATCTATGCCTATGGGAAGTTCTAGGTTAGGGGTTTCCAGAATGCTCTGCCTAGGTTATATGTGTGTGGTAATTCAAAACAAAACAAAACAAAATAGATTTCATGCCTTTGTGTTCCCCATGTCTGAGGTGCCTAAGTTTTTGCTCTTTTGCATATTATAGTCTTCCTATACTGATTTGCTGGGTTGTGTTCAGGGTTTATTTTATTTGTAGAGAGAATCTGGGGAGAATAAGTCTGCTCCATCTTTAACAAAATGGGAAGTCACATAGTATTTTAAAAAGGACGTCTATCATTCAAAAATGGCTGTTAGGGTTTGGATGTGAGGTGTCCCTCAAAAGCTCATATGTGAGAGGAAGCAAGAAGGTTCAGAGAAGAAATGATTGGGTTGTGAGAGTCTTAACCCAATCATTTAATTAATCCCCTGATGGGGATTTACTGAGAGGTAACTGAAGTGGTAGGGTGTGGTTGGAGGAGGTGGGAATTGGGTGTAGCTTTGGGGCATAAATTTGTATCTGGCAAGTGGAGACCTTTCTCTCTGCTTTCTGATCAGCATATGAGCTGCTTCCCTCTGCCACACTCTTCCTCTATGATGGTCTGCCTTATCTCAAGCCCCAAAGAATGGAGCTACTTTTGTGTGAATTAAGACCTCTGAAACCGTAAGTCCTTCAATAAACCTTTCCTCTTCTACAGTTGTGCTAGTTGGGTCCTTTAGTCATATCAGTGAAAAAGCTAACCAAAAAAAAAAAAATGGCTGTTAATGATAAACTCTTATGTTTAAAGCACAGTGGCTAAAATGATGGGAGATACGGAAAAATCTTTCTGAAAGAAATCAGATATGGAGAAAAGAAGAGGAAGGAAGTTTGCTGGCCAAATACTACAAAATCAATTCTAGCAAAGTCAGACATGGTTTTATTCACGAAGAGAAAGTTAGCAAGCATTATAGTGTGCTCAGGTATACTTAGCTAATTGTAAACTGAATAGGAGGAACCTATTATGAATTTGCAGATTTCGTTGATATTTTTCAGCAAATCTCATGTCCCAGTTGATGTTAAAAGGCAAGCTGCAATTGGTTCTGAACTAAATAACACTCTGGATATATGTAGAGGAACTAGATGGGCCAACAAAATATGCCATTTATTGCCCATGATTGTTGAAACTATCATTGCTGGCAGAGAGCAATACCTTTCATGTGGCAAGTAAGATTAATTGTAAATTAGAAATAAAGATCGGGTGCAAGGGTAACATTTAACTTGGTATTCACATGTCAACATTTCAGTCACCCAACCATGCACATTTCAGGGAAAAGAGACAAATAGTTAACATTTCATATTAAACATAGTAATGGGGCTTGAGAGATAACACATTTTGTACTTTTTTCCCCATTTTGTTTCAATTGATATTGGCAGTGTGTCTTTTTTCAACTTTGGTGTTGAAAAACATGGCACCTCAAAACTTGTCTCTCTTCATGTTACTTTTATAATTTCCATACTGTACTTCTGATGAAGTTTGTGAGTGGGAGAAAGTAGAATTATTATAATGCAAAAGTGATTTCTATCATTATTTGCAGAACTTAGAATGTGGTGTGTGTGTGTGTGTGTGTGTGTGTGTGTGTGCGCGCGCGCACGGGCGCACACGCGCATTCGCGCATGCGCACATACTGCTATATATAGTTTGTTCATTTGTACCATGTGCAACTGGTTCATGTTGGGATTAAAAAAAATAAGCAATGCTTGATTATGGTTAAAATAAATACCAAGGATAAATTCTTCTATTAATTAGTGAGAACTTATCCAAATTAGCAGCTTTAATTACTAGCGGCAGTTAATTTTTGTTGCACTATATTTGATATCCTGTCCTAAATCATTAACACTAATCGTATTAACTATATGTGACTCACTTTTTAAATGTACAGTGGAAGCTCACATGTGAAATGCATACTTATAAATAAACATTATTATTATTATTTAAAACAATCTGAAAATTCATGTAGAGATATATATTTACTATAAATAAAAGTGTATTCAATTTGCTTATTGAATCAAACTTCAGACACTAAAAACTAGAATTCTGTCCCTATGCAGGAAGTTTTGATTCAAGGTTCCCTGACATTCGGTTTAATTTTTATATGGTATTTTGTTTCCTTATGTCCTATTGCTTATTATGTTTATTGTTACTATAAACTTTTTATGTATTCACTAAACTGGTCTCATCCTATTCATTTAAGTAACAAGTTCATTAGGTAACAAGAAGAAAAGTACTATTTCTGATCCTTGATTTTGAATATGGTGTCTTATATACTGGTGTATCCATGTAATTGTGTAACAGTTGAAACAGAATAAGTGATAATCCCCAGAAATTGTCCTGAGTTTTTATTGTTTGTATTTAGATATTTATTGGTATATAGAAATCTCCCCTTATGCACAGATGATATGTTCCCAGGGGAACATGAACCCCAGGGGTTACCTAAAACCAGGGATAATGCAAAATTCTATATGTTCATTTTTTTTCCTATACACACATCATACATGATAAACTTTAATTTATATATTAGGTACAGGGAAAAACAACTAACTTTACGAAACAATAAAATAGAACAAATACAATGATATGCTGTAATAAAATTGCCTGAATTATTACTTTCGTCCTTTAGGGACATTACTAAGTAAAATAAAGGCTATTGAAATATAAGTGCTGATATTATGATATTTGATCTGATAACCAAGATGACTACAAAAGTGACTAATAGGAGGGTGGCACATATAGAGTGGGTATGCTGGATCAAGGGATGATTTTTGTCGTGGGCTGGATGGAAAGAAATTGTACCAGGTTTCATTTTGCTACTTAGAATAGCACATACTTTAAACTTATATATTACTTATTTCTGGAATGTTTCATTTAATATTTTGGACTATGGTTTACTGTAGGTATGTGATCACAGAATGAAAAATTGTAAATTAAAGGGGACTTCTGAAATAGATTAATTGCTCAGTCTTGGCACTACTGAAATTTTGGGCTGCCTACTTTTTGGAGTTGGGGTTTGTTTGTTTTCCTGTGCACTGTTGGATGTTTAGCAGGATCCTGGCCTCTACCAACTAGATGCCGGTGGCATCTTCATTGCCTTCTGTGATAGTGAAAAAATACCTGCAGATATTTGTTCTTTGAGGGGCAAAATCATCCTTGGCTATTTTATTTCCTTATAATTTTCATCGTTAAGTTTTTTTTTCATCTGAAGAGTAAGTTATAATATCATACTTGTAAATGTACAGGCTTAGATTTAAGGTTAACTGTATTTAATGGAGAGAAATTATAAAATCAGTAAAATAGAGGCAAGAAAGAAACCCTAAAATGGCCTATGCAATTACTTAAAATAGCATAAAGAATTCTACTTCAAGAATATGCATAGAATTATTAACATTACAAATACTTAAAGAGAAAACTAGTCTTGGTCATATGAAAAGGCTTTCAGTAAATTACTCATTTGAAAGAACAACGATCTTGGAGGAGTTTCACAGCTTGGGACAGTGGCATAGTGTTGGTGTTTGAGATCAGATGATTAGACTTAAAAAGGTCTAGACAATTCATTTGGGTCTTGCTTTAAGTGTGGTTTGTCCCCCAAAGTTTCATGTAATGAGTGGTCCCAGTGTGACAATATTGTAAAATGATATGGAACCTTTAATCAGTGGGGCCTAGTGAAGAGTAATTAGATCATCAAAAGGGCTGCCCTTGGAAAGAATTGATGAAGTTCTCTGGGGACCTTGGACAGTTCTTATAGAAGAGCAAGACTGGACCCTCCCTGGTCTCTCTCTGTCTCCCTGTCATGCTGTGTGTTACTACTCTCTCTCACATGTGACACTGATGCTAATCCATCATGACTTCCTTGTCAAAGCCAAACAGATATTGATTTCATGATCTTGAACCTTCAGAATAAGAGTTAAGTAAATCTCTTTTCTGTAAACGTTACACAGCCTTTGATACTTTGTTGTAGCGACTGAAAACTGACTGCTATAGTTTTTAAGTTGAAATAAACAATTTGCCAAGTTGATAATTGAAAGATGTTTGTGGAGGATATTTGTATGAAAGGTTTGTTAATAATTGATTCTTGTAAAGGTTTTGAAGGACAAAAGAAAATCATAATCATGCTTATATGGTGCTTTTTATCCTTTGCAAATCTTTTATTCATTCAAAATTATTTACGTTAAGCAAATTATACTTTTGTGCACAGTTATATTAGTTTGGCAAATGCATGCTGTTGTGTAACCACCATTCAACCAGAATATAAAATGTTTCTCTAACCTCAAAATATTCCCTTATTTAATCTTTCCATCTTCCAACCTCCCATCTTCCATCTTCCACTCTACCAATCTCTTGTCTGTATTCTTTATTTTTTTTTATTTATTTATTTTTTTTATTGTTGGCTGTTCAAAACATTACATAGTTCTTGATATATCATATTTCACAATTTGATTCAAGTGGGTTATGAGCTCCCATTTTTATCCCATATACAGATTGCAGAATCACATCAGTTACACATCCATTGATTTACATATTGCCATACTAGTGTCTGTTGTATTCTGCTGCCTTTCCTATCCTCTACTATCACCCCTCCCCTCCCCTGCCCTCCCCTCTTCTCTCTCTGCCCCCTCTACTGACATTCGTTTGTCCCCCTTGTATTATTTTTCCCCTTCCCCTCACTTCCTCTTGTATGTACTTTTGTATAACTCTGAGGGTCTCCTTCCGTTTCCATGCATTTTCCCTTCTCTCTCCCTTTCCCTCCCACCTCTCATCCCTGTTTAATGTTAATCTTCTTCTCATGCTCTTCGACCCTACTCTGTTCTTAGTTACTCTCCTTATATCAAAGAAGACATTTGGCATTTGTTTTTTAGGGATTGGCTAGCTTCACTTAGCATAATCTGCTCTAATGCCATCCATTTCCCTGTAAATTCTATGATTTTGTCATTTTTTAATGCAGAGTAATACTCCATTGTGTATAAATGCCACATTTTTTTTATCCATTCATCCATTGAAGGGCATCTAGGTTGGTTCCACAGTCTAGCTATTGTGAATTGTGCTGCTATGAACATCGATGTAGCAGTGTCCCTGTAGCATGCTCTTTTTAGGTCTTTAGGGAATAGACCGAGAAGGGGAATAGCTGGGTCAAATGGTGGCTCCATTCCCAGCTTTCCAAGAAATCTCCATACTGCTTTCCAAATGGGCTGCACCAATTTGCAGTCCCACCAGCAATGTACAAGTGTACCCTTTTCCCCACATCCTCGCCAGCACTTGTTGTTGTTTGACTTCATAAAGGCTGCCAATCTAACTGGAGTGAGATGGTATCTTAGGGTGGTTTTGATTTGCATTTCTCTGACTGCTAGAGATGGTGAGCATTTTTCCATGTACTTGTTGATTGATTGTATGTCCTCCTCTGAGAAGTGTCTGTTCAGGTCCTTGGCCCATTTGTTGATTGGGTTGTTTGTTCTCTTATTGTCTAATTTTTTGAGTTCTTTGTATACTCTGGATATTAGGGCTCTATCTGAAGTGTGAGGAGTAAAGATTTGTTCCCAGGATGTAGGCTCTCTATTTACCTCTCTTATTGTATCTTTTGCTGAGAAAAAACTTTTTAGTTTGAGTAAGTCCCATTTGTTGATTCTAGTTATTAACTTTTGTGCTATGGGTGTCCTATTGAGGAATTTGGAGCCCGACCCCACAGTATGTAGATCGTAGCCAACTTTTTCTTCTATCAGACAGCGTGTCTCTGATTTGATATCAAGCTCCTTGATCCATTTTGAATTAACTTTTGTGCATGGCGAGAGAAAGGGATTCAGTTTCATTTTGTTGCATATGGATTTCCAGTTTTCCCAGCACCATTTGTTGAAGATGCTATCCTTCCTCCATTGCATGCTTTTAGCCCCTTTATCAAATATAAGATAGTTGTAGTTTTGTGGATTGGTTTCTGTGTCCTCTATTCTGTACCATTGGTCCACCCGCCTGTTTTGGTACCAGTACCATGCTGTTTTTGTTACTATTGCTCTGTAATATAGTTTGAAGTCTGGTATCGCTATACCGCCTGACTCACATTTCCTGCTTAGCATTGTTTTTGCTATTCTGGGTCTTTTATTTTTCCATATGAATTTCATGATTGCTTTCTCTATTTCTACAAGAAATGCCATTGGGATTTTGATTGGCATTGCATTGAACCTATAGAGAACTTTTGGTAATATCGCCATTTTGATGATGTTAGTTCTGCCTATCCATGAACAGGGTATATTTTTCCATCTTCTAAGATCTTCTTCTATTTCTCTCTTTAGGGTTCTGTAGTTTTCATTGTATAAGTCTTTCACCTCTTTTGTTAGGTTGATTCCCAAGTATTTTATTTTTTTTGAAGATATTGTGAATGGAGTGGTTGTCCTCATTTCCATTTCAGAGGATTTGTCGCTGATATACAGGAATGCCTTTGATTTATGCGTGTTGATTTTATATCCTGCCACTTTGCTGAATTCATTTATTAGCTCTAATAGTTTCTTTGTAGACCCTTTTGGGTCTGCTAGGTATAGAATCATGTCATCTGCAAATAGTGATAATTTAAGTTCTTCTTTTCCTATTTTGATACCTTTAATTTCTTTCGTCTGTCTAATTGCTCTGGCCAGTGTTTCGAGAACTATGTTGAACAGAAGTGGTGAGAGAGGGCATCCCTGTCTTGTTCCAGATTTTAGAGGGAATGCCTTCGATTTTTCTCCATTCAGTATGATGCTAGCCTGAGGCTTAGCATAGATTGCTTTTACAATATTGTGGTATGTTCCTGTTATCCCTAGTTTTTCTAGAGTTTTGAACATAAAGGGATGCTGTACTTTGTCGAATGCTTTTTCCGCATCTATCGAGATGATCATATGGTTCTTATTTTTAAGTCTATTGATGTGGTGAATAACATTTATTGATTTCCGTATATTGAACCAGCCTTGCATCCCAGGGATGAATCCTACTTGATCATGGTGCACAATTTTTTTGATATGTTTTTGTATCCGAGTGGCCAGAATTTTATTGAGGATTTTTGCATCTAGGTTCATTAGAGATATTGGTCTGTAGTTTTCTTTCTTTGAAGTGTCTTTGTCTGGTTTAGGTATCAGGGTGATGTTGGCCTCGTAGAATGAATTTGGAAGTTCTCCCTCTTTTTCTATTTCCCGAAGTAGCTTGAAAAGTATTGGTATTAGTTCCTCTTTAAAGGTTTTGTAAAACTCTGCTGTATACCCATCCGATCCTGGGCTTTTCTTAGTTGGTAGTCTTTTGATGGTTTCTTCTATTTCCTCAATTGATATTGGTCTGTTTAGGTTGTCTATATCCTCCTGACTCAATCTGGGCAGATCATATGACTTAAGAAATTTATCTATGCCTTCACTATCTTCTAATTTATTGGAGTATAAGGATTCAAAATAATTTTTGATTATCTTCTGTATTTCTGAAGTGTCTGTTGTGATATTGCCTCTTTCATCCCGTATGTTAGTGATTTGAGTTCTCTCTCTTCTTCTCTTCGCTAGCATGGCTAAGGGTCTGTCGATTTTGTTTATTTTTTCAAAGAACCAACTTTTAGTTTTGTCAATTTTTTCAATTGTTTCTTTTGTTTCGATTTCATTAATTTCAGCTCTGATTTTAATTATTTCTTGCCTTCTACTTCTTTTGCTGTTGTTTTGCTCTTCTTTTTCTAGGATTTTGAGATGAAGTATGAGATCATTTATTTGTTGGTTTTTTCTTTTTTTAAGGAATGAACTCCAAGCAATGAATTTTCCTCTTAGAACTGCTTTCAATGTGTCCCATAGATTCCGATATGTTGTGTCTGTGTTTTCATTAATCTCTAAGAATTTTTTAATTTCCTCCTTGATGTCTTCTATAACCCACTGATCATTCAGTAACCTATTGTTCATTCTCCAAGTGATGTATTCTTTTTCCTTCCTTCTTTTATCGTTGATTTTCAGTTCCATTCCATTATGATCAGATAGGATGCATGGTATTATCTCTACTCCTTTGTATTGTCTAAGAGTTTCCCTGTGACATAATATATGATCTATTTTTGAGAAGGATCCATGTGCTGCTGAGAAAAAAGTGTAACTGCTTGATGTTGGGTGGTATATTCTATATATGTCAATTAAGTCTAGGTTATTAATTGTGTTATTGAGTTCTATAGTTTCCTTATTCAACTTTTGTTTGGAAGATCTGTCCAGTGGTGATAGAGGTGTGTTGAAGTCTCCCATGATTATTGTATGGTGGTCTATTAGACTCTTGAACTTGAGAAGAGTTTGTTTGATGAACATAGCTGCACCATTGTTTGGGGCATATATATTTATGATTGTTATGTCTTGTTGGTGTATGGTTCCCTTGAGCAGTATGTAGTGTCCCTCTTTATCCCTTTTGATTAACTTTGGCTTAAAATCTATTTTATTTGATATGAGTATGGATACTCCTGCTTGTTTCCGAAGTCCATATGAGTGATATGATTTTTCCCAACCTTTCACCTTCAGCCTATGTATGTCTTTTCCTATCAAATGCGTCTCCTGTAGGCAGCATATTGTTGGGTCTTGTTTTGTGATCCATTCTACTAGCCTGTGTCTCTTGATTGGTGAGTTTAAGCCATTAACATTTAGGGTTATTATTGAGATATGGGTTGTTCTTCCAGCTATATTTGTTTATTTATGTTACTAAACAAACCATGTTTTCCACTTTGATTATTTTCCCCCCTTTAGTGTCCTACCTCCCACTGTTGGTTTTCATTGTTATTTTCCATTTCCTCTTCCTGTAATGTTTTGCCAAGGATGTTTTGAAGAGATGGTTTTCTAGCTGCAAATTCTTTTAACTTTTGTTTATCGTGGAAGGTTTTAATTTCATCTTCCATCTTGAAGCTTAATTTCGCTGGAAACACAATTCTTGGTTGGAACCCATTTTCTTTCAGTGTTTGAAATATGTTATTCCAGGATCTTCTAGCTTTCAGAGTCTGTGTTGAAAGATCAGCTGTTATCCTGATTGGCTTACCCCTAAATGTGATCTGCTTCCTTTCTCTTGTAGCTTTTAAAATTCTCTCCTTATTCTGTATGTTGGGCATCTTCATTATAATGTGTCTAGGTGTGGGTCTCTTATGATTTTGCACATTCGGCGTCCTATAGGCTTCTAGGATTTGGGGTTCTGTCTCATTCTTCAAGTCTGGGAAGTTTTCTCGAATTATTTCATTGAATAGATTGCTCATTCCTTTGGTTTGAAACTCTGTTCCTTCCTGAATCCCAATGACTCTTAAATTTGGTCTCTTGATGTTATCCCATATTTCTTGGATGTTCTGCTCATGGTTTCTTAACAGTCTTGCTGAGCTGTCTATGTTCTTTTCAAGTTGAAATACTTTATCTTCATTGTCTGATGTTCTGTCTTCTAAGTGTTCTACTCTGCTGGTAGTATTCTCAATTGAGTTTTTAAGTTGGCTTATTGCTTCCTGCATTTCTAGGATTTCTGTTTGTTTGTTTTTTATAACCTCTATCTCCCTGTATAGTTGTTCTTTTGCTTCTTGGATTTGTTTATGTAATTCATTGTTGAAGTGATCTTTCATTGTCTGATTTTGCTGTCTGATGTCTTCCTTGAGACTCCAGATCATCTGAAGCATGTATATCCTGAATTCTTTATCTGACATTCCATCAGCTGCAGCTATTACCTCTTCTAACGTTGAGTTGACCTGCAATGCTTGTGGTCCTTTCTTTCCTTGTCTCTTCATACTGTTTGCGTTCCTTTCTTCTTGGTGAAACTGTTGTGCTATTGAATTTTCCCCCTATATATTTATATTGGTCTTGTATAGTTGCAAAGTCTCCCTCGCAGTCGCGGGCGGCGGCTCTGCCCCTCCTCCAATTGGGGCAATGTGCCTACCACGCCGGCAGGCCGCTGGGCCTGCTCTGCCAGTCGGTAGCAGGTCCGCCGACCTTGCAGGCGCGGGCGGCGGCTCTGTCCATCTGCGGGCCGCTAGGCTTGTTCTGTCGGTGGTCGCAGTTCTGCCTACTTTGCAGGCGCAGGCAGCGGCACTGCCCCTCTGCAGGCCTCTGGGGCTGTACTGCCAGTGGGTCGCAGGTCCGCCTACTTTGCAGGCGTGGGGGGGGGCGGCTCTACCCTTCCTCAGGCCACTGGGCCTGTTCTGTCTCTCGGTTGCAGGTCTGACCTGTTCTGGTGGTGGTCTCAGTTCCGACTACCTTGCAGGCGCGGGGGGGAGGGGGCGGCTCTGCCTCTCAGCAGGCCGCTGCTCCTCTTCTGCCGGTGGGTCGCAGGCCCGCCTACCTTGCAGGAGTGATTGGAAGCTCTGTCCCACCGCGGGCCACTGGGCCTTTTCTGTCGGTGGTCACCCTTCCCCTACCTGGCAGGCGAGGGTGGTGGGGGGCGGCTCTGCCCCTCAGCAGGCCGCTGGGCCTGCTCTGTGTCTGGTCCCAGTTCCCTCTACTATGCCGGCGCAGGGGGAGGGGGCGGCTCAGCCTCTCAGCAGGCGGCTGCTCCTCTTCTGCCGGTGGGTCGCAGGCCCGCCTACCTTGCAGGAGTGATTGGAAGCTCTGTCCCACCGCGGGCCACTGGGCCTTTTCTGTCGGTGGTCACCCTTCCCCTACCTGGCAGGCGAGGGTGGTGGGGGGCGGCTCTGCCCCTCAGCAGGCCGCTGGGCCTGCTCTGTGTCTGGTCCCAGTTCCCTCTACTATGCCGGCGCAGGGGGAGGGGGCGGCTCAGCCTCTCAGCAGGCGGCTGCTCCTCTTCTGCCGGTGGGTCGCAGGCCCGCCTACCTTGCAGGAGTGATTGGAAGCTCTGTCCCGCCGCGGGCCACTGGGCCTTTTCTGTCAGTGGTCACCCTTCCCCTACCTGGCAGGCGAGGGGGGTGGGGGGCGGCTCTGCCCCTCAGCAGGCCGCTGGGCCTGCTCTGTGTCTGGTCCCAGTTCCCTCTACTATGCCGGCGCAGGGGGAGGGGGCGGCTCAGCCTCTCAGCAGGCGGCTGCTCCTCTTCTGCCGGTGGGTCGCAGGCCCGCCTACCTTGCAGGAGTGATTGGAAGCTCTGTCCCGCCGGGGGCCACTGGGCCTTTTCTGTCGGTGGTCACCCTTCCCCTACCTGGCAGGCGAGGGGGGTGGGGGGCGGCTCTGCCCCTCAGCAGGCCGCTGGGCCTGCTCTGTGTTTGGTCCCAGTTCCCTCTACTATGCCGGCGCAGGGTGAGCGGGCGGCTCAGCCTCTCAGCAGGCGGCTGCTCCTCTTCTGCCGGTGGGTCGCAGGCCCGCCTACCTTGCAGGAGTGATTGGAAGCTCTGTCCCGCCGGGGCCACTGGGCCTTTTCTGTCGGTGGTCACCCTTCCCCTACCTGGCAGGCGAGGGGGGTGGGGGGCGGCTCTGCCCCTCAGCAGGCCGCTGGGCCTGCTCTGTGTCTGGTCCCAGTTCCCTCTACTATCTCTTGTCTGTATTCTGATTAAGAATCTAAAAGGATTTCTAGATCATATAATAGGTGTGTATTTAAAATCAATAGAAGTTGCTAAACTGTTTTTCAAATCACTTGTACAATTTTGTATTATTATTATTTTTTTTTTAGCACAGTAAGATTATAGTTGCTTTGCATCCTTGCAGGCACTTGGTATAGTTGATTTATTCATTTATTTAGCTGTTGTTCTAAAAGGTTTTTAGAGTACCTCACTGTGGTTTTGATTGACATTACTCTGATGATCAATTATGTTGTGGATCTTCTCAGCTGTTTATTTGTCTTCCAGTTATATTTTTCAGTGAAGTGTTCCTTCAGATATACCTATTGAAAAAAAATCATTTTTTTTTAAATTATGGAGTTTCAGTGGTTCATTGTGTATTTTGCATACAAGTCCTCTTTCAGATAACTGTTTTGCAAATATTCTCCCAGTCTGTAGCTTGTCTTCTCATGCTTTCAAGAGTGGTTTTATAGATCAGAAGTTTTCAGTTCCCTAGATTTGGACTCCTTTCCATCTCTGTTTGCCTTGGTCCACTTTTGAGGTTTCTCAGTTTGTTGCTTTTGTATTTTGTCCAGAGTTTTAACTTGATATTGGCCAGGAGAGTGAATCTGTCATGGGCTGTAGCAGAGAAAAGCCTCTGATCTGTGGAATGCTTTTCATCATCAGTGTTCACAAACCTTACTCTTGATCCGTTAATGACGTCATTGATTTCTATTTTTCCATATGATAAAAGGAAAATAACCAAGAGTCATAAGATTTTTAAAAGTGCATAAACAATAAAAAGCCACATGGGAAATGACCTATGATCTAAAACAGGTAGAACAACTAAAACCTTAAGATGGTAAATTTTACTTGGTATATTCTGACTTCAAGACCTGAGAATGCAAATTGTTTTACTGATATACACCTTGGTTTATTCTTTGGGTATTTTTTGAACTTCTTTGATTTTCAATTTAAGTATTTTTCTGGAAAATAAAAGGTTAAAACTATGTAAATAAGGCTACTAAATAACTTTATTTTTTACAATGTGGACAAGGGTTATTTTTGTTTGATATTCTTTGGTGACACTACAGTAGTAGACTGGAGCAAGTCCAGAATGTGTTTAATATAATATTCTGTGTGGAAGTCAAGACTGGACAATATTTCTTCTGTGAATAAATTAACATATATTATAAAAACAATATGGTTATTTTCATAATAAACAAGCAAAATTATAACTACTTTTATGAATTTTACCTTTGTTTCTATAAATTTCTATATCTACCAACTAAAAGGCATTTAAAAAGGGGTCTTGAGGTTACTGAAGATAGTGAATCCATGGTGTCTGTACTCAAGAAGATATACGTAAGAGAAGAGACATCAATACTGGCACAATGTTGCACAGACATTTTTGGAAAGCAATTTTTGAATAAAATGAGACTTAAAATATTATGAGCTTTTGAATCGGCATTTATTTATAAAATAGAGAAAAACATACATCTAACCAAACCTCCCAAAATTTCACTCTAATATTAATGTAATTCCATGAAGCTTTATATGTGTGTGTGTGTGTGTTTTATATAGTTCTAATCATAGTCCATTCTTTGTGTGTGTGTGTGTGTGTGTGTGTGTATATATATATATATATATATATATATATATATATATATATATATATATATAACTTTTGTATATGTCCTTTTAAAACATTACATCATGATTTATTTCCATGTCACTTCATAGTTTGAGGGATGAGGGGAGTAATAGAGACTCCCCGAGAAAAGACAAAGGATGTTGCTAAAGAAGTGACTGTTATGAGAGTTTAGGAAACTGCAACACTTTGGATTGATTTTTTTTAAAAAAAATAATGTAGAAAGTTATGTATTTGTCCTTACATCCTGCAAAGATTTGTCCTTAACTGTGCAATTTGTCTTGGACTATAAGCTCTTAGAAAGATGACAATATTTACGTAACATTAAAAATTAAAAATTGAACTATCAATCTACCCATGTATGTCTATTGTTTTCTTACTTAGTTGAGGGTTTTATATGTATCAGCTCACAATCTACTCTTATAAGAGGGAGGAATAGATGAACTCTAGATAGGGCAGAGGGGTTGGAGGGGAAGGGAGGGGGTATGGGGTTACTAATCATGGTGGAATGTGATGATCATTATTATCCAAAGTACAGATATGAAGATGTGAGTTGGTGTATACAACCAGAGATATTAAAAATTGTGCTCTATATGTGTAATAAGAATTGTAATGCATTCTGCTGTCATATATAAATAAAAAAGAGGGTGCAGATAAGACTACTGAGGCACAGAGTGATTGAGGATATTTAACTGAGGTGAGCAGAGCATCACAAGCAGTTTTAAACTAAATACATTTTTTTTGTTGTTGTTGAAAATATGTATAGACAGAAGAGGGATGGGTAGAAAGTTTGTTCAATATAGGATTAAGACCTGGAACAAAACCACATGGGCACTTGCAGAATCTGCTTGAGAGGTCACAGGGCCCAAGGGAAAACAACTCTAAGCAAGGCACTTAACCTCACTCACCTTAGTTCTTTTGTTGGTAAAATGCAGTGCTTATGCAAACTCAATACATGTCAAAAAATATCTGCAAGGTATTGTTTAAAATTGACCCTCTGGATTTCTTCATGTATGCCTGGTTATTATTTATTAAGATGTACTGTGGGCAAGTCTCAAATGGAAGGGAAAATAAAAGACAGATCTGCAAAATGAAGAAGTGAGGTTAAGCACAATGCAGCAGAAACTCTTATACTAATCCAGGAGGACTTTGCCTGTCAATCAAATCTATATTCATTATTTTTTTTCAAGATTAATAATGGTTTGTTAAGTGAGCAAGCTGGCAGACGTTAGAGCACTGTGATAAGATCTTGGGGCATCTATGACCAGTTGATGACTGACTGACCAATTTCAAAAGATGCTATGAAGGATCATAAAGTTTAGTTCCATGTGTATTTTGATGATAGTTGCATCTATATTTAAAGCTTTCTGTCACTGGAAGCACTCTTGGTGTTGTCAGACTGTCTATTGGACTGGATGAGCTGCAACTTCTTGCAATTGAATGTCAATAAGACCAAAGCAATTTTGGTTGATTCATAGCACCAGCTTAAGCATATTCACTTGCACAGATTACACTTGACAGATAGTTACCTTCAGCTGAACTCTGTGGTTAGAAGCTTGGGCATACTCTTGACAGTGAGCTTAGAGTTGATGCCTAATGTTTATTTCATATCCTGTTTTTACCTTCCCTAATACTGCATGTGTAAATCTATATTTAAATATATTCACAGCTGATGCTCACTTGTTATCTCTGGACAGAGCGCTGTAATGATTCAATTTCATTATTTTAATAAAAACAACTTACACTTTCCAAGTTTAATTTCATTAAATCCAATGAGTAATGGTTAATTATTAAGTATCTCCTTGATGAGCAATTGTAACACCGTTATGCAGGAAAATTGTTCAAGTTGGGGTGAATTCTTACATGTTTAAGAAACTTAAAATCTTCCAGATTTGGTGTTCGATTATGAATACAGAAGAAATAAATCCACACTAATTTACTATATTATGCTGTTTATTGATTATTAAGGTCCGTCATTTGTTAAAAAAAATTAGGTATAAAATTATCCATTTCAAGAATACTTACTTTATGATGGATATAATTTAAGAAGCATATTCTAAAGTGATTTAATAGAACTACTGAATGCG
This sequence comes from Marmota flaviventris, assembly GCF_047511675.1. Lineage (NCBI taxonomy): Eukaryota > Metazoa > Chordata > Mammalia > Rodentia > Sciuridae > Marmota > Marmota flaviventris. The sequence continues at coordinate 66,272,151 of NC_092509.1, forward strand.
TGTTATGAAATACATTGTAAGATTTTTTGAAATGGTACCATTTCTGAATATTTAGAATAGGAAAATAAGACTTGGAGTTTTAGTTCAAAGAGAGGTTCTATTATGGTGTGAATTTATTTATCTTTAGGAACTACATTATCAATTTTCATGTTAAATTCATTAAGAAAGTGGTCGTGAAATTTAAGGGATATATAGATTTAATAATCTGCCTAAGTCTCCTGTTCTATACAAATAACACTGCAAAGCTCTGGAATCCCTTTATTTGACTAGATGAATGGCAGCTGTGTTTGCATCTGCCTAGATCTAGCTTCAACATGGTGATTTTAAAGCAAACACGTTTTACTCAAGCATTTCCATCTTTTCTAGAATGTACAATTTTAAGACATCAAACAATTCAAATTATGTAGTTATACATTTCACACAGGAGAAAAACTCATGCTGAAGTAGGTAGAATATTTTTCAAAATTATTTTCTCTACATTTACTGGCATTCTTTCTCTTTCTTACTCTTTTAAAACTGACAGTCAATTTTTTTTTTATTTTTCTCTTTTACTGACAGTTAGTAAATGTACTGACAGTTGAGAAGCAAGATGTAAATGTAAGTCACTATTATTTTGTCCACCTGATACCTGAGCATTAGTAGAAATGCTTGGCTATATCTTCAAACAGAATTATTTCTAATGGTGCTGAAGGGAAGATGTATAGAAAAACCTATTTACTGTAAATAAAAATGTGTTTGAGGCCGGATTGCAATGCATGTAGAAATACCATACTTCCCTCATTAGGATGTGGTTGGAATTGGTAGTGAAGAAAACAGGCTCAAGTGTATGTTTATTTTCTGTTCTATTAACTGTAAATCTTTTAACTATGTGAATCTCTTTTAGTGCAGAAAAGAAAGCTGGTTAACAAGTTAATGAATATCAAGTTAAGAACTTGCTTCTCCTGAAATATAAGATTAATTTTTTAAATGATGTATTACAATCATAGAAATCCTGTTTAGTAAACTTATAGCTTGAAGAAATGTCATACAAGTAGTTAACTGTGGATAGTTATAGTATATTGACAGAAGTATGTTGAGCCAAAGTAGACCAATACTTTTATCACAGACTGATTTACTGCTTCCTTTGAAAAGTAAATTGTTAATTTGTTGCCATTGTAAATTACAGTAAAGTTTCAAAACATAAGGAGTTAAGTAGTGATGTTTGTCTATTTACTGTTTAGATAAGGTTCAGAGATTTTATTTCACCATTAAAATTTTTTTTTTGCCCTAACATTGTTATGTATGTAAAAAATTGATAGTAGGAAGACGGGATTTGTAAATTTTTATATTGAAGCATACAATTATGAAACTTTTCCTCTTTTTACTTACACTAGATAGTCAAGAAATGTGCTCTCTAGTATCTTTTAATTGTTTATATTCTGCCAATACTTTAAATATTCTTATGCTGCCATTACACACGTAGCTGTACAAAAATTTGTCAGATAAGATTAAAATTGATTTGCTTTTCTATATCCCTGTAACTGTTTGGAGAGTATCCTTGAGGGCCAAGGAAAGACCTGCATACTAAGGGAGAAATGGCAGGAATTTCCTTACAGCAGTGGGAGATTCCTGGGTAGGAGTTTCAGTAGGTGGTGTCAGGAGCTTAGAGGTTGCATCAGGCCATGCAGGTAAATTGTAGCTCTAGGTTTTTTTTTTTTTTTCCAGTGTTGTTCTTCGATTTTTCTCTCTGTTAACATGGCATTTGCATTTTGGTCTGACTGAGAAGAAGGCCCTTTGCAGTGCTTCATGACATTTGTAAAAAGCTGCTTTGGGGTTAAAAGTGATACATTATCTTGTTCACTGTGTTCTTAGTAAAAAAAAAAAAAAATATCTTCTGAGACTTAAATCATTGGGCATTCCCTTGTATATTTTCAATTTCAAAGTCACAATATTAATATACAGAAAAGTGGAACTTTTTCTTTATAAAAACTACCAAACAACAAAAGCAAGAAAGTTAGTCGCAGCATCACTGTCAACAATTAGAATGTTTCCAACAAAAGAGAAGCTGTCAGAGAAATGCAAATCAAAACCACCCTAAGATACCATCTCACTCTAGTTAGATTGGCAGCCATTATGAAGTCAAACAACAACAAGTGCTGGCGAGGATGTGGGGAAAAGGGTACACTTGTACATTGCTGGTGGGACTGCAAATTGGTGCAGCCAATTTGGAAAGCAGTATGGAGATTTCTTGGAAAGCTGGGAATGGAGCCACCATTTGACCCAGCTATTCCCCTTCTCGGTCTATTCCCTAAAGACCTAAAAAGAGCATGCTACAGGGACACTGCTACATCGATGTTCATAGCAGCACAATTCACAATAGCAAGACTGTGGAACCAACCTAGATGCCCTTCAATAGACGAATGGATAAAAAAAATGTGGCATTTATACACAATGGAGTATTACTCTGCACTAAAAAATGACAAAATCATGGAATTTGCAGGGAAATGGATGGCATTAGAGCAGATGATGCTAAGTGAAGCTAGCCAATCCCTAAAAAACAAATGCCAAATGTCTTCTTTGATATAAGGAGAGTAACTAAGATCAGAGTAGGGACGAAGAGCAGGAGAAGAAGATTAACATTTAACAGGGATGAGAGGTGGGAGGGAAAGGGAGAGAAAAGGAAAATTGCATGGAAATGGAAGGAGACCCTCAGGGTTATACAGTGGAGGGGGTAGAGAGAGAGGAGGGGAGGGGAGAGGTGGGGAGGGGGGATGGTGGAGGATGGGAAAGGCAGCGGAGCACAACAGACACTAGTATGGCAATATGTAAATCAACGGATGTGTAACTGATGTGATTCTGCAATCTGTGTATGGGGTGAAGGTGGGAGTTCATAACCCACTTGAATCAAAGTGAGGAATATGATATGTCAAGAAATTTGTAATGTTTTGAACAACCAACAATAAAAAATTAAAAAAAAAAAAAGAGAAAATCCTTAAGGAGAAGATCAAGTCTTTCTATATAGTGAGTACCAAAGAAGAGGGATATTAAAAAAGTCCTATAGAATATGTATTATTCCTTTCTTTTTTAATATTTATTTGTTTTTAGTTGTGGTTGGACACAATACCTTTATTCCATTCATTTATTTTTATGTGGTGCCGAGGATACAGGGCCCTGCACATGCTAGGCGAGCACTCTACCGCTGAGCCACAATCCCAGGTCCAGTATTGTTCCTTTCCATACACTTGTTACCTTCTCATTTTGGAGACACTTTTTGGACGTCCTTGCCTTACATGAAAACTATGTGTTTTTTTAAATAGTTTTTATTATTGGTTGTTCAAAACATCACAAAGCTCTTGACATATCATATTTCATACATTTGATTCAAGTGGGTTATGAACTCCCATTTTTACCCCGTATACAGATTGCAGAATCACATCGGTTACACATCCACTGTTTTACATACTGCCATACTAGTGACTGTTGTGTTCTGCTACCTTTCCTATCCTCTACTATCCCCCCTCCCCTCCCCTCCCATCTTCTCTCTCTACCCCATCTACTGTAATTCATTTCTCTGCCTTGTTTTTTTTTCCCCTTTCCTCTAACTTCCTCTTATATGTAATTTTGTATAACAATGAGGGTCTCCTTCCATTTCCATGCAATTTCCCTTCTCCCTCCCTTTCCCTCCCACCTCTCCTCCCTGTTTCATGTTAATCTTCTTCTCATGCTCTTCCTCCCTGCTCTGTTCTTAGTTGTTCTCCTTATATCAAAGAAGACATTTGGCATTTGTTTTTTAGGGATTGGCTAGCTTCACTTAGCATCATCTGCTCTAATGCCATCCATTTCCCTGCAAATTCCATGATTTTGTCATATTTTAGTGCAGAGTAATACTCCATTGTGTATAAATGCCACATTTTTTTTTATCCATTCATCTATTGAAGGGCATCTAGGTTGGTTACACAGTCTAGCTATTGTGAATTGTGCTGCTATGAACATTGATGTAGCAGTATCCCTGTAGTATGCTCTTTTTAGGTCTTTAGGGAATAGACCGAGAAGGGGAATAGCTTGGTCAAATGGTGGTTCCATTCCCAGCTTTCCAAGGAATCTCCATACTGCTTTCCAAATTGGCCGCACCAATTTGCAGTCCCACCAGCAATGTTTAAACTCACTGAGTTAAATTTATGGAAATCTTGCTTTTAACCTTAAATACCAAGTAAGTAACTGATCACAGAATGTAGTCAAGTACTGAGCAAGGACTTTTGTCACCCTCTCCAATAATGCTCTTCAGGGAAAAGCTAGTTACTGTGTGACACATGCTTAATTCTCAGGAGGTTCAGACAAAAGAGGAGGTTAGAGTGTCTGGGGAGCCTGTTGCCATTCAACTAGATATTTGAGTATAATTCCCACACCAGATTTTTCCTCATACCTAATGCAGACAATGTCATGTTGGGGGAAGGGGAGAGGGAGGGAGGGCAGATGGAGATGTCCTTTCAGGTTAAATGTTAAAATAAGGTCCTTTATTTCTGTCTCTGGTGGCACAGGGCATTAAAGACTCTGAAACATTTTGGAAGTGTTGCTATAGAATAAATTTTAACATTTGAGGAGCTGTAAAGGGTATTATTGAGTATTTTATAGATTCTGTATTTGCCTACTGCAGTCACTACACTTCCAATGTCTACCTCATTAATTTAAAAAGCACTTTGGCCTACTTGGAGACTGTGTGCTATATTGAAACAAATTCTATATGTTAAATTTTCATGTCCAATAATTATAAAACATTCAACATCTGAAGAAAATCACCCAAGTGCAACAATATCGCTCTTTCATAGTTTTACTTGCATGGAATAATCTATGCCAAAAAAAAGTGATCTTTATTAGCGACTTTTACATTAGGTCTGCTACATCATACTACATTGGGAAAATGGAAAATGGAAACAAATTGCTAAAAATGGATTCCAGAGAAGAGGAGCAGCGGCCTGCTGAGAGGCAGAGCCGCCCCCCACCCCCCGAGCCTGCCAGGTAGGCGGAACTGTGACCACCAACAGAAAAGGCCCAGTGGCCCGCGGCGGGACAGAGCTTCCAATCACTCCTGCAAGGTAGGCGGGCCTGCGACCCACCAGCAGAAGAGGAGCAGCAGCCTGCTGAGAGGCAGAGCCACCCCCCTCCCCCTGCACCGGCAAGGTAGACAGAACTGTGACCACCCACAGAGCAGGCCCAGCGGCCTGCTGAGGGGCAGAGCCGCCCCCCACCCCACGCGCCTGCCAGGTAGGCGGAACTGTGACCACCGACAGAAAAGGCCCAGTGGCCCGCGGAGGGGCAGAGCTTCCAATCACTCCTGCAAGGTAGGCGGGCCTGCAACCCACTGGCAGAAGAGGAGCAGCGGCCTGCTGAGAGGCAGAGCCGCCCCCTCCCCCCGCGCCTGCAAGGTAGACGGAACTGTGACCACCATCAGAACAGGCCAGTCCTGCAACCAACAGACAGAACAGGCCCAGTGGCCTGAGGAAGGGTAGAGCCGCCCCGCCCCCCGCACCTGCAAGGTAGGCGGACCTGCGACCCACTGGCAGAACAGCCCCAGAGGCCTGCAGAGGGGCAGTGCCGCTGCCTGCGCCTGCAAAGTAGGCAGAACTGCGACCACCGACAGAACAAGCCTAGCGGCCCGCAGAGGGACAGAGCCGCCGCCCGCGCCTGCAAGGTCGGCGGACCTGCTACCGACCGGCAGAGCAGGCCCAGTGGCCTGCCGGCATGGTAGGCACATTGCCCCAATTGGAGGAGGGGCAGAGCCGCCGCCCGCGCCTGCGAGGGAGACTTTGCAACTATACAAGACCAGTATAAATATATAGGGGGAAAATTCAATAGCACAACAGTTTCACCAAGTAGAAAGGAAAGCGAACAGTATGAAGAGACAAGGAAAGAAAGGACCACAAGCAATGCAGGTCAACTCAACGTTAGAAGAGGTAATAGCTGCAGCAGATGGAATGTCAGATAAAGAATTCAGGATATACATGCTTCAGATGATCTGGAGTCTCAAGGAAGACATCAGACAGCAAAATCAGACAATGAAAGATCACTTCAACAATGAATTACATAAACAAATCCAAGAAGCAAAAGATCAACTATACAGGGAAATAGAGGTTATAAAAAACAAACAAACAGAAATCCTAGAAATGCAGGAAGCAATAAGCCAACTTAAAAACTCAATTGAGAATACTACCAGCAGAGTAGAACACTTAGAAGACAGAACATCAGACAATGAAGATAAAGTATTTCAACTTGAAAAGAACATAGACAGCTCAGCAAGACTGTTAAGAAACCATGAGCAGAACATCCAAGAAATATGGGATAACATCAAGAGACCAAATTTAAGAGTCATTGGGATACAGGAAGGGACAGTTTCAAACCAAAGGAATGAGCAATCTATTCAATGAAATAATATGAGAAAACTTCCCAGACTTGAAGAATGAGACAGAATCCCAAATCCTAGAAGCCTACAGGACGCCGAATGTGCAAAATCATAAGAGACCCACACCTAGACACATTATAATGAAGATGCCCAACATACAGAATAAGGAGAGAATTTTAAAAGCTACAAGAGAAAGGAAGCAGATCACATTTAGGGGTAAGCCAATCAGGATAACAGCTGATCTTTCAACACAGACTCTGAAAGCTAGAAGATCCTGGAATAACATATTTCAAACACTGAAAGAAAATGGGTTCCAACCAAGAATTGTGTTTCCAGCGAAATTAAGCTTCAAGATGGAAGATGAAATTAAAACCTTCCACGATAAACAAAAGTTAAAAGAATTTGCAGCTAGAAAACCATCTCTTCTAAACATCCTTGGCAAAACATTACAGGAAGAGGAAATGGAAAATAACAATGAAAACCAACAGTGGGAGGTAGGACAGTAAAGGGGGGAAAATAATCAAAGAGGAAAACAAACCATGTTTAGTAACATAAATAAACAAATATGGCTGGAAGAACAACCCATATCTCAATAATAACCCTAAATGTTAATGGCTTAAACTCACCATTCAAGAGACACAGGCTAGTAGAATGGATCATAAAACAAGACCCAACAATATGCTGCCTACAGGAGACGCATTTGATAGGAAAAGACATACATAGGCTGAAGGTGAAAGGTTGGGAAAAATCATATCACTCATATGGACTTCGGAAACAAGCAGGAGTATCCATACTCATATCAAATAAAATAGATTTCAAGCCAAAGTTAATCAAAAGGGATAAAGAGGGACACTACATACTGCTTAAGGGAACCATTCACCAACAAGACATAACAATCATAAATATATATGCCCCAAACAATGGTGCAGCTATGTTCATCAAATAAACTCTTCTCAAGTTCAAGAGTCAAATAGACCACCATACAATAATCATGGGAGACTTCAACACACCTCTCTCGCCACTGGACAGATCTTCCAAACAAAAGTTGAATAAGGAAACTATAGAACTCAATAACACAATTAATAACCTAGACTTAATTGACATATATAGAATATACCACCCAACATCAAGCAGTTATACTTTTTTCTCAGCAGCACATGGATCCTTCTAAAAAATAGATCATATATTATGTCACAGGGCAACTCTTAGACAATATAAAGGAGTAGAGATAATACCATGCATCTTATCTGATCATAATGGAATGGAACTGAAAATCAACGATAAAAGAATGAAGGAAAAAGAATACATCACTTGGAGAATGAACAATAGGTTACTGAATGATCAATGGGTTATAGAAGACATCAAGGAGGAAATTAAAAAATTCTTAGAGATAAATGAAAACACAGACACAACATATCGGAATCTATGGGACACATTGAAAGCAGTTCTAAGAGGAAAATTCATTGCTTGGAGTTCATTCCTTAAAAAAAGAAAAAACCAACAAATAAATGATCTCATACTTCATCTCAAAATCCTAGAAAAAGAAGAGCAAAACAACAGCAAAAGAAGTAGAAGGCAAGAAATAATTAAAATCAGAGCTGAAATTAATGAAATCAAAACAAAAGAAACAATTGAAAAAATTGACAAAACTAAAAGTTGGTTCTTTGAAAAAATAAACAAAATCGACAGACCCTTAGCCATGCTAGCGAAGAGAAGAAGAGAGAGAACTCAAATCACTAACATACGGGATGAAAGAGGCAATATCACAACAGACACTTCAGAAATACAGAAGATAATCAAAAATTATTTTGAATCCTTATACTCCAATAAATTAGAAGATAGTGAAGGCATAGATAAATTTCTTAAGTCATATGATCTGCCCAGATTGAGTCAGGAGGATATAGACAACCTAAACAGACCAATATCAATTGAGGAAATAGAAGAAACCATCAAAAGACTACCAACTAAGAAAAGCCCAGGACCGGATGGGTATACAGCAGAGTTTTACAAAACATTTAAAGAGGAACTAATACCAATACTTTTCAAGCTACTTCGGGAAATAGAAAAAGAGGGAGAACTTCCAAATTCATTCTACGAGGCCAACATCACCCTGATACCTAAACCAGACAAAGACACTTCAAAGAAAGAAAACTACAGACCAATATCTCTAAAGAACCTAGATGCAAAAATCCTCAATAAAATTCTGGCCACTCGGATACAAAAACATATCAAAAAAATTGTGCACCATGATCAAGTAGGATTCATCCCTGGGATGCAAGGCTGGTTCAATATACGGAAATCAATAAATGTTATTCACCACATCAATAGACTTAAAAATAAGAACCATATGATCATCTCGATAGATGCGGAAAAAGCATTCGACAAAGTACAGCATCCCTTTATGTTCAAAACTCTAGAAAAACTAGGGATAACAGGAACATACCTCAATATTGTAAAAGCAATCTATGCTAAGCCTCAGGCTAGCATCATTCTGAATGGAGAAAAATTGAAGGCATTCCCTCTAAAATCTGGAACAAGACAGGGATGCCCTCTCTCACCACTTCTGTTCAACATAGTTCTCGAAACACTGGCCAGAGCAATTAGACAGACGAAAGAAATTAAAGGCATCAAAATAGGAAAAGAAGAACTTAAATTATCACTATTTGCAGATGACATGATTCTATACCTAGCAGACCCAAAAGGGTCTACAAAGAAACTATTAGAGCTAATAAATGAATTCAGCAAAGTGGCACGATATAAAATCAACACGCATAAATCAAAGGCATTCCTGTATATCAGCGACAAATCCTCTGAAATGGAAATGAGGACAACCACTCCATTCACAATATCTTAAAAAAAAAATAAAATACTTGGGAATCAACCTAACAAAAGAGGTGAAAGACTTATACAATGAAAACTACAGAACCCTAAAGAGAGAAATAGAAGAAGATCTTAGAAGATGGAAAAATATACCCTGTTCATGGATAGGCAGAACTAACATCATCAAAATGGCGATATTACCAAAAGTTCTCTATAGGTTCAATGCAATGCCAATCAAAATCCCAATGGCATTTCTTGTAGAAATAGAGAAAGCAATCATGAAATTCATATGGAAAAATAAAAGACCCAGAATAGCAAAAACAACTCTAAGCAGGAAGTGTGAATCAGGCGGTATAGCGATACCAGACTTCAAACTATACTACAGAGCAATAGTAACAAAAACAGCATGGTACTGGTACCAAAACAGGCAGGTGGACCAATGGTACAGAATAGAGGACACAGAAACCAATCCACAAAACTACAACTACCTTATATTTGATAAAGGGGCTAAAAGCATGCAATGGAGGAAGGATAGCATCTTCAACAAATGGTGCTGGGAAAACTGGAAATCCATATGCAACAAAATGAAACTGAATCCCTTTCTCTCGCCATGCACTAAAGTGAATTCAAAATGGATCAAGGAGCTTGATATCAAATCAGAGACACGCCGTCTGATAGAAGAAAAAGTTGGCTACGATCTACATACTGTGGGGTCGGGCTCCAAATTCCTCAATAGGACACCCATAGCACAAAAGTTAATAACTAGAATCAACAAATGGGACTTACTCAAACTAAAAAGTTTTTTCTCAGCAAAAGAAACAATAAGAGAGGTAAATAGAGAGCCTACATCCTGGGAACAAATCTTTACTCCTCACACTTCAGATAAAGCCCTAATATCCAGAGTATACAAAGAACTCAAAAAATTAGACAATAAGAGAACAAACAACCCAATCAACAAATGGGCCAAGGACCTGAACAGACACTTCTCAGAGGAGGACATACAGTCAATCAACAAGTACATGAAAAAATGCTCACCATCTCTAGCAGTCAGAGAAATGCAAATCAAAACCACCCTAAGATACCATCTCACTCCAGTTAGATTGGCAGCCATTATGAAGTCAAACAACAACAAGTGCTGGCGAGGATGTGGGGAAAAGGGTACACTTGTACATTGCTGGTGGGACTGCAAATTGGTGCAGCCAATTTGGAAAGCAGTATGGAGATTTCTTGGAAAGCTGGGAATGGAGCCACCATTTGACCAAGCTATTCCCCTTCTCGGTCTATTCCCTAAAGACCTAAAAAGAGCATGCTACAGGGACACTGCTACATCGATGTTCATAGCAGCACAATTCACAATAGCAAGACTGTGGAACCAACCTAGATGCCCTTCAATATATGAATGGATTAAAAAAAATGTGGCATTTATACACAATGGAGTATTACTCTGCATTAAAAAATGACAAAATCATAGAATTTACAGGGAAATGGATGGCATTAGAGCAGATGATGCTAAGTGAAGCTAGCCAATCCCTAAAAAACAAATGCCAAATGTCTTCTTTGATATAAGGAGAGTAACTAAGAACAGAGTAGGGTCGAAGAGCATGAGAAGAAGATTAATATTAAACAGGGATGAGAGGTGGGAGGGAAAGGGAGGGAGAAGGGAAATTGCATGGAAATGGAAGGAGACCCTCAGAGTTATACAAAAGTACATACAAGAGGAAGTGAGGGGAAAGGGAAAAATAATACAAGGGGGACAAATGAATGTCAGTAGAGGGGGCAGAGAGAGAAGAGGGGAGGGGAGGGGAGGGGGGGTAGTAGAGGATAGGAAAGGCAGCAGAACACAACAGACACTAGTATGGCAATATGTAAATAAATGGATGTGTAACTGATGTAATTCTGCAATCTGTATATGGGGTAAAAATGGGAGCTCATAACCCACTTGAATCAAAGTGTGAAATATGATATATCAAGAACTATGTAATGTTTTTAACAGCCAACAATAAAAATTAAAAATAAAAATGGATTCCACCATTTGTTTTTATTGCCAAAATGTCATTGTCATTCAAGTCTATTACTGTATACTTCAGGAAATCCAAATTTGGGTATGGCAAGTCTTTTCCTTTTTATTGTATCCAATCTCTTTATCAAGTTGATATTAGTTTTACAATTATTTTTGACGTCCAGCTTTTTAATTTTTGCCCTTTCCAAATTATGTATTGTAGATGTAAAGGATTGAAAAATGTGTAAATTTTATACATCTTGTATGTTTAATGATTTATATAAAATAAGTAACCATGGTCTTGAAAGTAGTTCCTCTTTTTCTGACTTCAAAGCCCCATAATGGCCCGTCAAAATTTTTAAGTTGTCCTAGGATAAAATTCATGGTGTTTGAGAGGTAAAATGGTGAAGTGCATGTTTAAGCTCTTTCCAGAAGGTTGCAATAGTTAGAAGTTACTGTTCTTTTTGATGACTTCTAGCCACCATTTCTATGTTGTTCATAATTGCTGTACAATTTATTTAATTGAAAACTGTTTACAAGATACTGTGTAGAGGTTTTATAAGTGACAAAATCAATTAAACAGGATTTTGGTGCAAAGGAATTCAGTGGAGAGAAAAGACAAACATTAGTGACTTTAACATTTATAAAATAATAAATTAGTTATCGTGGCTGGGTACAGTGGTGCACACTTATAATCCCAGTGGCTCTGGAGGCTGAGGCAGGAGAATCGCAAGTTCAACATCAGCCTCAGCAACAGAAGGCACTAAGCAACTCAGTGACACCCTGTCTCCAAATAAAAATACAATATAGGGCTGGGGATGTGGCTAAGTGGTTGATTGCCACTGAGTTCAGTGCCTGGTACCCATCCCCCCTCAATGAGTTGTTGAGAGTTATTTCTCATTTCTTTTTGATTGTGGTGATGCTTTGCTTCATGAAATATAAATATTTTATCCTGGAATTTAAAAACTAAAAAAGTTTTTCAAGAGATAGAAATGGAGAGAGGAGAATCCTAGATATGGGTCTGGATAAGGAAAGTCAGGAATATTATAGTGTTCATATGAAGGCTGGGAAAAAGTGTCTGGTCACATTTGCCTGGAATAAACTGTGTGCAAGAACACTATCAGATGAAACCCGGGAGGATTTTTATTTTCAGATGATAGAATCTTGAGTTAGGTTGACACTACGGTTCAATAATCAAAGGGAATGATTTGATCAAAAAAGTTTTGAGCAAAGAAGGGCGTTTATTAGAAAGTCCTTTATTAAAGTTAGATGAGAGGAGTTTGACTCTGCAACATTTACTCGAAAGCTGTAGTTGTATTGTGAGCAGTTAATTTCACAGGCTATCACAACCCTGTCATCCTTGTTACCTGGCATTTGAGATCTTTCAGTTATGTGACTTTTACCATATTCTTGCTGTTATATTTCTGTCTTTCATTTCTTTACTTTCCTCTTCCACACTGGGGTGACATTTTTATTCTACACTTGTTTGAAAATATGATACCTTCACCATATTTTCATCCTCTTTGTCAATAGTTTTTTGAAGCCTTGGGGCTACATGAATACTGACTCTCTCCCTGTATACACTCCTTTCCTGGCCCTTCCAAGGGGAGCATACACCTCCCCTCACCTCTCACTGCTGGGAGCTGGTGGAGAGGTAGAGATGGAATTCTTCTTTTTCTTTCACCCTGTATTAGGAAGATACATTACTTTTTAAAGTGCATGCTAACTAGGCATGTCATATTCTTAAATATTATTCTCATTTTTTTCTCAACTGTTGGCCCCTAGGCATCCTCCAGATACCATGAAAAATTCTACCTCATACTCAGTGTTTCTCTATATCATCATCATCTTGTGGTCAATGACAACATAGTCTTATTTTCTCTCCATATTTTTCTTATACCATGCTACTCATTTACCACACTGAAAGCCCTTCTGATGAAATATCCAACTCCAAATAACTTCTGGCTACAAACCACTAGTATTCAGACCCCAGATCCTGAATTGTCTTTGGAATTATCAGGTTCCCTCAAGGTGTGTGCCCTTCATTTCTAATTTAGGTTGCAAGGAACATGGCTTCAACAGTCTTTCAACTTACTTTATATTTTACTTAATTTTTCTTTATCATTGTTTTACTTTAAATCCTCCTTCTTAAAACATTCATTTGACTGCCTTTTTCTTTTTCTTTTGGTCTTCTTTTCACCTGTATTTTTATTGGTACATTATAGTAGTATGTAATGGTGAGATTCATTGTCACGTGTTGGCACACACCAAAATATTTGGCCAATATTATTACGTAGTATTTTCCCTTTACCTCCACTTCTTCCTGCTGATCCTTTTCCTCTACTCTACTCTACTCTACTGATCTCCCTTTGATTTTCATGAAAAACTCCCCTGCAAACCCTATTTTCCTCTCTAGCTTCCACATATGAGAGAAAACATACCACCATTGACTTTCTGAGTTTGGTTTATTTAATTTAACATGATATTATCAAGTTCCATCAATTTTCTTGCAAATGACATAATTTCATTGTTTTTTATGGCTGAATAACACTCCATTGTTTATATATACCACATTTTCTTTATCTATCCATCCACTGATGGATAAGTTCCATAATTTGGCTGTTGTGTATTGTGTGGCTATAAACATGGGTATGCATGTGTCACTATACACAGTATGATGACTTTAATTCTTTGGATAAATACCAAGGAGTGGGGTAGGACTGGGTCATATGGTGGTTCCATGCCTATACCTCTATACTGATTTCCATATTGATTGTACTAATTTACAATCCTACCAATAGTATAAAAGTGTTCCTATTTATCAATGGCAGCCATTTTAACTGGAGTAAGATGAAATCTCAGTGTAGTTTTGATTTGTATTGCCCTAATTGATAATGATGTTGAACATTTTTTCATATGTTCATTGGTCATTTGTATTTCTTCTTTTGAAAAGATTCTGTTTAGTTTATTTGCCCATGTGTTAGTAGAATTTAAAAAATTATTTTTGGTGTTAAGTTTTTTGATTCTTTATATATTCTGAATATTAATCCTCTGTCAGAAGAGTAGCTAAAAAAATTTTCTCCCATTCTATAGGTTCTGTATTTACATTCTTGTTTTCTTTACTATGCAGAAGATTTTTAATTTGATTCTATCTCATTTATTAACTCTTGGTAGTATTTCCTGAATTTTAGGGATCCTATTGAGAAAGTTGTTGCCTGTGTCTATAGGTTGGACTGTTGACCCCCCCACCCCACCCTGCCCCAGGAATTGAGTAGATTTTGATCTAGTTCCTAGGTTTTTGATCCATTTCAATTGACTTTTGTGCATGGTAAGAAATAGGAAACAACTCTCACTCTATATAGAGATAATCAGTTTCCCCAACACTATTTGTTAAAAAGGCTGTCTTTTCTCCAGTGTATGTTTTTGGCACCTTTGTCAAGAATCAGATGACTGTTTCTGTTTGAGTTTGTCCCTCTTTTCTATTCGTGTCTGTTTTTATGTGAGTACCATGCCATTTTTGTTACCATAGTTCTGTAGTATAATTGTGATGCCTCCAGCACTGCTTTTATAGCTTATAATTGTGTTGGCTATTCTGGGTCTTCTGTTCTTCCAATTGAATTTTAGGACTATTTTTTCTAGTCCTGTGAAGAATGCAATTGGTATTTTAATGGGGATAGCATCGAATCTCTATATTGCTTTTGGTAATGCAACCATTTTGATAAATATTAATTCTGCCTATCCATGAATATGAGGTCTTTCGATCTTCTTAGATCGTCAGTTTCTTTCTTCTGTGTTCTATAGTTTTAAATGTAGAAGTCTTTCACCTCCTAGATTTATTCCTAAGGATTTTAATTTGTTTGTTTGTTTGAAGATTGTGAATTTGATTGTTTTCCTGATTTTGTTTTTTCTTTCTCAGCAGGTCACGATGCATATGTAAGAAAGTTACTTATTTTTTAATGTTGATTTGTAACCTGGTACTTTGCTGAATGTGTTTATTAGATCTAGCAGTCTTCTGTTGAAATATAGGATCTTATCTAAAGTGATAAACAGTGATAATTTAACTTCTTCCTTTTCTGTTTTTTCTTTTATTTCCTTCTCTTGCCCAATTTCTCTGCTTAGAATTTTTACTGCTAACTTGAGTAGGAGTGGTAAGAGTATTCATCTTTGAGTAGTTCCAGATTTTAAAGAAATGGTTTGTTTTTCTCTATTGTGATGTTGTCTTTCTGTTTGTTGTGTATAACCTTGAGGATGTTGAGGTAGATTCCTTCTGTCCCTAGTTTCTTCAGTATTTCTATCATGATGGATAGTGAATGTTGTTGAAGGCTACCTTTGCATCTATTGAGATGACTAAGTGATTTTTGTCCTTAATTCTATTTATATGGTGAATTACACCTGTTGACTTGTTGTATGTTAGACCATCCTTCCATTCTTGGTATAAAAACAACTTGGTCATGACATACGATCTTTTAAATATGTTGTTGAATATAATTTGCTAATATTTTACGAAGGCCTTTTATATACAAGTTCATCAGGGATATTGGTTGGTAGTTTTCTTTCTTTGATGTGACCATATCTGGTTTTGGTGTGTGGGTGATACTGGTTTCATAGAATCACTTGGAAATGTTCCATTTCTATCTCATGGACTAATTGAGGTGCATTGGCATTGTTCTTCTTGAAGGTCTGTTAGAATTTAGCCAAGAAGCTATCTAGTTCTGGGCTGTTCTTTCTTGGAATTATTTTTATTATTGCTTTTATCTTATTGCTAGTTATTGGTATATTTAGCTTTTATTTGTCCTCTGGATTCAATTATGTATGATCATATTTGTATAGAAGTATAGATATTTTTTCTAGATTTTCTAATTTATTGGAATATAAAATTTCAAAATCATCTGTAATCATCTTCTGGATACCTGTGATATGTGTAGTGATTTTTTCTTTTTATTTTAAATTTGTTAATTTGGGTATACTCTTTTTCTTTAGGTTATTTTGGCTGAAGGGTTTTGGCTGAAGAGTTATCAATCTTGTTTATCTTTCCAAATACAAACCTATTATTTCATTGCTTCTTTGTTTTTTAAAAATTCTTTTTTAGTAATTAATTTAGTTTAATAAGTTTAATAAACATTTGAATAATAGTGTCCTAATTATATCATTTTGTGTATTCTATTGTTTTTTCAGGTTTTTCACATAAATAACCCAATTTATCACAAAAAAATAATTGATGTCAAACAATCAAATTATATCTCCTGTCATGTACAATTAAAAAGAACAAATAAAAAGAATAAAGTAAAATTATATCTCAGAAAAAAACTTTCATCATTAGGCTACTATGAAAGTGGACAATCTTAGTAAACTTTAATCTTTTAAAAGGATGTTCCTTGTACTTATACAAAAATGTATACATGTACTGCATGTGAGTGCATGTATGTGTATGTTTCATTATATTTACTAATTTTTAGTGACTATTACAATATAATTGTTTTATAATGGCATTTATGTGGGCAGTTTTATTGTATCATGAAATATGCTACAGCTTGGAGAATTTCCCACATTTGAGGTCTCGGTTGTTCAAAGAGAAATTTTATGCTTTGAGTAGACAAAAAGAAAACAACAGCAAGAATTTCTTCTTATCATTTCTTTTATTAACTTGTTCTTTTTAGAAATACAAGATAGTAGAGTATATTTAATTTCATTGATTTTTTTTTACTCTAATATTATTTCCTTCTTTTTACTGTTTTTGCAAGTATTTTTTTTTTCTTGTTTTTCATCATTAGGTTATTTGGGATGTTTCTGGTTTTCTTCTGTAGGCACTCAGCTATAAATTTCACTTAGAACTGCATTCCAGGGCCCCATAGTGTTCTAGTATGTTGTCTCACTGTTTTTGCTTGATTTAAAAATTTTCAAACTTCTCCCCTGATATCTTCTGTCACCAATTTATCATTCAAAAGTGTGTTCACTCTCCATGTATTTGTATAGTTTCTGTATTTTTTTGGAATTGATTTGTAATTTCATTACATTATCATCAGATAGGGTGCAAAGTGTGTGTTTATACACACACACACACACACACACATATATATATATATATACACACACACACACATATATATGTATATATATATATATATATATATATATATATATATATATATATATGGATCTATTAATGATTACTTTCTTCCTTAAAATATGATCTATTCTATTTTTGAGAAGATTTGATGAGTAGGTGAAAAGAAAGTGTACTTGCCTGTTGTTGGATGAAGTATTCTATACATGTCTATTTAGTCCGTTTGACATATAGTGGTTTTTAGGTCTGAAGAGTCTTGTACTAAGCTTATATCTGGATGACCTATCAATTGATGAGAGAAATATATTGAAATCACCTAGTATTATTGTACTGGGGTCTGAGTCTTTGAGTAGTGTATGTTTTATGTCATTAGATGCATCTACATTTGGGATATCAATATTTACGATTGTTATATCTTATTGTTGGATTGTTCCCTTTACCTGTATAAAAAGTGACATTATTTATTTCTTTTTGAAAGTTTTGTCTAGAAGTCTGCTTTGTCAGATATGAAAATAGCCTCTCCTGCTTGTCTCTGGATTCCATTTGCATGGTGCATCAATTTCCATTATTCAACTTTCAGACAGTTGCTATCATTGCCTGTAAGGTTATCTATTGCAAACAACACATAGTTGGATCTTTTGTAATCCATTCTGCTATTTATGTGATTTAATTGGAGAGTTGTATAATAATGTTATTATACAGAGATGTTTGTAAGCTCATGCAATTATATTTATTTATAATGTTTAATTTGATCCTGTTTCTCATTTGCTTATCTACTCTTCAAATGAGATTTTTCCATTTGTGAACTCTGAGGTGTTTATTATTTCTTCTGTCAATGCATTTCTTTAAGTATTTTCTTCAGTGCTGTCTTAGTAGTCATCAATTTTTATAGTTTCTGCTTACCTTGTGAGTTTTTATTTCCTCTTAGATTTTGGAATATAGTTTTGATGGATATAGCAATCTTGATTGACAGTAAGTTTCTTTCAGGGCTTGGAATATATCATTCCAAACTTTCTACAATTTTATAGCTTGTTTTGAGAAATCAGAAGTTCTGATTGGCTTGGCTCTAAACATGACATGATATTTTTCTTTTCAAAGGTTTTAAAACTTCTTTGTTCTCTGTGTTGAGCATTATTATATTGCGTGTTGGAGAGGGTTTTTTATTTTTTTAAATCTTGTCTACCTGGAGTTCTAAATGTGTCCTGTATCTCAGTGTTCATTTATTTCAATATATTTCTCTCATCAATTGATAGGTCATCCAGATATAGGCTTAGTACAAGACTCTTCAGACCTAAAAACCACTATACGTCAAATGGACTTAACAGACATGTATGGAATACTTCATTTGGGAAATGTTCTGTTATTATTTCCCTGAAGTGGTTATCCATGCCATTAGTGTGCATCTCACAGCCCTCTTTAATTCCAATGATTCTTAGTGCTGTCCCAGAATTCTTGCATATTCTGGTCCTGGTTACTTATTGTCTTTAATACTGTCTGAATGTTCAAGGGTAGCCATTTGATCTTCCAGCTCTGATATTCTATCTTCATCATGGTCTATTCTATTAGAATATGAACTGAACATTGTATTTGATTTATTTTAACTTTCATTTTCAAGATTTCTATTTGGTTCTTTTCCAAGATCTTTATTTCCTTATTGAATTTTTCATTCATATACTGTATTATCCTCCTTTAAATTCATTCAGTTGTTTTTCTGTGTTCACTTGGAATTCATTGATCATTTTTATAACCATTAATTTGAATTATTTGTCTGATATTTTATCTGCTTTATCTTTGGAGTCAGTTGCTAGTGAATTGCAAACTTTAGGACACATCATGTTACCTTCTACTTAATATTTGTTGTATTCCAGATTTGTGTTTTATGCATCTGTTAGGAAATATTGCTCCTCCACTCTTCAGTGTGGGCCTTTTAAGGGCACATTCTTCTTTTGACAGTGTGCTGTAAAGTTATCTAGATTTAAGACCTCTCATAGATGTGCTATCTATGATCTTTGTGTTAATTCTGATTGCTGTAGAACTGAATGTATGGGACTGAGGGTGCCACCTAGCTATTCCTACTCAGGGCCTGGTCATTAGTTTGGGTTTTGTTTTTGTTTTTTTTTTTTTTTTGTCTCTTCTATTCTTTGTATTAAAGTATTGTTGAAGTTTGAATGTGGTTAATTTATGTGAATAATAAACTGCACTGTTTCTTGGCTGAGTTTATTTCAGGAGCAAAGCCTCTACCCTGAGCACTTCTAGTATCATTGTAGATTTCCAGAACTTCTGGAAAAGGGGAAAACATTAGGAACAACTGAGGCAAATAAGATACAGCATAAATATAAATTACTAGTGCCCACTATGATATCTGTCACCCTAATTACCACAGAAACAAGAATGGTGTGATTGACAGTTGCCAAAGTAAAAACAATAAATAGTCATGAACTAGCTCTGGTATTAAACAGTGGATGTCAACCATGCCATCCACAGTACTAACAGCAGCAAGAATATGAGTGGTAGGACAGGAGTTATGCAAACAAAATAGTTCTAAAAGAGGGTCAAAATAGAATTCATTAAAAGAATAGAAAAAGTTATATGAAGGTAAAATAAAATTCAGAATATTCAAACTGTGGACAGATAGAATGCAGAAGAGATGTAGCAAGTGATAGCTATATAGGAGGAGAAAAATTTTAAAAAGTAAAGGGAAAGAAAAAACAAGAGAATTTGGCTATAAATGGAGAATAAAAAAGGAGAGGAAGAGAAACAAGAGAAAGAAACAAAATCGAAATAAACAAAAAGCCCTACATCTCAAAGGATAAGGAAAATTATTATTAAAAAGATTAAAAATAAGAAAAAAACATGTAAAAGAGAGAGAGAGAGTGTGTGTGTGTGTGTGTGTACACCAATCTTCATAGAAAGAAAAAAAACACAGAAAAAGGAAAAAAATATTTTTAATGAAAATGAAAGAATTGTATTCACTGATATGGTCAAAATCTGTCTAGAAAGATGGATTGTCATTACCCATGTCCTCTTTTCCCTTTCTTCTTGGGCTATGTATTGAGAGAGAGAGAAACGACTTTTAACATCTTCCTGTTTTTATGTTGCTCACTGAGATGCCAACTGGAGTGAACTAAAACTGAACCTCATCGAAATGGCTCCCAACTTTCCTTCTTACTAGTATAATGGAGAGGGGACTGGGAAATACTGTCAATTGGAATTTTGTGTATTTCCAAGGTGGGATTCCTGCAGAGTTCTAAACAAAAGTGGGGATTAGGTCTAACCAGACCTTAGGGAATTCGTTTGTGTGGCACCTTCTCTGGGGAAATTAGACCAATACACCTCTATGGCCAGGAAGATGCTGATCTCTGCTGGGAGTGTGAATTTCAGGAGCCTCCCAAGATTTTTCCTCCAAAGGTCTCACTCACATCCATTGCCCATGAATGTGGCTCTCCCAGGCTTAGTCCCTGAGTGTTGTTATGACTGCCTGTTCAGTTTCCTGATCTTCTTCAGCTGGTAACAGGAGTCCCCCAAAAGTGAGTTGCATTCCCCTCTGAGTTTCTGACTCAATTCCCCTGGGTATAATCTTCTCAGTGCGTGTTTCACTCACGTTCTCCTAGCTACACCCTAGGCCACATGGTAAGTACTTGCCAGGACAGTGTGGCATTGTTTACTATGATTGCTAGGGCTCCCACAACAGTAAGCTGCAGCATGACTCCCTCAAAGTGGCTCCCACTTCAATTCTCTGCTTGCCAGGGGAGTGAGACGGAGCACTTCTCGGACACCAGTTCACTGATCATCCTCTGGATCAACTAAGTGCAGGCTGCTTTTCTGATCTAAATTTTTTTTTTCTTTTTTTTTAATTGATTTTTTTAAAAAAAATAAATGACAGAAGAATGCATTATAATTCTTACTACACATATACAGCACGATTTTTCATATCTGGTTGTATATAAAGTATGTTGACACCAATTCGTGTCTTCATACATGTAATTTGGATGATGATGTCTATCACATTCCACCATCCTTGCTAATCCCCTACCCCTCCCTTTCCCTTCCACCCCTCTGCCCTATCTAAAATTCATCTATTCCCCCCATGCTCCCCCTCCCTACCCCACTATGAGTCAGACTCCCTTATATCAGAGAAAACAAAAATTCCATTGTGTATATATGCCACATTTTTTTTTAATCTGCTCATCTACTGAAGGGCATCTAGGTTGGTTCCACAGTTTAGCTATTGTGAATAAACATTGATGTGGCTGTGTCCCTGTAGTATGCTGTTTTTAAATCCTTTGGGTATAGATTGATTTACAAATTTCTTCTGTGTTGAATTTGTCCATTGTGTTCCTCTCTGTTTATATTATCCCTTCCCTCGGTGGTGAAGCAGCATCATTGCCACACTGGTTTAGACCCAATATACTCTTTCTTAATTTTTGTTCAATGAAGGCACATTTCTGAGTCTCTAAGACACTCTCTCTGGTATTGAATTTTAGTCAATTCCCTCTTTCACCAGCCTGAGAAGCAGTGCTCTTGGAATCCTGAGCCATAGAGCAACTGGTCAGGCAGCCTTCCTCTAATCTGCCACCCTGGATCTCCCCTTGGCTGCCTTTTTAATTCCTATATATAAACTGCAGAAAAATATTGAAGAAAGCAAACAGGTATGTGGATTAAGACCATTATGAATTAAAGATTTCCAGTTGGAGCTGAACCCTCAGTGCAGCCCCAGGGTAAATTTCAAAGGTACATTATTTGTTCAAAGAATGTGCTTAACTTAATTTTGTTACATATTGACAAATTGCCTTAGAAATAGTTTGACCAATTCGGACTCCTCCCAAAAGTGAACCAGCATGCCTGTTCCTCAAATTCTAGTCAATAGAGGGAATTACCTTTTTCATTTTTCCCATCTCTTGGACAAAATAATTCACTTGGCATGTCTTAGTTATCTAGCTTATTGGTCAACCATATGTATTTTTTTTTCTTGTGATCAAATTCTGTACATTGCTTTTTCTTTTTCAATAAAGAGGTTTTTATTTTTATTGACAATTAAGTATTTTGATATACTTAAGAGTGTTTTCTCTTTAGTAATTTAAAGGAATAAAATTCATTTTAATTTATACTAATGAGTATTTAAATTGATATGTAAATATAATTTAAACTGTATTATTTAATTCACAAATTTCAGATAAGAGGTTGTTAATTCCCACAGGAAAATAAGGGAGGTATTATACCTTTGTTTTTACCATTCTTTCTTCTCACATCCCAGTATTTGTGGGAATAAGTAGGGATTCTTATGCCAGTATATTATAGCAAAATATTTATATTAAAATTGTTGTTTTTATTTCAAGCACTGTAACATTTTACAACCGTTCATTTTAAAAGTTGTATTGAATATTTAAATGAATCCAATACTCATTGAGCATCTTTTATAAAATAACTATCTAATTTCTTAATTTGTTAGACCCTTCTAAATAAAGCATTTTCAGTTTTTTTGAAAGGGAAAATGACTGGTGATATACTTCTTGAATTCTTACATGTTGAAAATGTCTAATGCCTGTATTAATGAACAAAGATGAATTATTATAAAATTCTTTTCATATTCCCTCTCATTCCTGAGTTTTTGATAAACTGTATCATATTTATGAAGAGATTGTTTTCTTTCTTTTCCAACTGGGAATTGAACCCAGGGGCACTTGACCACTGAGCAACATCCCCAGTCCTTTTTATTTATTTTAAAATTTTGAGACAGGGTATTGCTGTTGCTCAGGCTAGTATTAAACATTCTTATAGGTTTCTACTCTTATTGTTCAAATTCTGGGACAGCCAGCATATATCTTGGTGTTAATGTTTATATTTTTCCTTGGGAATATGGTAAACTTTTCTTGGATGAGTATCTTGCTCTCTTTTCATTCTATTAATGTCTTGAGTTTTTTTTTTAATTGTGAATGGACCTTTAATTTTTAATTTATTTAATTGTGGTTCCGAGAATCGAACCCAGTGCCTCACACATGCTAGGCAAGTGCTCTACCACTGAGCCACAACCCCAGCCCTAATGTCTTGAGTTTTTATCTTATTTGTTTTCTTCAGATATCCATTCTATAAGATTAGTGGCCAACATTGTTTCTTCCTCTCATATTCAAGATACATTAAAACTCCTTTCCAAAGGTCTTTCTCTTCATAGTCCCTTGCCTAACATGTACCTTTTTTTCTGTATACTCTCCCGAGGAAACCCCATTCACAATCATGACTTCCAATACTCTTTTTAATACTCATGATTGCAAATCTGTTATTCCTAAATTTACATTGCTACAATGCCATCAATGAGCTTTCATAATTCAAGTAGTAGTATTCTAAGTTTTAAGCTTCCTTAGCTTGAATAGAAGACACCTGTACAACAATTGCACAACCCCATGTCCTGTGAGGACTCTTCTTATACCTTTCATTCCAGTAACATTGAGTTGTTCTCCAAATGCAGTCATTTCCTTACGTGTGTATAACTGCCTCTGTTCTTTACTATAAGTGATGTCCCCTACTCTGCATACAGCTTAAACCTACTTCACCTTTAACTCTTTTTTCATCAAATTCTTCAAGAAGCCTTCTAAAAATATCAATCTGAATAGAGATGCACTCATTCTTCTTGTGAAATCATCACAATTAACTCAATGGTTCTATTTTGTTCCTCACTAAACTCTGAAACTTCTAGGTCAAAGATTTTACCTTATTTACTATTGTTTCCTTCAGGGCTTGGCATCATGTCTGAATGTGGTCAATTCTCAATAAATATATTTTAATAAATGAATGAATAAGTGAGTCAATGAATGGTGGCATCATCTGAGATTGGGATGCAGTTGGAAATAGGACAACCTATTAAGAAGCTCCTTCCAGAATACAGATGAGAGGCATTAATGGGTGGAATATGTAGCAGGAGAAAATTAAAGGAAAAAGCAAGTTTATTACATAAATTAATTGGAAAACCGAATTTAACTTCTATTTTGGAGACTAGTGGAACTAAAATGAGTATTATAATAATCTTATAATGATAAGTATTATTATAATAATCTTAAAAATGTCTTTACAATATGGATGCAAGTTGTAGCTGTAATCTTCCTTAACTTGTGTTTTGTATGTTGTAATATTTTTAATTGTTCCTTCTTCCTTTTTTTCCCCTATAGCATTTTTGTCTCTAAAATGGACCTACATGTAAAAAGTGCTTTCTTTCTACAACTGTGATTACATTCTTCCTTTGCATAAATCAGTCTTGTGCTCACTGTCACTTATACCCTGGAGAACGAATTCTTCCTTTCCTTTAGCAAGATGTTCAGATCCTTTGAAATTTATCAGACGACATCTGCAACTCATCATCCTTCTGCATACTTTAAACTTTGACCCCAATATTTTCTGAGTGTCTTAAACATATGTGCTTAGTGATCTCCATCAAAAGTCTTTATAGCTGCCTTCATGCAGTTTCTCCTCCATTGTACATTTCTTTCTGAATTCTCATTTCCTTTATATGTGTTTCAGTGACCAGTTCAAATGCAACATCCTTCATAAAAAATCATTCTTAAGACAAATGTTCTATGTTTTCTTGTATGTGAAAGCTAGAAGGAAGACTGTCAGGGTAGATGAAGGGAACAAGTGGAAGAAAAGAGTAAAAGGTAAGGGGTAGTAATGGGGAGTGAAATTGACCAAGTTATGTTTACATGATAATTATAGAATTATGTTTAAAATAATAAGTTTTAGTAAGTTTAAATAATTATGTAAACATAATGATTACATGGGTAGATTTTATTGTACATTAATAGATTTTGCATAAATCAGACTTTTTAATTTGTTGAAGGCAAGTGCTTTTATTTCTTTATATATGCAAAGGACACAGAAAATATCTATTGTATATTGAATATTAAATATAAGTAAAGAAATAAGCAAGTAAAAAATTTGATTTGGTAAAAGATGATGATAAGGAGAAGTGATGTGTGCTAAAATGCATAGCTCAAGCTATTTTCTGAAGAATTTGTGAACATTTACAGCTTTGCTAAATTCTATATAAATCTTCTTCAATATCCTCTTTTCCATTGGTGATTATTTTGTGGTCTCCTCCATTAATGCTGGTTATGTAGTCCATTGTTCTCTTTTCTCCAATTAGTTTTTTATATATATATATATATATATATATATATATAAATATATGAATATATAAAATATATATTAATATTATATATTACTATCTATATTATATATTATACATAGTATTGTATATATTATATATATTACCATATGTATTATATATAACATATATTATGTATATATATTATACATATACATGCCTTTATTTACTTATTTTTTTTATGTGGTGCTAAGGATGGAAGCCAGTCCTCACACATGCTAGGCTAGTGCTCTACCACTGAGCCACCACATCCACCCTCTAATTACTTAAAAAAAAATGTTTAAACTCATTGTTCTGGTTTTCTTTCTCCCATGTTTTTATTTTACTCTAAATTCAGTGATATTCTTTCCTTTCCACAGATGTATTTATACTCATTGTTCTCTGAAATCCATTGCATCCCAGAAAATAGCTAGAATTTGTTTCAAAATAGTTCACATTCTCTTAACTTGTCATAGAAATTAAGAAGCACACATACACTGTCCTCCTTTCACATCCCACATTACTTTTTCCTTGTTCTTTTTTTTAACATCTGTGGTTTCTGATTTTTCAGGATCTCACCTCATACTCTGCCTCTTGCTGAGAATGTTGTTTCCTGGTAAATAGGAAGTAGTAATAGCAACATTGGTAAACATTTTGGGCTAGTTGGAAGATACTCTATTTAAAATGTATATACTGAATGATCTTCCACTTAACTAGAGAGAAACTTGCCCCTAGTTTCCAGCCTCTTACATTTTCTCTTATTTTATTTCTCAGTGACTTTTGCAGTAACTATTAATTTGGTGTCATCTTCAGATTTCATTTACAGACTTGCATACCATTAATGAAAACCTGAAATACAACTGGAATTCTGTATCAATTCTTTCCTTAATAAGTATGTAATTTTAAGTGACATTGGTTGAATTCAAGCCCATATAAAATACTATTTCAAATAAGTTTGCATTTTTAAACATGAGGCTCCTTGGTTCAATTATTTGTTTTATTCATTTTGTCCTCAGTTCCTTTGCAGCATCCTATGATAAGCTTGTCCATTAAAATATATATATTCCTTCTAACATCTGCTCAGAGCATGAGTGCTGGAGCCCCCTGGGGAGGTTAAATGTAATTTGTTTGATTGGATAGCTCCAGCTTTTCAATTGTTTTCTTTTCCTTAGAGAAATAGAAACTTTCCAGCTTCAGGTCAATTGGTACAATGGTTGGATTCAGATGCAATGACACTTCTTCCCCTTGTAAGACTCGAGTCCCTCTGAGAAATCCTTGGGAAATCTGTTGACAACTTATTGTCATCTAGCTAGTCTGATGGCATAAATGATTTAGACACTGATTCCTGGTAGTGTGAAATCCTAATAGTAAAGTGAAACTGAGAATCTCAAATGCATGGAAAACAAAGCACTTAAGTATTGACTATGTTCATTGCTTATAGTTTATTCTCTGCTATTTTTTACTGGAATAAAAAAAGGATTTTTAAATTTAACCTGTTTAGTCATCAGCAGCTGATCAAATGTGTTGCTATAAGGTATACAAAAGAGTACAGTTAATATTAAAAAATCCACGAAAATGGAAAGCAAATAGGTAAAGGATAATATAACCCAAAGTATATATGCAGAGAAAAGTCCTGGCAGGAACAGCATTGAGTTGTGGTTGCTGCAACAGAGAGATGACAGACTCCAGAGGCAAGGGACGAATGGGTGTGACTGCTGAGGACCTGGATTGCAAATAGCACTTGGCAGCAACAGTCTGGGTCAGCTTCTCAAGGCTCTTCTCCATCACCAGACATCAGGCAGTGGAGAAAACTGACCTCAATTTGGAGAATAGAATGTGGGCTCTAAGGCCATGAGAAGGCAGGTGAATGGAACCAGGAGGCAGCAGAGTCTCCTTGCCAAGAAAATGAGTTGTTCACCTACTCTTGTCTCACAATGATTGAATCCAGTTTAGGATGAGCAGAAACACATCTATAGACAGATACAGTGTCCACCTAGTAGAAGCGTCAGAAGATGTAACAGAATGGATAGGGAAGAAATCATAGAAATTATATAAATCACTCAATTTGAACCAAAGGACTTTGTTCTGCGTGTTAAGACTATTGCATTAACCGAGTTCATATTATTTTGTATGTGTACATATGCATGTTGAGGGATGAATGAAGAGAGGAAAAAAAAACCCTAAATAGGAAATATATTGAGATAAAAGTAGTATTCAAAAAATTAAAATAGGACACTATGATAGAAAGTTATTGGATATAATTTTGGTGTATGTATGGTGCTAAGATCTCCCTGACATGCTAATAGTTAAGCTAAGATCTATATAACAGATTTCACTAATCCCACGCCTCTTAATCCCCATGACTAATGGTATTCATAAATTATGATTCAAAGGTGAATTTGTGAAAAGTAGAGGTAAACTACCACCTCATTATATCTACACGGGTGGGAAGTTATACTGATTTACAAACATCCATTGTTACAAGAGCAAGGAGAAACAAAGCACCACTGAATATGTAGAACAGCAAGCATTATATGAGAGACAATGGATGTTATGCTGATTTTTATATTAGCTATTACAACCATAGTAATTGTCACCCTTACCTTTTAATCATTTCACCCTTTAATACCCACTCTCATTCTTTGCTTTATATGACATATACTGAGAATACTTATAAGCTCATTATTTTTCTTTCTAATGAATAAAAAGAAACCTGAATGTTTTTCATACCAACTTTTATTATCTGGACCTCAAATTTCTGAGACCTGTCAACCTTTGTGGAAATCTAATCCAGGCTTTGCAAAGAGAGAAGAGCTATTCTAAATACACAGCCCCACCAAATTTGAAACTTTTTTGGGGGGGCAACTTCTGCTTACTTGGGGAAAAATGGCATAGGAAAATATATGTAAGAATTGAACCGAATAGGAAAAAATGAATATTTTCAAGATTACTACTCAAATCTTGCAATCTAATTGCCAAAATGAAGTTCTTCAGATAATGTAAATGTTCATTCATTTTTTTCTCAATTCATGGAATGACCTAATTTTTTTCCTGGTTTTAAAAGGGGTAAAAGACAGGAAACTGTTGAATAGTATGCATTTGTCCCATAAATAGCTATTTTTTTGTTTAGGGCTCAAATATCCTTGAATAAAAGATGAATATTTTGTTTAGTCCCTTCTTTCTGTTTTCTTTTTTAATCCTAATTAAATGTGTGAGTTTCACCATTGCTAACTAACAAAAGACTAGACAATTACTACCTGACCAGCTTCAGGACTAAGAGGACCTTTAAATAAGGGTCACTATGAAGACCTTATTCTCAATTCTAGTATATCTTTAAAAATAAAACAATGCATATCAGATTTTACGCCATTTCTCTGAAGTAAGTTAAAGAGCATATTTTCCCTTTGACTTAAAAATGACTTCTTCATTTAGTTTATGAAACATTTTTAGTAATTTTTTCTCAGTACTGTCTTTGGATCTAAATAATATTTGAGGATACATAGCTAGGAGATAGGTACTTATGGAAAGTCAAGCATTTTTAGAATATAAAATTAATAAAGCCTTTCATTTAATGGGATATCCCATCATCATTGGACATTTTAGCAGATAAAACTTCTGCATAGTGTAAGTGGGCATTGACCTCTGTTTTGTTTATGTGTAAGACTCTTCTACAAATGGCTGTTTAGGAGCACAGTGATTAAATACTAATTTGAAATCTAGTTTTTTAGACTATAAAAACATGATTTTCTATATAGCTGTATGTCAAGGGCTTGATTGATAACTATTCTCATTTGAGGTCAGCAGTGAGCTCACATCTCTCAGCTGACCTTTGGTTTACTCTCTGAATGTTGAATCTACCATTTTCATTACCCTTCTACAGGAATGATCTGACTCAATGATATGCAACTTCATCACTACAATATAAAGAGATGACAACAAAAGCCAGGTATTTGTGGGGGGAGTGAGAAAGGTGATTTTAAATTTAAATCTTCATTTATTAAAGATATTAAAAGAATGGAAATTGGTGAATGAAACAATCTATTTTGTGCAACGAACTATTGCCTGCTTCTAGAATCAAAATTAAAGCCAATCACTCAAGATTTTTAAACCAAAAAAAAAAAAAGGTGGTGTGTGGGGTGGTGGCGTTGATCAGGATCAGTTGAAGACTTGGTGTAACAACTGTTTTTACATTTCCTTTTGAGATTTTGTCTTTTCCTCTACTTATTCTTCTACCATTCTCATGCTTTGCTAACTCCTGTTTGCTTATAGATGAAAGTTCATTCATTCAGGGCAGATTCCATGAGTGCCCAGTGATAACTAAGTAATGACTGCTCTATGGAATGAGGGAGTAGCAAGGGAACAAATCGGCAAAAGGACACCAAACTAATCCTGCTCTCATAGAGTTCATATTCTAGGCGGAGAAGGGAAAGTATTGCTAAAGAAGCACAATAAGCAATATGACATGTGTGGATAAGGAAGATAATCTGACAGGAAGGAAATTTTAAGGATTGGGAGATCATAGGTTTCCACAGGGGTAGTTAGGAGAGGTTTAGCTAAAATAATATTTGAGGAAACACGAAGGAGAAAACTCTTTCAGGGAGTAAGCCTGCAGATGTCTATCAGAACAATGTCTAAGGAAGGAACAGAAAATGCACAGACCTGGAGGCACAAAGTACCTGGAATAATTGAGGAACAGCCAGGAGGGCAGTAGCTAGAACAGAGAGACCACAGGGGCATCCTAACAGCATAAGCTGAAGAGGTAACAGAGCCAGATTGTGTAGGGCTTGGTAGATCTTTGTCTTTTACTTAGGGTAAGAACTGGCTGAAGAATCTGGTTTTTTACAAAAAGAGTATAAGTGTGTTCATATGGATGATCTCTTTTTGCTTTAGCAAGAGTGTGTGGGCTGTGTTCTTGAGAGTGAGGGGAAAAAACCAAGGATACTGCTTACAGTCTACCCAAGAAGTAGAGGAGGTGGTGGCTTGGGCCAGCAGAGACCCTCAAAGCAGGGTAGGTGGTGAGCTGTGAGTAGATTCTGGATATATTTTGAAAGTAGGATCTCTGGATTTGCTGATGGAGTGGATGAGAAACATCAAAGAGAGGCATCAAGGAGGACTCGAAGGAATCTGGTTTGAGCAACTGGATGAACACACTTAAAAAGTTCCAGAGTTGGGAGGGCTGGAGAAGTGGATTTGGGGGATAAGAGCAGTGCTCTCTTTTGGAACATTTATATTTGAAATTCTTAAAAGACTTCCAAGAAGAGCTGTTGAATAGAAAGATGGATATAGCATTCTATATTAGTTGTGTGAGCTAGAAATAATTATTTGGGAATAATAAATCATAGGTAGTATTTATATAGTCAAAAGTGAAGACAGTATCAAGGGAAAGTGTATAAGCAGAAAGAAGGGAAAAGGACTAACCCCAGGCCACTTCAGAATTTATAACTCTAGGCAAAGAAAAGTATCTAGCAAAAGAGAATAACAGCCCAATGGAAAGGGAAAATTCAGAATTTGATGTATGGAACCTATGAAGACATGTCTTTGGTGGAGGGAGGGGTAACTGGAGATTACTTATGTACAGGAAAATTAATCAAATAAATATATAAATTAATGATGATGGGAACCAGGTATCTTCCTTCCAAAGAAGGTTATTACAAGATATGGAAAGAGGAAAGAAGAGAGTGAATTTAGGACATTGAATTAGAATTGAAGTTATTAATCTTATTTCATGTGTGTATAATGTGTGTGCATATAAATATATTTACACAGACACATGGATGTTTAGAAAAAATATAGAAGTCTTTGTGTACCTCCAGTTAATCTTTCTCTGTGCTATCATCAGTCTCTATTCACATTCTCTACTTGTGTCCACTGAGAGCAAGAGGGAGGCCTCAAGCAATGACATCTATAGCGCATGACTGGAATTGGTACTGAATCTTTGTTTCTAAATCCCATTCAACATTGAGAAAAAAACTGTGATCTGTTGGAGAAATGGCTGATTTCAGGGTTGAGACAGGAAAGCACAAAGTAAGCCTGGATCATCTTAAGTCAGGAAGCAATAGTATACTAAAAACAAATATGGGAATGAGGTTCTATGACATAGAATACATGTGTCATGTCAGTATGACACAGCTTAATAGAGCCTCCACGGTCCAAACATGGACCTATTTGAGCATTGAAATATGTATTGAGAGCAATGTATTATATTCCACTGAATAGAATAGATTCATGGGTCTCTACTGATAAAAATAAATAACATTGAAAGTTTAATAGGAAATTTATAGTCCCAATGTGTCTGCTCACAAAATGTTTATTAATTGCAAAAGGGAAAATTGTATTTCTATACTGGAGAAGCCTCACAGATACCCATTAATGCAAACAATTAAAGTTAACATCATTAATAATGGAACAAATAGAAATGATGTAGCACACAATAAGATGTAATGAGATCACTGTTTCACCTGAATGTAATCATGAGGAAACATTAGACAAACCCAAATTGACAAGCGATCTACAAAGTAAGTGGGCTGTAATCTTTAGCAGTGTTAAGACTGTGAATGTCAAAGGAAGATTCAGGAACCCTTCCATATCAAAGTATACCTAAGGGTCAGGATAACTGAAGAAATGAAAATACTTCTCTTGGGCAATTGGCAAAAATGGCCTCTGAGGATAAGACAGTAAAGCTGTATCAATATTAATTCCCTAGTTTTGATGGTTATATTGTGCTTAGTTAGGAGAATGTCTTTTTCTGTAGCAAATATGTGCTACAGTACTCAGGGGTAATGGGTCTTTATGTCAATCTGAATTTTAAAAGGTTCAGAAAGTCTTTGTACTCTTCCTGCAACTTTCCTGTAATTGTGAAATAGTCTATTTTTTATTACTTAAAAAATACTTATTAGTTGATCTGCTTTATGGATAGAATGGGAAAAGGTTGACAATACAAGCACAGACATCTCATTTGAGGAATATCTCTGTTGCAGGAAAGAGAAATAGGGAAGAATTTCAAGGAGAAAACTTCCAAGATGATTTTTCTTTCCCCTCTTTGGCTTTAATCACTTTATTTCATTGCATTTACCACCTTGCATTGAAAGTATTTTTAGTAACAATTTCCATTATAATTGAAATTAGTAAAAGAAAAGGTCTGTGTTTTACATATCCCATATATGTAGGATCACAATGTGCTCATCACATATTCAAACAACTGGACTATTTTCAAAACAGTTATTGGATTTTAGTAAAAGGACTAGTGAGGAGTTTTCTCTACAAACATGGAGAAAAAATAAGTTAACTTCTTTTTAAGGGCAGGGAATTGTACTTGTTTCAAATAAGTTATAAATTATTTGGACATTTCAATGTGAACTTTTTAGAAATTGATTAAACTGGGGGCTTGACCTGGGGAGATTGCAGCATTTGGAGACCTTTCATAGATACCGAAGGGAGAAGAGCATATCCAAAGCATCAAGCCCAGGTTGGAAATGTTACACACATAGGCTTTGCTGTAGATTACTTCAAGAATTTGTCTGACATAGGGAGAAAACATAAGAGCATATATGTAGTTGGAAGGCCAAGGGAGGGGAGGAGCAAGAGCTGGAAAATTTATGTGAGTTCATGGAAAATGCAAAAGAAAAATCAAAACCAGAAAAAAACCTTGAAGGTATCTTCATGTGAATTCATTTCCACACACTGTCCAAATAATACAGTCAAAATAAATGAATGTTCACGCAGTTATTCCTTGACTCACTAGTAGTGGGTATAGGTGTACTTTCCAAATTTTCCAAATACTTAAGTGCAACCTACATGGTGAATTTCTGCAAAAGTAACCTTTATGAATAATTATCTTCATTCCTTATTTCATATTGTTTGTATAAATATAGCTTGAAATATTTAATAGACGGAATTTACTTGTAATTATATAAAAACCCATGTTAATAAACAAGAGCACTGGAAAACATGTGAAGACTCCTCATATGATACATTGTGTTCATTAGAAATTAGTGGTGTTTTCTTTCTACTTAGAATTGTAATATAATGTAGATAGTGTTAGTGGTTTTTATTTGAGGTATCAATTAATCAGAATTTATTGAGCTTCTCCCAGCATGAAAGTCATGCTCATCAAATTTGCAAATGATACAAATCTTGGAGGGATGGTATGTGCATTGTTTGACAGACATAGCATCCACAAAGATTTTGACAGTCCAGAGCCATGGCCTAAATATAACAGGATGAAATATAACACACACAAATACTATTCTTACCCTGAGGTCCACTTAACCAGCTGCATATGTATATGATGGGTATATATGACTTAGAAATGATGCAATAAAAAAAAAGACTCGGTATTTTAGTGAACAGTCAGCTCAATTTAATTTAGTAATCTTAGCCACATGATGCCACTGTCAAAAATCCTAGCAAGTGATTTTGAATTGTATTAAATAATAATCCTTTAACATTTTGAAAGGTAGCTAGAGATTGTACCATTCCTGAAGTCACATTTTAAGAAGAGGCTAAAAACTATGCCACATTTAGAACATCACAGAAACTGAGCACATCTATCCTGAAAAAGACTTGGGAGAAGGATGGTATTCTTCTTTTTATCACATGGAATAAGAGATTAGATTTATTTAGTATGTTCTAGATTGTAAGACTTATGAACTGAAGTTTTAAGAGGATACCTTTTGGTTCAGCCATTTATAATAATAAAAGCTGTTCAAAGATGAAAGTGTTCCAGAAGTCTGCAGAGGCTTAATGCTAGAATAGTTAAGCCTCTGTATCCTCTTTCTTAATGTGGGATAATAACACTGCAAAATGAGAGGTCAGCCAGATGATATATGTAAAATGTTCAGTACAATGCTGGGCACAAGGTAAGTGATGATACCATGCAAGGTACATTACCCTTATTATTGTGGGAGGCATTGACACCACACCTGAATCCAATGCTAGACAGAATTATAGAAGAGACTCAATGGATGGGTCCAATAAACTAAATGGCTGCTATTTCCAAATGCTAATTGGATTTAATTGACTAATTAAAACTAGTTGTTTCAAACAGGCTCTGGTACCATTTGACCACCTCTATGACCTTGAATAACTTCTGTTGTCAATTCTCTGATTCAATGTATGTATAAAGTTGAGATAATAGCAGTCTTGCCTTGGGATGATGTAAAGATAAAAAGAAGAAATAGAGAATGTTTTAAATGCTGCCTGACATACTAATATTTCAATAAATGCTAACTGCTTTTACAATGCTGAAGTAGTTGACAAAGGTTTATTGAAGGATACAGGACTTCAGATGTGTATTTCAAAAATGTTGAAAATTGAGTAAAGTCCAGAGAAAGAGGTTGAGTAAATTCTGGAGACAGTGTTAAATACCGCATGATCACCAGACAGTGAGGAAGTCTTACCAATTTGGCTAGAAGTTGGCTGATGTTGAATGATGGAAATAAAATCTGATGAGATAAGTGAGGAAAAATCTCAGAAGATCTTAGTTTTGGGATGGTAAGTAATTGGGAGGTGGAATTCCATGTGTTCTCAGGCAGGGGAATGTAACATACATGCGATATTTTAAAATAACCTTGTAGAGTTTTCGGGATAAATTGTCTTATGCTTAAAAATTACAGATAGTATAGTGGAATCTTTTATGCAAATCCTTTCACTTAGAAATAGAAATTTCTATTTCAGGGCAATTTCTATTTCAGAAAGTCTAAGACTTTTCTCCTCCATAAAGTTTTTCCTTCTGATTCATATCACAGTGGCTTGATTTTTTTCTATGTGTTGAATACCTTAACATTCAAGATGATGTTCTTTATATTCGTGTCCTCTGTCATCATCTTCGGGGGCTGAATTTGAACTTAAAATATGTTGCCAAATCACTTCATGTTAAATACATTAAAAAGGTGTTATCCAGAATGCTTAAAATGGTTTGACTTTAAGACAAGAACTATCCAGTTAACAAAACTGGTACTCTTAGGAGGCTTCTAAGTTGATTTTGAGAAGGCAGGTCCCATAGAGAACATCTAAGTGTATGTTATATATCACACACACATTCTCAGAAAAAGATGATTTCTCAAAGCAACTCCTTCAAAAAGGTAGTGTTTCACTAATGGCATCAAGATTCAGGAAATAATGGCTGGGTGATGCAGTTCAGTGGTGCAGCGCTTTCCTAGCATGCACATGGCCCAGGGTTTGATCCCCAGCACCATCAAATTAAATAAATTAACACAACCAACATCATTTATAGTGATTCAAACACTAGCAAATTCTGTTATCATGCATATTTTCTCTCAGGAAGGGTCATAACTTTTCTTTGTGTAGCTCATAGAGCCATCATGGGTGCTAGGTAGACATTCTATTGAATTCATTTTAAATTAGAAGGATATAGGGAATGGTAAAACCACTTTTCTAAGCTAACACAGGTCTCTTCCCTTTCTTTCACCCGTAGACTGGGTCAGCAGGAGTAGAGTAACAAAAGATCTGGCATTTCCAGGTAACAGGTGGTTTTAGCTGATTAATCTAGGTGGATTTGATGATATTTGCCTTTGGTAACTGTTCAGCTATTATGTGACTTCCTTGTCTTTTGAATTATACTCTCTACTAACCAGGCAGGCAAATGGGAGGATAGTGTTAGGAATTCTACATCAAAGGAAAGAATATAGAATTTTATTGGAACACACAAAGAAAGTCATTAAAATAGGAACCCCCAGGGAATGAGGCTTGAGAATGACCTGCTTGCCTTCATCATCTTTCCAAAGTATTTTGATCTCTCATGAGGAGGATTGAAAGGCCTTTCTCTAACTGCACTGGTTTTGCCAGTTCCCTCATTCAAGATACACCCATAAACATGCACAAGCCACTCTGATCCTCAGAGGGTTAGAGAATGAGATAGGTGGGAAGTTTCCTTCAGTGGAAGGCTTTCTTCTCGCAAATCAGAAATTCCATCATATATATTCCTATTCCCTTCAATAACTGGCAAGGGGATCATCAGAATGAGCTATTGCAAAAAGCCACCATAGTCTTCTCAGTTTCTCTGTGATAGTGCCCCAGATCAGAATTGTAAAATAGTTTGGAGGATCTTGGGACATAAAACATGGTGCAGAAAACCAAAGAAGATTTAATTTTATTTATAGAAAGGTAGTTGGTAGGGGGGGCGGGGACAATAGAGGAAAGTGGCTTGGGATCAACATTAATCATTTTTTAAGTACCAACCAAGTGAAAACATCTTATGGAATTCACTGCAAGTGACACTGAATTCTTCTAAGCAAATATGTGATGAGTTGATTAAAAAAAAAAAATAGGTCCTGAACTCCTGACTACAGATATAATACAGTGAATACAGAAAATCAAAAGCATGCTTTCTATCTGACTCAAAATAAAGGTACACTTAAACTTGTAAAAGACAACATTTTTATTTGAATGATATGACAGAACTGTCACAGGAGTGTTACCTGCTATAAAGAAAGCCGAAGAATTATTACCTTTATTAGACCAGTGACACTGAGCTTTAGCCATACATTTCTAACTTCTGTCCCTCTACAGAGACAATTTTCTTTTCTTAAATAAACTGTCATGCTAGTGTTAATATATTGTTGGCTCTCTCATGCTCTGAGAATACTGCTGATATAAAACATGTATATGTTAGATTGGTAATAGTATCTTTAGTGTAGCTGACTAGAACAAATGTGTTTCCCTCATGGCTGTGCTAATGTGATAAAGGAAAATTGGCTGTTCATCAGCTTTTGGCTGGGTAAAGACAGTAGAGATGGAACCACATTCTTTTTTATGCATTAATACCACCGAGAACTTTTCACGAGTTATATTTCATGTGCCTGCATGTTGTGCAAAGATGTTGTAAAACATGAGATAATGCTACAAATAACAAAGTAGAAAAGCCTGTATCTTTTATAATGATAACAGTCAAACACCAAATGACAGTAACAGGCTGTAAAAAATGGGATGCAAAAAAAAAAAAAAAAAAAAAAATCAGCCCTACTACTTAGCAGAGAGGAATAGATCCAGGCCCATGAGAAGTTGGTGTATGATTTTAGGTTTATTAAAGCCATGTTATGAAATGAAGTCATATGTAACACTAGGTCAATGAATTGAAGAAAAATATGTTTATATGAAAGAAAATTGCACAGAATGGAAAAATTAAGTTTGGTAACTTTTGAAAATTACCAAGTAATTATGTCATTAACTTCTGGGTTTTTGTTTTGTTTTTGATTGGGAGATTTATGAAAGAGGTTCTTATGGCAAAAATTCACATAAGGATTTAAAGGTGTCTAAGAATAAATGTTTATCCTTATTAATTATTATACATTCATTTGAACAGAAAATAATTTAAGAAATATATATTTTAAACCAGTTGTAATCTCACAGCAGTCAAGTGGATGTTAAAGATGGTTCCCATGTACAACCTGTCCTCAGATACAACTGCCTCCCAAATCCTGTACCAGAGTGGTACATTTGTTACATTGCTGAACCTATACTGATACCTCATCTTTATTCAAAGTCCATAGTAGAATAACATTTTCAATGCTGTGGTTTGGTTTTAATTAAAGTATTTACATCTAACATTTCAATTGTGTAATATTAAATTTCCATTTCTATCTCTTCTCCCAACTCTCAACTCAGCCCTTCTCTAGAATCTTTTGTATGCCCTAGGGGTATTTTGGTTGGAGTGCCCTTTACCTTTAAGCACTTGAATTGACACACCTTTGTGTAGAATAAAGTTGATGTCAAAATGGCTGATTACTTAATTCAGGATTATATGTTATCACTGTAATCTCAGCAGCTGGGAGCCTGAGACAGAAAGATAGCAAGTTCAAAGCCACCTTCAGCAATGGCGAGACACCAAACAACTCAGTGAGACCCTATATCTAAAATGAAATACAAAATAGGGCTGGGGATGTGGTTCAGTGGTTGAGTACCCCTGAGTTCAAACCCTGGTACCCCCCCACAAAAAAAAATGCAAGCATAAAGATTTTATGTCAATAGGATCTATGAGCTATTCTGCATAAAAGTTTGAATTGATTTTTCAGAGGATTATGTTTCAATTCCATAAGTCTTAATAAAATTTAATTGGGTAAACTTCAGAGAGCATCAAACTACAACCTATAGATCATATCTAACTGGCCACCTGTTTTTGCAAGTAGGGTTTTGTTGGAGCACAGCCAGACTTATTTATCTATTTCCTATGACTGCCTTTACATTACAAAATCAGAATTGAGCA
This sequence comes from Marmota flaviventris, assembly GCF_047511675.1. Lineage (NCBI taxonomy): Eukaryota > Metazoa > Chordata > Mammalia > Rodentia > Sciuridae > Marmota > Marmota flaviventris. The sequence continues at coordinate 66,310,763 of NC_092509.1, forward strand.
GTTGTGTCCAGAATTGTTGGCCCACAAAACCAAATTATTTGATTTGAAAAGAAAAAAATATTCTCTGGTCATTTATGGAAATGGTTTGCTAAACCCTAATGTAAATAGGTATTGGACTGCTTGAGTTATTAGCTTAGAATATACTTGGCAAATTCTTACATTAGTCTGCAATGGGAAAGTACATCTGAAAAATTTTCAACTAGTTACAAACACCTAAAATGGTAACTATTTATGAGAAGTGTTTTTCTACTAATAACTTAAATTGAATTATAGCCCTATGAAATACAGTTTTGTATATATGGTTTTGGATATTTCTCCCTGTTGTATTAATTTCTGCTTTATTTCCAAATAGAGCCATAACAAATTTAATTAGCATGTGAAGAAACAACATGTGCACAAAAAACTTATGCAAGCATGGTAATCAGTGCTATTACAAACATGGGACAAATATTATACATTGCTGTGAGCACCCTGGGAGATACCATCACAGCACAAAACTGCACCATGTGGATTTGTATCTAGATGTATAAACATGCAGGAGTATCATTGTGCTATGAAAACAAATTGTCTTCATTCTTATCAACAGAAGAAAGTAGAGAAATAAGGAAATAATGCCTTTTTAAAGAATCCAAATTATGTGGTTATTAGAAAACTTTATGTACTTAAGATAATAATGGTGATAATTTCTTACAGGTGCATCAGACAAAAATCAACTTCTTTATCAATGGTTTGGAGGAGGATAATACAGCTTTTTATGCAACAACTTTAAGTGGTTCAATTACAGATTTTCCTTCCAGTACTATTCGAATAGGACAGAGTTTAAATGGTAAGATTCTGACTTTAGAAATGGTATTAATTTTTCTCCAATTACATTGTTCCTGGAAAAAAATGTGTCAAACAAATAATATTCAAGTGCATTCATTTTCTAGGGCTGCTGTAACAAAAGACCCCCAACTGGGTGACAGATTAATACAACAGAAATTTATTCTCACAGTTTTGGAGGTCTAAAGTCTGAAAACAGGATTGAGCTAGTCTGGTTCCCCCTGGAAGCTAAGATGGAGAAGACATTCTGTGCCTTTCTCCTTCCATGGCTGCTGCCAGCAGACCTTAGTGTTGCTTAATTTACAGCTCTATAGCTCCAATGTTTGCCTCTGCTCTCAGAGGACCTTCTTTGTATCTTCTTCCCTTTTCTTGCAAGGACATTGGTCCTCGGATTTAGGGCCCACTGTTATCCAGGAGGAGCTCACAGTCAACATCCGTATTTATACTTGCAAAGTTCCTTTTTCCAAATAAGGCTACATCAGTAGATTCCAGGTGGACATATCTTTTGGAGGCCACTTTTCAACTTGCTACACTAGGGAAACCTTAAAACTAAAACTTTTCTATTTTGATTAATTTTTAAAGTAAGAACAACATGTGTGAAGCTATATTCTCTGTCCAGTTTTGTTTGGATTTTAATTTAGGGCATTGTTAAACTAGGACTACAGCATATTAAACTAATAAGTGCACATGTAAAAAACTCACATGTGTTATTCATGTTTTTCGATATTAAAAAGAGATGTATAGTTTAATAAGATGATGTTTGCTTCTGAAATGAGCAGAAGTTGAAATGAGAATTATCTTGGAAATGTCCAGCACAATGGTCTTTAAAACACCACCATTTTAAAATGGCAATGTTATTATATAATGTCTGCTCATTATAAAAAAATTCAAACAATATGGAACTCTATGAAATAGAAAGCATTTTCCATATTTCCATCTTCAGAAGTGCACTTTAACTTTTTTATGCTCTTCCAAATATTTAGTGCATTCAGCTAGAGATATGGTTATAAATATAATATTTTTAAAAAGTAATTATAATACATATGCTTTATCTGAGTCCTCTAAAAATAAATACTTCCTCTCCAAATGTTATGGAGCACATTTCATGTCAAGATACCTTCTTATTTAGGTGTACCTTCTCATTTAAATGGCTGCACTGTGTACAACAGTATAGTTTTAACAAGTTTTGAAAACAAGTTCCTAAAATGAACATTTGGATTATTTTTAATTTTTCAAAGTCAAGTGATCATTTGATAGAAAATACTGCATCTTTACATTTATATGCTTTTATCTATTCATTTATATCTTGTATTCACATGCACATATACATATGTATTTGAGCAATTGTCTGATTGAACTGTTCCGAAAGACTATACACTGTTAAAAATCTGCCTGAGTTCCAACCCCATCTTCTAGATGACCTGGACAAACATATTAATTCCTCTAAACTATAGTTACTTCAACTTTAAGATGGTGACGATGATGATGATGATATTCTAAAGTGCCACTGTGAAGATAAAATGAGGCAATGTCATATAAAACATGGCTGTTTTTCAAGCATCTGGCATGTAGTAGATGCTCAGTATTTATTTGTTGAATGAATGAGTGCAGTGCTTAGCACCGTGCCTTGTGTATACTGAACTACATTTGCAAATGATACTATTATTAATGTTGTTTTAATTATTTTCCCAAGATAAATATACAGAAATTGAATAGCAGGTTGAAGTATATAATTCTTTTATATATTTTAATACATAGTAATTGTTACTCCAATGTATAACATCAGATTATCTTCAGAAAGTTTGTGAAAATTTACCTGATTAAAAAATACAGGCAAGGCTGAGGAAAGAGGATTGCAAGTTCAAGGCCTCCTTAGCAAAAGCAAAGTGCTAAGCAACTCAGTGAGACTTGGCCTCTAAATAAAATACAAAATAGGGCTGGAGATGTGGCTAAGTGGCTGAGCACTTCTAAATTCAATCCCTGGTACCCCACCCCCACAAACAAACAAATAAACAGAAAATATAGGCAAGTTCTTATTTTCTTAAACACTAAATAACCTCACAGATGATCCATTTTTTCCATCCTTGCTATTCCTCTAAGTGAAAAATATCGTGGGATGTTGACTTGGAATTATTTGGCCATTAAATGTGAGTAGCTGTCCAAATATGATTTGACCACTTGCATTTCATTTGTGAATTCCTTATTTGGGGTATGTATACATATTTATATCCATAATTTCTTGTTTATGAAAAACTCATTAATGATAAGAATATGTTGCATATGTTTTCTCCAGTTTTTTAAAAATAGCCTGCTAATTTCATGTTACAGATATTTAAAGCATTACTTGAAATGTTTAATCAAAGCAAAAACATGAATGTAAAATTGTATATAACTATTAAGGGTATAACTTGATGAGTTTTAATAGTCATGTATTTGTGTGATACTCTTGTAGAAAAAATTGTGAACATTTCCAGTGTCTCAAAGAATCTCTCCTAGTGAATACCCACTCTAAAGTTATCCATGGGAATTTAGTATAGACCTCACAGAACAGTAGGAGTAGAGACCTCTCTGCATACTGACATTGTCTATTCTTGAGTTATCATGAAAATGAAATCATGGCATAGGTATCTGTGTTGTTTTCACTCAGTATTATGCCTATAGGGTTTATTCATATTGTACATAGTTATATCTTTACCTTTAGAAAATAATTTTGAATTGTTTTTTAAAAAGGATATCCCAACCATTAATATTTGAGAATTCTGGCTGTTTCATGCTTAGTACTGCCAAATGTTTTTATTGTTGGCCATTCCTGGGGATGCGTGATACATTTCCTGATGATTAATGATAGTGAGAATTCCTTCATGTGCTTATTTGCCATGTAGATCTGACTTTTTTATGAAATACCTATTCAAGTTGTTTATTTTTTTTGCCAGTTTTTAATTGGGTAGTTTGTCTTTTTCTTGTTAATTTGTAGGAGGTTTTCAATATTTTGAAAATGAGTTTTTTGACAGATACATGGATGGCAAATGTTGTCTTCTAAGATGCATCTCGAAATTTTATTTTCTTAAGGGTGTTCTTTGATAATGAGGACATACTTATTTTAGGGAAATTCATTTTGTTAATTATTCTATACTTAATATTTTTGTGTCTTGTTCAGAATGTCTTAGCAAACCATGATGTTCTCTTTTATTTTATTGTGGCAGCTTTATTATTTTATGTTTTAAATATAGCTCTATTTTTTATCTGGGATAAATATTGGATGTATGTAATATAATATAGAAGTCCCATTTTTTTCTCAACTGTGTATATAATTTACCTAGAAATTTTTTAAAATTGTCATTTCCACCAGTCTATGGTGGTTACTTAATCATAAAACAATTATCTTCATATATGAAGATAGGTTTGTTTCTGAACACTCTATTTTGTTCCAATGATCTGTCAATACTTGGATCAAAATTTCATTTTAATTACTGTAACTTGAATATATCTTTATCTGTCAGCATAAGTTATTCAACTTTTATAACCTTTCAAGGTTGTCTTAGCTTTTATATGAGTTTTGGAAGCATCTGTACAGTTTACCTAAAAACTCATCTGAGATTTAAAACATCAAGTTTATTTTGGAGGAATAGGTATCTAAATAATATCAAATCTTCCCATGTATGAAGATCATGAATTTCTTAATTTCAAAAATGTTTTTTTTGTTTGTTTGTTTTCTGTATAAGAGGTCTTATATTTGTAAGGCTTAGGCCATGTTTTCTTTTTATTTATTTATTTTTAAAATTTTAATAGAATGTTTTTAGAGCAGTTTTAGGATCATAGCAAAATTGTGTGGAAAATACAGACAGTTCCCATAGACCTTCTAGCTATTAACTTCTTTTTAGATGTGTAGCTTGTGAATATTTTCTCCCATTCTGTAGGTAGTTTCTGCACTCTGTTGATGTCTCCTTTGCTATGCAGAAACTTGTTTTATTTAATCTTATTTGTCTACTTTTGCTTTTATTTTCTGTGCTTTTAGAGTCTTATCCCAAAACTTCTTGCCCCTTCCAATATCCTGAAGCATTTTGCTTATGTTTTCTTTTACTAGTTTCATAGTTTCAGGTGATAATTATAAGTCTTTAATCATTTTAAGGTGATCTTTGTAACTGGTAAAAGGGTCTAGTTTCCTTTTTCTGCAAGTGGATAATCAATTTATCAACACCATTTATGAAAAGACAATCTTTTCTTCATTGCATATTCTGAGTATCTTTGTTAAACCATTTGGTAATGTCTATAGACATGTAGGATTACTTTCAGGCTCTCTATTCTCTTCTGTTTGTCTGTGTGTCTCTTATACCAGTATCATGCTGTTTTGATTATTACAGCTTTGCAGTATACTTTGGAGTCAGGTAGTCAAATGCATTCAGCATTGTTGCTTCTGCTCAAGATGAATTTGGTGATTTAAGGTTTTTGTGGCTCCATCCAAATTTTAGAATTGTTTTTTTTTTCTGCTTCTGTGAAGAATGCCATTGAGAATTTGAATTTTCATTGAATTTATAAGTCATTTTTTGGAGTATGAATATTTTAAAAATGTTTATTCTTCTAAATCTCTGGGAATAAAGATGCCTTTCTATTTTTTTTGTCTTCTCTTCAACTTCTTTTATACAACTTTTCTTAATTTGTTCTATTAATTTTTTGATGGAGATTTTGCAGATATGTCATCTGCAGTGACAATTTGACTTATTTTCCAGTTTGGATACCCTTTTTTCTTTTTCCTGATTTCTATGGCTAGGAATTCCAGCACTATGTTGAAGAAACATGGTAAAAGTAGGCATCCATATCTTCTTCCAGATCTTAGAAAGCTTCTAGATTTTTCCCATTTACTGTTTGGTTAACTTTTGGTTTATCATAAATGCTCTTTCATTATGTTGAGATATGTTTCTTTTCTGCCTAATACGGTTAGCATTTTTATCATGAAAGGGTGTTGGATTTTATTAGTTGTCTTTTCTGTATCAGGTGAGATGGCCATATAGTTTCTGATATTCTTTATGTTGATATAGTGTACTATGTTTATTGATTTTAATGCATTGAACCATCCTTGCATTACTGAGATGAATCTCAACTGATCATGGTAAATAATCTTCAATGTGCTGTTGGATTTTGTTGAGAATTGTTACATCTCTATTCATCAAAGATGTTGGCCTGTAGTTTATCTTTTGGTTGTGTCCTCATCTGGTCTTGGATTAGCATAATGTTGCCCTCCTAGAATGTGTTTGGAAGAATTCCTTCCTCTTCAATTTTTTAAAAATAACTTAAGAATTGGTATTTGTTCTTCTGGAAATGTTTGTTTGTTTGTTTTTTTCATAGGAAGAATTTATGATAGATCCAATCTCATTGCTTATTATTGGTCTGTTTCTGAGGCTTAAGAGGTATGTGCTGAGTAATTTTTCCATTTATCCTATACTATCACATTTGTTGGTGTATAGTTATTTATAATCACCTCTACTAATCCTTTTTATTTCTGGGGTTCTCAATAGTAATGTCTTTATGATTTTGAGCTCTTTCTCCTTTCCTTAGTTAGTCCAGTCAAGGATTTATCTATTTCAAAGTAGCTGAAACATTTTGCACTACACCAGCAGTAAATAAGAGTCTCTGTTGCTCCACATCCTCACCAGTATTAGATTTTTTCAATGTTCTGGATTTTGGCCTATTGGTTATTTTTTTACGTAATTAAGAAATATTGTTTTAAAATTTTATTTTCTAATTTTGTTACTATTTTATATTATATATATGATATATATTATACTATCATTTGTTGCAATGAATGACCTTGCAAAATTCATTATTGATTGTAGTAATCATATAATTCTATCATTTGTACATAACAGGAACTCAAATCTTTTCATACATTTGCAACAACTGCATAAAGTGGACATGGGTTTGAAGTTGTCCCATAGATATATTTATATATGCTGTCATTGCTATTAATTTTGAAATAATGCTCAATTTCAGTTTTGTTTTTCTCTATGACATGAATTATTTAAATTCATATCTAGCTAAAATAAAGTATATATGTAGTGTGCATATATATACACACACATATACATGTGTATATATTTATATATTTGATATTGAAAATACATTCAAAACACTGGCTAAATTTCCACCAAGCTTTGGTGTCAAACAACTGTGTATTGGATCCAATTTAGTTGTGTTCCTTTAATAAAAAATCTGCCAAAATTAATTTTACTAGTATGCATAACTATAATACCCTAATAAAAATATAAAAATATTTACTCTTTGTAAGTCTCTGCTTTCTAATCTATAGGTGGTACTTTAATATATGACACATAAAACTATAGTATGAATTATTGGAGATAATATGTTTAGAACATATTGCTTTGTTGTATAGTAAATGTGCAATGAGCTTCAACAATTATTAAACTCTTTGAAGACATATTTTCTGATTATGAAACCATAGACAATTATAATCTCTTCAGTTAAATTTTGTAGGAATCAAAACCAAAAATATCTATAAGTGACTATTAACTTTAATTCGTGTATGCTCTTAGATCAAGCTAAACTTATATGAAGAAGCAATAATTTAAGAAGCCAATATATTTAGAACTCAGTTTCAGTAATTAGTATATTGAAGAATTTTATAAAGTACTCGGCATGCAGAAAGTTTTAATAACACATTAAATCTTGTGAGCCTTATTTCAATATTCAATCCCTATTAGTACTTCTAAAAGTGTTTTATTACACCAAATGTTTCTCAAAGTATTCAGCAATACCATAAACTTGTCAGTACCATAACTTTTTGCTGCAGAGTTAAAATGACTTGCTTCTATTCTACTTTAGTATACTAAATGTTGAGTTAATGATTCACAAGGGAAGTGTAGATTGAGGATGATTTACTTTTAAACTGTATAAAAATAAATTTCACTCCTGACTAGAAAACATATAATTGGAAAAGAATTTATTTCAAATATTATTTAGTTTTTATTGCAATTTTCTCCTTTACATTCTGGGCATCTAACAGTTATGGAAGAAAAGGACATTTTAAAATAATTTTTATCTTTACTCTATCAACTTATAGGTGCAGTTGTACCTACTGTATCTTTTCTCTAATTAGAGATGGCACATAGACTGGCTCATTACTTCTGCCTAATGAGCCAGGCTCCATGCCACCTCTCTAATCAGAAAAGAGATAGGTACAGAATGTTCTTCTGGACTTATTATAAATCATTTTCTTTCTCTCTCGTTCCTTTTTTTTTTAATCAAAAAATTAAGTCACTGTCCTCCATAGTTTTGTCCATATCCAAGATGGTTTCATTCAGAAGGGGTAATTGTGCAAGAGATTGCTGCGAGCTCAATTAAAGGTGCTCTCGTGCAATGCTTGTCCGACTGTCTGCCTTGCAACAGACTTTGTTAAATGAGGGTCTGTAGCACACCAAGATGTGTTTTTTTTTTCTGTCTTTTCATAGCTTGAACTTGTTTCTCTGTTTCTGAAAGTTTTCATGTAAGTGTTGGCTACTAAAGAAATCTTCTTTGAGTTTTATATCTGAATAGCATAATTCTCTAGAAAAATTCTTGCAAATGACATGTTCTGTTTCTGTGGGACTTGACTTCGCCTCCTTTAGGAAATTTTCCAGTGGGTGAAATCAATATTTTTCACTGGATCCTCATCTCTCTATATATTGATTGTATAAACTGAGTTGCTATGCTGATTTTTAAATTTAAAAAACCTTATTTTTTATTTCTGGAGAATTAATAAGAAAATTTTCTAAGAAACACCTTAGAACATCTGTATCAACGAATGTGTATCATCAGTTCCTTTTTCTTAGAGTATTTGTTTCCAGTTATACATTTATTTCAGTGCTTCACATTGCATTTGTAACTTTGGGGAGTTGTAGTGGCAGATATGTAGTTATGCTGAGTCACTAATGTCACTGTGGTCACAGACATAAGAACTACAAATTTTGGGTTTAAAACTACAGCACCATGTGCATCACAACTTTTCAGAACTGTTTCTGAATACATTTATTAACAGAGTGCTAGTTTCCTATTAAAAAATGGAGATTTCTTCATTGTGTTCAAACATGTATAGCACTTTCTTAAGAAGGTCATTTGTCATTAAACAATCAATAAGCATTTGTCAAATTTATATGCAAAGATTCAGGGAAGAAAAAGCTAATAACTTGCCTTCCCTTCCATATTTTTTTTTAACTTTATGTACTTCTTAACTCATTTGTTTGTTCTTGATCTTAGAGTTGGAATGCTTTTTTGTTTTGTTTTGTCCTGCTTAGAGGATGGAGCTCAGAGATTGGTACATGCCAAGCAGGTTCTCTACCACTGAGCCAAGCCCTAAATGCAACTTTTAATTTCCATCTGTGACCCATGTGTTTACATTTCTAACCTTAGCTAGGTATAGAAAATTCATTTTCCTTTTAGTACAACTGAGGTTATGCTATTTTTTCCTGACAGTAAATTTCTGGAGAATTAAAAAGAAAAGAAATAGGAAAGTATAAAAATTGATAAATTAAGACAGGTAAATGGAATGGTAAAAGAGTATAGGGATAAGGTTCACATAGGTATACAGAGGGACTGAATAATTAAAGAAAAAAATTGGTTTAAGATCATTGCATGAGGATTATGTTACAATATTATTAGGAAAATTGGTCAGTTATGCTATTAAAAACGTTAGATTATGCTTCACAACTCTGTTAAATAAAAACTGTTGATGGATTGAAGTTTAATGTAAAATATGTAATAAGAGGCAATAGAGAAAAATGAAGGCAGGTGTTTCTATAATACTGCCATAACAAAGACTTTTATTAGCATGATATCTTATTCAGAAACATAAAAGTGTTGAGACATCTGACTAATAAGCTGAGTATTTAAAATTCAAACAGGGCTTATCATTTTGTACTTAGTTTGGCAAAGAACAGAAAACAGATTATACTAGAGTAGGAGAGAGTTTGGAGTAATCTGGCAAACTATCAGAAGTAGAAAATGTGGAAGATACATTAGCCAAGAATGTTACTTTCAGGACATTGTCTCAAGAAAATAATAGAAAAGTGTTTACATATGAACTCAAATGTTCATAGTAGAATTATCAAAAACAACACATAATTAGAATCACTTAAAACCTTCAGAAAAGTATTGATTAAATAAATTATAATTCTTACCTACATGGAATAGTACATACCATCAGGAGAAAAAAACATGACTTTTGTAAGCACATGGCAATGGGTTCATGCATTATTATATTCAAAAGCAAGTGTGTGGAAAAATCTCTAAATTTAGCATGTTTTATGAACATACATATATATATTATAGTCATGTTATAAATATATATGTGTGTATACACACCACACACACAGACATACATATGTATATACACACATATATATAATTAATGTCTTGAAGGACATATGTCATTGCTACTCAAGATGTTGCCTGGGTGTAGTGTGCACACCTGTTACACCAGTGGTTCAAGGAGGATGGAAATTTCAAAACCAGCCTCAGAAACTGATACCATGTCTCATAATTAAAAATAAATAAATAAAGGGCAGGGGACTGGGGATGTGGCTAAGTGGTTAAACACCCTGGGTTCAATCCCTGGTACCAAAACAAAACAAAAATCCCACAATGTTATTAATGTTAAACTCTATGACTACAAGTAACTGATTTTCACATTGTTTTGTATGAATTGAAATTATTTTTAGTAAGCTACATTAGTTTTTAATAAAAATTTTTAAATGTTTTCTAATTTTGAACAAAATGAGAAATGGAAAATTTCACAGAATAGATTGATTCTACCAAAATAATTGAGAGTTGTCCAGAAAGGCCTAATTTTTATAGTAGAAAGGTAGTATTGACAATTTTATTTAAATTTTATGCTGAGTACATGGGTTGAAGAAAATCAAATCTATACTGGACATTTATCTCATTGTGCATACAAATTATTATTGCTATAATAGTGCTAGAGAAGAAAGGTATGAGACTTAGGCTCAGACAGATTTGAGTTTGAATCCCAGCTCTGCTTTTTAAAAGCCAAGTGACTTTGGCAAAGAGTTTAACTGCCAATTCAATTTCCTGATTTATTTCTTCATTTGTTAAATGTATTTTTATGTGCATTTTTGGGGGTGGTTGCAAAACTTATAAACAATGTATTTGGTTCATGTTGGGTTTTCAGAAAAAAAATTGGTATCATAAATATGGTTAATTTAGATATTACCTGAGTTTATTGACTTTTTGAAATAAATATTTTAAAATAATAGTAACATCTAATTTTTGGCTCAAAATCAAAATTGACCTAGGTGAGAGAAATAGTTTCGATTTAAAGCTATGAAATATTAGATGTGCAATGTTTTGTCTAGGTAAATCCACGAAGTAATCTTTTTTTAAAGGTTAGTCCTTTCTGGTGCTCTTCAGTGTTTCCTGCAAAACCTGTGTTCCACCTGGTGTTATTTCTTCTCATCCTGAAGAACTTCCTTTTCCATTGCTTATAGTTCAGCCTACTGAAACAAGTTCTTTAACCTTCTGTGCAAATGTCTTTAACTGTTCTTTACTTTTGAAGCTGGTTTTTACTGACTCTAGAATTCTACATTGATTATTTCTATTTTATAAAACTTTAACTATTTTGTGTCACTGTTTTCTCCCTGCCTTGTTTCTGGTGAAATTATCCACTGTTCAGGTCAGGATTCCCACGTATGCTATGGGATGTTTTTATTTTGATGTTTTTAAAATTTCCTTTTTATGCTTCAGGTTATCACTTTATGCTGTACCTAGGCATGATATTCCTTGTATTAATTCTGCTTGAGGTTTGCTCAGATTCTTGGATCTGTAAGTTGGTGTTTTCATTACTTTTGAAAGTTCTCCATCATTATCTACTTAAATCTTTCTCCTCTTTTTTTTCTCCTCTATTTTCTTTCTTTTTCTTCCAAATCAGTAATTACATCTGTATTATATCACTGACTAGTATGTATCCAAGATCTTGGACACATTTTTATTTGTTTGTATTTTATTATGTTTTCCTTGTTTATTCCTTAAAGTTTCTGCTTGGATACTTTCTATTAACTTGTCTTGAATTCAGTGATTATTATACTGTTGTGTCTGAGTTGCTCTTAAACCCATCTAGAACATCCTTCATTTCTAAATCATACTTTCCATTTATAGTGTTCCCATTTGAGTACTCTTTTGCATATTTCTTCTATCTACTCTAATTTTATCTCTTCATATTCTTGACCATTTCCATTAGATATTAGCATGATCAGATATTTTCAAATTCCTATTTAATAATTTCAAATTGTTATCTGATATATCATGTCTGTATTCTCTTTACAATGGGCCACATTATCTTTCTTTTTCTTGTGTCTTAAAATATTTTTATTTTTATTCTATATAAAAGAATGCAGCCTTAGACTCATCTCTTATGAAAGGATTCTAACTATATAGAGTTTAATTCATTTATGTATCTTTGGGACCTCCTTTTCTGATGGGATTAAAACGACTTTATAAGTTTTCTGGCTCTTGTTAGGTTGCCAGCCACTTATGTTTTCTTGCAAATTTTTAGATTTAAATCAGAGGTGGAAGTCAAATTATTATTCTAGAATCTAACACGCCTTTCATTGCTTTCTTTGGCACTACTCTGTGCTAACTCTGTAATCCTCTAGATTTAATTATGAATGGTCTCTGGATTTCTGGACAAAAAAGGCACCAATTGGCCTCCAAGATTATATTGGTACGAGACTGACCTTATAGTTACACCCTCTAATTTTTCCTAGAGAATTTTATGGGTCCTTACTTTATCTCTGACTTTTAAACTTTCATATCGGTTTTCTTTGGCTTGCCTGAAATGTATTTGGTGCTATTTTTTAAAACTGAAACATGTTTTGTGTTACAAATCTATTGGCTCATCTTGATAACTAGTAGTCATGTAACTTCTGTGCAGAGCAATATCTTTTAATCTCAGTGCCTCCTAGCAACTCTGTCTACAAAAAAAAAAAAAAAAAAAAAAAAACAAACAAAAAAACTTTAAATCACTTTGTATAGCACACACATTTATCACACTCTTTCTGTCAGATATATAATTGTGTTGATTAGTTGGTATCTGGTATTCTTTTTACCTGAATCCAGCAATCCCCCAATTCTTTTGGAATCTTCACTCAAAAGATCTCAACTATCCTTAGTTCCCAGTGTAAGATTCATGTTATAGATGGTCGATCATTATCGTTTCCTTGCACTCACCTTGATTCTACTGCCTTTGTCTGGCTTCTGCTATGGCCTTAGCAGTACCACAGCTTTGGGTAAATATTCTGAGTCAGGCTGACTAGTCTCATCTTGTATTGATGACCACACATGCTAAGATGCTGTCCTGTAATCATTCTGTATTTCCCTCCTCCATTCACTTTCCCTATCTCATGACCATTTATGTTTGCTTCTCTCCCTGAACTTCTTATCCTGACTCTGGGCTGACATTGTCTCCTATTCATTATGAAAATCAACGCAAATCATAAAAGAACTTCTATCTATTCCCACTGCTATTTATGCTAAATCTGACATATAAATTTGGCTCTAACTGGAAATATTTTCCCTATTTGCTTTTCTATATTTTAAACAATATCTTGTATTAGTGATACATTTTCAGGGATATAGAGACATTATTATTTTTCCTTTTAAAAACATTAACCTCTATTCTGCCACCAGCCACTACTTCATTTTTTTGGCTCTTCCTTTTTATCAAAATTCCCTGAAGTATTTTTCCCAGACTGATCTTTAATTTCTCCTTTCCAAGTATATCAACTGCAGTCAATGCTGTAACTTACCACTACATGTAAACTGCATTTGTGCGATCTCTACTGACCTTCACATAGTAAATCTCACAGTTAACTTTAAGTTTTTACCTTATTTGACTCAGTAGCATCAAGTAATGAAGTTGATTGCTACTCATTCTATGGTATGCTTTATTCACTGGGTATCTGAAAATCCTCACGTCTTGATTTGTCTCTGAATCTCTAGTTGTTAGTTCTCACTTTGATTTACTATGTCCTCTTGACTTCTTAATATTGGTATCTAGGTCATAAGATGCTTAATATGTGGCTCTCTTCTCAAGTCTACTCATTCCTATGATGATCATCTCCAGTCTTGTAGCTTTATATATCATCTAAATGGCTTGACTTCCAAATTTAATTCTGTCCCCCAAGAGTCTTTACCTCAGCTCCAGACGGTTATATACATCAGACTACTCAAAATGTCCACTTGAATGTTTAATTCATATTTTAAAATTAAACTTATATTTTCTGAAACTGAACCAGTTCTTTATTAGATCTCTTACTTTGACCTACATTTTGTTTCACCCCTAGTCTTCCCCATCTCTAGTGAGGGCGATTTCATTTATCTACCAATACAGAGCAAAGAACTTGGTGTCATCCTTGTTAGTGTTCTTTCTCTTATATTCAACATCTTATGTATCACAAGGAATACTGTTGACATCTTCAAAATTTTGATTCTTTCTCACCACTGTACACTGCAAACATCCCTGTCTGAGACATAGTAGCTCTTGCCTGGATTTCTGTGTGGTCCTTACACTGTTCTGCCTGGCCCTCCACTTTACACTTAGCACTGCAGCCAGAGTTGTTCTCGGAAATAGGAATTAGACATATTACTTCTCTGCTCCAAATGCTTGATGGTTTCCCCATTTCACCAGAGTCAAAGCCACCATTCTTAAAATGGCCTGTAAGACCTCCATGAACTGACTGCAGTTATTTCTCTGACTTGATTTCTTACTGTTATTTTTTTTTTCCTGTGCTCTCTTTGCTTCTATTCTATTGAATTTAGAACTTCATTTTCTAATATTCTAACATTGAGAACTTCTATTCTCTTGAATATGTGAGGTGTACTTCTAGGGCTTTTATACATAAATAAGGCTGACTCCCTTACCTGCTTCAGGTGTGCTCAAAACAGCCTACCCTATCTCCCTGTTTAAAATCTCAAACACCAATTTCCCACTTTAGGTTTTCCTTATGCTGCTAGGTTCCCCCCACCATACCTCCTATCTTTAATGTGTGTGATGGTTTGGATCTAGAATGTCTCCCACAGACCCATATGTTAAAAACTTTTTCCCCACTGTAGCAATGTTCAGAGGTAGGTCTTTTGAGAATGACTGGATCATGAGGGGGTCTGACCTCATCTGTCAATTAATCCATTGATAACTGAATGGACTACAGAGAGATGGTGAAAACTGTAGCCAGTAGGGCATGGTTGTAGGCAGTCAGTCATTGGGGGTGTGCCTGGAGGGGGATCTTTTTGTCCTGGAACCCTTTTTCTTTGCCTCTTTGCTTTCTGGCTACCACGAAGTGAGCAGATTTTTCTCTGCCACACTTTTCTACCATGATGTTCTACTCACCTCAGACCCCAAACAGTGAAGCTGTCCAGCCATAACCTGGATCCTCACCGAAATTACAAGTCAAACATTTTCTCCTTTAAGTTGATTTTCTCAGGTACTTGTCAAAGCAACAAGAATCTGACTAACAACAATATGTATCATACAATTTAAATTTTTTTGTGTATTCCTGTTTTTTCCTCTCAAATATGTTTTGTGAAGGCAGGGTTTTTTTTTTGTTTTTTTTTATGTTGTTGTTGTTGTTGCTGTTTGGGTTGCCGTTGCTCTCTGATGTATCCCAGGAGCCAGGAAATTGCCTCTAACATGATAGCTTCACAATAAATATTTGCTGAATAAATGAATGGATGGGTAGCTCTGAAGGGCAGCATACAATGGGTAGAAATCTTTTCATCTTAAATCAGTTTGAAGGTCTCATTTCTCTGTGCCTGTATTCCAGAAGTGATATCTAATGAAGTAGGTTGGTGAGAATGGAAAATGTGGAGTATAAATAGCTGAGCAGACAGTGTTAGTAAGGGAAAACAATGGTCAAAGGTGTTTCCTATCTATACCAAAATGGAAATCAGGAAATTGCGTATGTGTATAAATAGGAAATGGAAAGGAAGTGACTTGGGAGGCGAGAGGAGTGTAAAATAATAGAGGGGGAGAGTAAATTTGGGGGAATGAATGCTCATTCCTTATTTGCAGTAGAAATGAAATATCCAAGTAGAAATGGCAAAAGATCATTTGGGAGAAAAAATTTGGAATTGCAGGTTGATTTAAGACCAAGTGATGTAAAGATTAGAAAGTATTTATAGAAATTGTTTTTGAATCTCTATAGGCAGGAGCAATCCTTGAAGGAGCAGATGTAGTGAAGAAGAATATAGAACTACAGATAGGTGTTTGGGAAATGTTGAGGTGAAGGGAGGTAGCAGAGGAGGTTCCTACATGGTCCAGAAGTTCAGAATATTAGAACCCAAGTGAAGAAAATTATAAGAAATTTTAAGAAGATCTTCGATATCCATTAATAGAGTATCAAAGAGAATGAGAAGTTATAAAACTGAAAATCACGCTTGGTATGGTAGTGATTAAGAATGGACATTAAGTTTTTTGAGACAGAAAAGGGGCAATCTATAATTTTATTTTATTTTTTTGAGAGAATTTTTTAATATTTATTTTTAGTTTTCGGTAGACACAACATCCTTATTTTATTTTTATATGGTGCTGAGGATCGAACCCAGCGCCCCATGCATGCCAGGCGACCGCACTACCGCTTGAGCCACATCCCCAGCCCAATCTATAATTTTAAATGAGATTAAATAGTTAGGGGAGGAGATTTCAGGGCAGATTTTGGAGAAGCCTGGCTCTAAAGAGAGAAGGAAATGGCTGAGGTAAAAATGGTATGAGGCTATATTCCCTGATGATTATTGATTACTTCTGAATATTTTATAGCCATCTGCTAATTCTTCAAGATATCTTTTACTGATTTCAACTACTGATCCTGGATGTGTATTTTTTAAATTTTCCTCAATTCAAGGGATTCATTAATAGCATATATATTGCATAACTATAAGTAATAATCTGTTAATTATATGACTGTATCGAATGCTTGCATTTTTGGTTGTTGTCTACATTAAGAGTTTTGTTTTGACCTTTATTTCTTTTCTATGGTTCAGCTACACCCATAGAATATATTTATATTTGCTGTTGATGCCTAAAAACAGTAATAATAAAAAAACCAGAAAACACATTGTAAACTTTTTTGGCATGAAGCCTTTACTGTAGTGAGCATGAAAAATTAAACTTCTTTGGCTCTCCATCCTACAATCATCATATTTTGAAGTTCTGGATTTTAATCATTTGCTTTTAATTTATTTCAAAACAAAATTTTCTTAGTGTCATCAATGAGGTAAGGAGAGATCAGATAATTAACTTGACCCTATCATGCATGATTTTAATTTCAATTTGAATTCTTGATAGAAATTATGAAAGGTCATTACAAAGTCTTGGTTGAATAAACACTAATTTGCTTTTTATTGTACCATATTGAGGATTTATTTCTTACATATATGAATCTATTAATAGTTTTGTCAAAGCTCAGTATTTTAAGCCTTGTTACTTTTAGGAATGAGGATTCTGTTTGAATTCATACTAGGTATTTTCTTCTAAACATTTTAAGTTATCTTTAGTTATTTATAACCTACTGGTGGATATCTATTTAAGATATCTATGTCAATTATTACTTCTAGGTCTAACTAATTTTTTTTTATAAGAGCAAAGCTAATCTTGACTCATTGTTAAATCCATTTATTTTGGTTCAATATTGATGGTGATATCTGTTTTTTCAAATTATAGACTATTCTAGGTAATATAAAAATATAAATATAAAATAATTCTATTATTTTATCACTTTGTAATTTTAAAAAGGAGTTAAATGCTTTTTAAAAATTCATAAAGATCCTCTTCCTTTCTGCATTTATATCTACCATTCTCATGAGTTTTTTAATGTGTTTAATATTCTGTTGAGCCATATGGATTTGCCTTTTTGTATATTAAAGATGGTGAAATATTAACTATTTCAAATGGTTCAGACTATTATCTTTCTCTAAATACTATATATTATTATCTTTACATTGTTAAAATTTAAACACATGGTTTCTGATACATTCACTAATGTATCTTTAACCCCCCACACACATAAAAAAAATTGTTTTTGGATATTCTCAATTTTAAGATCCAGCTGATTCATTTTAGCTGCTCTACTAATATTCTATTTCGTAAAAGAAGCATAGACTATTATTTAAAGTTTGGGTTTTCTGTTTTGTTAATTTATAAAATTGTGTTAATATTGTGTCTCCTTGTGTGTGTTTGTGGGATTTTGTGCATGAAAGTTTCCATAAGCTCTGAAGTGGTGGATCCAATTTGTATTCCTGCAGCGTCAGGACACCTGGCTGTGTCCTCACCAACATGTTTTGCTTTCAGACATAAATTTCCATCAAAATCATAAGTATAAAGTACACATTTTTGTTTTATTTTTATTGCCATTATTAACTAGTAAAGATTCAAAAAGATATGTTTATGTGGCTTTCAAATTTTTTTCTCTCTAAATTATTCTAGTCTACCTCTTGTTAAATTTTCACATGCATTATTTTTTTCAGTTTATTAGTTGGAGTTATGCTTATTATCTGTACTTCAAATGTTTTAGTTTTGCTGATTCAAAAACATTCCCTCGAGTGGCTTGACTTTTTAACTTTTGAAAGTCATGCAGAGTTTTGAATTTTAACATTGGCAAATATATCAATCACTTCTTTTATGGTTCATCTATTTTATATCTTATTTAAGAAACTTTTTCTTATACTGACATAATATAGGCTATTATTTTTTTCCTGAAATTATTATTTTTAATAATGTGTGAGGTAGAGATTTAATTTACTCATCTTTATTGGTATGTATGTCCCATTGCTTTTTATTGAGTACCTATACTTTTCTTACTGAGTTTTAAAGCCACCTGGGTCATATCTCAAGCTCCAATGTTATGATAGTGTGTTTAACATTTTGCTTCAGAGGTCAGGTTAATTAACTTCTTGCCAAAAGGATAGCAATTGCCTAGGTTTTGATATCTTAAAATGTAAGTTCTTTTGCAGTCCCACCAGCAGTCTATGAGTATACCTTTTCCCCCACATCCTCATCAACACTTATTGTTGTTTTGTATGCTTAATAGCTTCCAAGTGGATGCAGTTAGAGAAGATAATGCTAAGTGAAGTTAGCCAATCCCCCCAAACCAAATACTGAATGTTTTCTTTGATATAAGGAGGCTGATACATAGTGGGATAGGGAGCAGGAGCATAGGAGGAATAGATGAACTCTAGATAGGGCAGAGGAGTTGGAGGGGAAGAGAGAGGGTGGAGGTTATTGATGATTATGAAATGTTATGATCATTATTATCCAAAGTATAGGTATGAAGACACTAATTGTGTGAATATACTATGTGTACAACCAGAGATATGAAAAATTGTCTTCTCTATATGTAATAAGAATTGTAATGCATTCCATTGTCATATATAAATTAAAAAAGGAAAACTGGAAAAATACAAATTGCCTATAATGTGTAATCAGTTTAAATTCTAGCAAATAAATGGAAAATGTTTTAAAAATTGTAAGTTCTTTCTTCCTAGTATTATTCAAAATGACTATTTTTAGGTCTTATTCCCCAAAATGAATATTTGGATCAACATTCATCAAAGTCCCTATAGAGATTTTGTTTTAATTAGAATTGAATTAAAATTATATAACAGTTTAGGGAGACTTTATATTGTTATATTAAATTTTCTCATTCATGATAATCTTTGTATTTATCTGTCTTTTTTTGACTTTTAATAACTTTCTGTGAAAAAGATATTCATACATTTGTTGAATTTTATTTATTCTTGGAAGTCTCAAGATATTGGTGAATTTATAAATAGTATATTTTAATAAATTGCATTCGATATTTGCTGCTATAAAGAAATATTATTGTTTTTTATATCATTCTTATTTCTATCATTTTTAAGGATTTATTGATTCTGATAATTTTACTATGGATTTATTTGTATTCTCTATGTAGAAAAAAACATGTAATTTGTAAACCATATATTTATTTCATTTGAATTCTTATATCTTTTGTTTCCTTTGACTGATGGTGGTATCTAGTAGTTGCTGTGCCCATGTAAAGTGATAGAAAAGGCATCCTTAACTTTGGCATTACTTTAATGAAAATGCTTTTGCATTTACCTTTAAATAAGACATTTGTAACGACCTTTGTTAAGAAATTTCCCATGTCTTTCTACTTGTTTAGGTTTTTTTATTTTTGTATAAGATAGTTTTCAATACATAACAGTTTTAATTTAATAGTTTTAATTTAATTTTTGCATCAATGGTTAAAAATGAGATTGTGCCTATGATTTTCTTTTTTAATTTTAGAACATGTCCTTACTGTCCAATTTATGATCTGTTTTACTTTGGTAAAATTTGTTAATTATCTGTATACTTCAGTTTCCACATCTATAAAATTAGATAAAAAAAGAATATCTTGCAATAGTATTTTTAGGAGGATTAAATAACATTGTGTTTGCCTGTAATCATTTGGAAAATGGCCTTCTACTTAATATGCAGTAATTGTTGACTATCTTTGTTATTATTAATATTAAGAACCTTTTTAAAACAACACATCTCTCCCCTGAAATGAAGTAAGGGTAAAGAATACTTTGATGTATATCCTAAGGTCAGTCTCAGGCTGCTGTTTCTGGATGGTTATTTGTTCTATTATTTCTCATTTTCTTATTGCTATTACTTGGGATTGAGTATGATAGACATTTCAGCATGCTCAGCTCTTTCAATTCCCACCTCATTCCTATGTGATTCTGGATCAGATCCACTTCATCAGGGATTTTCCTAAGGAAATCTGTAAGGTTGTCCAGTTCAATCCTATAACTGTATTTCTCCTTATATGGTTGTGTCTTTGTTTTAAACCTATGAAATCTTTGCCTAAGTCAAGATTGCAGAGTTTCCCTGTGATTTCTTCTGGATGTATTATAGTTTTTAATTAGATCTATGATCTTCATTGAGTTAAATTTTGCATAAGATAGATTTTATAAACTGATGTACCTTTTTGGGGGGTGTTACTGGGGATACTCAGGGGCATTTTGCCACTTAGCCACATCACCAACCCTTTTTATTTTCATTTTGATACGGGGTATCATTAAGTTGTCGAAAGTCTGAGTTGCCAAGGCTGGCCTCAAACTTGTGATCCTCCTGTCTTAACCTCCTGAGTCATTGGGATTACAGATGTGTGCTGTTGCAGTCAGCTTGAGGTAATTTATTTTAATAGGTCCAGGACCAATCTTAAAGATTTGTTGTTGCTATTTTGTGAAAGTACAGTGGATGTTAACATAATTTCATTTTTGGATTTTTCACTGATAATATATAGATATATAATTGATTTTTAAATATTGAAATTCTAACTTGCAAATTTGCTTAGCTCACTCATTAGTTTTAAAAGATGTTAGTGGAATTTTCTATCTATATAAATTTTCTGTATATTTTTCAATGTTGAAACATCCTTATTTTATTGCTTAGTTGCTCTGACTAGTACCTGGATATTCATTGTCAAGTGATTTTCTTATTCTTTATTTTTATGTTGAAATATTATTCTCATATTTTCATTTAGTACTTTAGACACAGTTTTCTTTAGTTCTTTGAATATATTTTGAATAGTTTGTTTAAATTCTTTCTCTAAGAGAGAGGGGGACCTTACAAAACTGTGCTGAGCAAAGTTGCTTACAAGCCACAACCTCCCACCATCCTCAGAACATTGTTTTGACAGCATATAAACTTAAATTCTTCATGAAAAAAAAGTCATTGTTTAGTAAGTTTAAAATTTGGACTAATAATTGACCCAATTTCTATTGCCCATTTTTCCTTTTGTGTATAGGTTAAGCTTTCTAATTTCTTTGTGTCATAATTTTTTGTTGATGGAATCACATATTTAAACTATGTAATGTAGAAAATTCAGAAATAAGATTCTTTTCATCTTAGGATTTATTGCTGGAGTTTGCTTGATTATTAACCTTTCTGAAATAATTCTGTGTTTTTATTCTTTTGTCATAAATGGCCAGTGAAGTTTATGTTTTGTTAGCTTAGTGATCAGCTAGTGATTGGACAGAGAATTTCTTAATTGCCCAGACCCAGTGAGTTTTTCAGTCTTTGCTGAGGAATGCATGGTGTACAATGCCCTTAACACTAAGCAGTTTAGTATTCTTTAGTCACAACTTTCTGCTTGCCTAGAGCCTTAAAATCAAGCAGAGGTGGGAGTTTAGGCTCTTTTCGGGTCTTTCTGGAGCATATGTGCATACCTGGGAATGTACATAGCCCTTTGGGTGTATATAGCCGTCCAGATTTCCTAGCATATAACAGAACTTTGCGAAGATGCTTATGGGCACATCATTCCCTAGCTTCTCAATTTGAGTTTTTTGGTTGGTTTACTGTTTTTCTCATCTATTACTTGTGACTTAGTCAACTGCAAGTTTAAATACTTGCCACTGATTATTTTCCATGACTATGCCTAGGGAAAAGACTGTTCCCAATAGGTGAACTGAGTTCAAGACTTACTAGTGGTGTTTTTAAGGGTATGCCCAGACAACTAATTACAATTGTTTAAGGTGGGGCTTTGAAAGAGTTCCAGTCCTCTTCTGATTCTTTCGGGGGGGCCTCAAGACTGCTTGCTTTCAGTCTGATTGTAGATTGTTTGTTTTCAAAACAACTTTGCATTTCAGAGAGGAGGATGAGAAAAGGCAAAGTTGTTGTTTTTAAACCAATATTTGGCCACTTAAAAATAAACATGCTCCACTTTGTTCCAAGTCTGTGGTTTATTTCCAGAGTTCTGAAAAACTTGATCTAACACTCTTTACTAGTAGTGTTAGCATTACTTTTAGGGGAGAGAGAATTTTCAATTGTTCTCACTTCTGATGACCTCCTATTATTTATTCTGACAGTGTCTTGTAGTTTTCAACCATAGACACCATCATTCTTCATTAGATTTATAAAGAGTATTTCATGTTTTAGTTGCTAAAATGAATGACACTTAAAATTTTAAATTTCTATTTCTATTGGTTTATTACTTGCATATTGAAATAGAATTTATTTTTTAATATACTGAATGTATGCTAATTTCACTTATTCTTGTAGCTTTCATGTAAATTCACTGGAGTTTTCTTAGTAGATAATCATGCTATCTGAAAATTGAAGTAACTCCATTTTTTTTCTGACTGCTCTGACATGTTTTATTTAGCCTTATTGCAAACCTGTTTCTTCAAGACTTATATATTAGATTATTTTTCTACAGTTTTCCCATTTAACCATCTTGGCAGTGCCTCCCAGTTGTAATGCAGTCCTGCTTATTTTCTGTCATTACCTATCTACTTTCTGACTAGACAACTATGAGGTCTTTCTTGTATGAGTCATGTCTGTTTCCCTCATCGATTTATATAATGTGGACCTATCTTTGCCATGAGAAATTTTTTTTTTTCAAAGAGGAATCTCTTTATGGAATGTTTATTTCAATGAAAATCTGTTGTTAAAAATTTGGCAACTAACAAAGGCATGAGTAAAATCCATCCCTATGACAGTGTCCTTGAAATATTTTATAGCATTCTCTTTGTAAATCATAATTTTCATGCCTGGTCTGAATGATTCATGTTAATTCTAGGTCTTTGGAAAGCTTTCTCTTTTAAAAAATTTCCTTCAAATATGAATTCTGTAGCAGTGGTGATGATTGTCCCATCACAGACTCCAAAATTTAAAACTAAAATGATTTTTAAAGGTTATAAAACCCAGCCCTTTTATTTTATAGATGATAAAATAGATTTCATTATCCCTCTGCAGCAGAGTTTCCCTTTAACTATTATTAAAATATATGAAGTGCATTCCAATTTTTCAGCATTGAGTGGAACAACTC
Source organism: Marmota flaviventris (assembly GCF_047511675.1). NCBI lineage: Eukaryota > Metazoa > Chordata > Mammalia > Rodentia > Sciuridae > Marmota > Marmota flaviventris. Next base: position 66,334,438 of record NC_092509.1, read on the forward strand.
CACTCCTAACACCCTGGTCTGACTTTCATCTTTTTTCACCTGGATGACTACAACAGCCTCCTTGCTGGCCTCTGTGCTTCTACCCCATATTCTAATCTCAACACTTTTCAATAAACCTGAGATCATGTCATTATTCTACCCACAGCCCTCCAGTGGCTTCTCATTTTACTCAGGATAAAAACCAAAGTCCTTGCAATGGACTGTAAGGCTTTTAACAATTTGCAGTTCCGTCCCCACCAGCCAGTTATTTGTCTAACCTCATCTTCCAGTGGCCTTTCTCTCCTTTATTCTGCTTCAGGAAGTTGGCTCCTTGTAGCTCCTCTAATGAGCCAAGTACACTGCTTTAGAGGCTTGTGCATTCACTCACTGGTGGCTGCCTGGGACACTTTGCCCCTGTCTGCATGATTCACTTCTTCTCCTTCTTTATCATGGAGGACTGTCTATGGAAAAAACATCTCTAATAAAATTCAACCATGTTTACTACCCTGCTCTATATTTCTATTTTTGTAATGTTCTATCACTCATTTACTATGTTTACCTCTCTGCTTGAATGTAAGTCCATTAAAGTGAGGGTGTTCTTTTGTTAACAGATGTATCTTTGGCTGCCATGAAAGTGTCTGGCACATAATAGGCTCCCAATAAATATTTGTAAATGAATAAATACATAAAAGAATGAAGTTACCATGACATTTAAAGCCATGGTCTAGGTTTTGACAAAAATCAGTGTTCATCATTCTTCCTCTCCTTCTGTGGTGGTAGGCCTTCCAAAATCATGAAATATTTCTCCTCATCTGCTGTAATCTGATTCCTTAAGAAAAAAAAAATATCTAGAGGGTCTATGTAAACCATTTTAAGATGATATTTTATACTGATAAAATAAGTTGAATGACATGAAATACATGTTACAAAAATTTGTTTTCTTCTTAATTCTTCATAAGGACAAAAATAGAAAATGATCACTATATCATTTTTCTGTGGCTGAAATGACAAAGTACCACAGAGTGGGTATCTAAAAACAATGGATATTTGTTTTCTCATGGTTCTGGAGGCTAGAAGTCTAACATCGAGGTATCTGCAGGTTTATGCTCTGTTTGAAAACCGTGAATGGAATCATACCCCCCCCCCCCCCGCTAGCTTTTCGGTGTTCCTCTGCTTGTAGCTGCACCACATCAGTCTCTCCTCTGATCCCACTCCCTTCTCCCTGTGGATGACTGTCTTTGCATGGCATTTTCCTCTCATACATAAAGAACAAAGTCATATTGAATTTGGGCCTTCCTTAATAAGCTTGTCATCACTTGATTATATTTATTTGGACCCTGTTTCCAAATAAAAAAACATATTTACAAATATTAAGGGATGAGGACTCCAACGTAGCTTTTTTTTTTTTTTTTTTTGGGAGGGGGATACAATTCAGCGCAGAACAATGAATTTCTTGGTGGACAAGCATGCTTTGAGTGTGGTGGGAACCTTCCTGTTGTTCCATCTGTCAGTGCTTCCAAATGGGAGCACTGGTGCTGCTCAGCCTTTGTGTGTCCCTAACCTACAGTAAGGTGACTAGTGCAATTGTTTCAAACAAGTACTTCCTCACTCCCACCACTGTTCTTTGACTGCACTGAGATGGTGACTCCTCTCTTTCTGCGGGTTTATTACCTGTCATCCATCTCCTGTCCCTATCCACATCAGCACAGTGGTGCATCTCCTCTACTACTGAAATGTTACCCTTTTGGGCCCCTGTTTTAATGCATCCTGAAAATTACCGGTCCCAGATACCTCTAATCACTTGATGTTTCTCTTGGATTGCCAACATATTTGGGGGAATCAATTAACTTGAAAATGTGAAGTCATAATCTCTAATTTCATGTGACCCTTGTTATACTTCTCAAGGGGCCCTGTAGTTTTTGCAGATCTGCCACCCCACTTGTTTTCTGTAGCAGCCAGTATAGCTCTTCATCGCTGTCCTTTTCTCTTTGGTTCCTTCTTCCTTTTTCCATCATTATTAAATATTTATTGATCAGTTTAGTGCATGCCAGGAATTTGTCTATGAGCTAGGACTGGACCAGTGAATAAGACCAATTACTACTGTGTGTCTTGCCAGGGAATTTTATTTAATATCCTTTCATGTTTCATAAGCAAGATAGAGGACTAAATGGGTATTTGTAAAACAGAATGGGGAGTGCACAGCACAGTTCTACAGGAGCTCAAAGGACCCTTGTGAGCCTCCCAAACTTTTCCACAGGGTATATCTCAAAACTGAGACACGAAGGACGGGGGTGGGGGAGGAAGATTTAAAACAGAGGCAAATTCAAGTGTAAAACCTAAGGAATAAAAAGCTTGGCGATGTGGGGCCTGAACAATTTGGTCCATAGATCTGCAATATAGAGTGTGAAGAATGCAAGGAGGAGGATGGCATGTGGGTGGGGATAGGTGAAGGGAAGAATAAATTGGCAAATCCAGCTTCTTGGCACATTCCCTGTTACAAGGAAAATTCACACAGTGAGAAGCGATTTCCTCAATCTGTCTGTCCTACCCCTCCCAAACAACATCACACGAGCACATGTGACTTAGCTGGGTTCACATGCATTCTTCCCATTTTTTTTCCTCCTTTTAAAAAATTTTTAGATCCTGGATTCAGGTCAACGTATTACAAAGTGAGTTGCCTGATTACTAATCCTTAAGGGAAGAGTTTACCATGCTTTTCTTATTTCTTATAGTTACTTAAAATTTTTAAAGTAAACTGTGTTGGAAATCATCTAATGATTTCTAAAAAGTTTTATTGGATGTTTTGTTTTGTCCTCATAATGTCACTTGAAGGAACAATTTCTTGCAGTTGTTTTAGTTGTCTGATTTTGGATGAACAGGGAGAAAAACTCTAGCCAGAGGAAAGTTGGATGAGGAGGCAACTTAGAATACCACCTTCCTCTGGTCCTCAGCTTGTAGGGTCAAAAAGACTGAGACCAAGGGGCAGAGAGGGAGAGCCTACAAATGTTTTTTTTTTTAAATACATTAATTGAAAATGTTTATGCTCATGAAGAAATATTTATATATCAAATATTCTATTTTTTTCAATATGTCATTTTAATTTTCAATCCATCATTTAAATGTGAATAAATATGAGAATATAAATCACATAAATGTATATACCCATACACACACACACACACACCTACACACCTTTTGTCCCTAAATTGCCCCCTTCATTGCTCATTAGTCCTGTCCTGCTTCTGAGATCAACACCTGAGACAACTCTGCTAATTCTGCTCCTCATCTTTATTCATCAGGTGGATGCTAACTCTGTGTGGTTTCCTGTAAGTCAGCACCAAGGGACAGCAGCAAAGATGAACCAAACATTCCAATGGCATTGTGCTTTAAGTCCCATTCCATTTTGTGTCCTCATGATTCAAACTATCTAGAATTTTACCTTTCACCCATTTTTCCTTTATTAAAAACATAACAAAAATTTAAAAGATGGTGCTTTTCTTACATTTTTCCCTCTTTTTCCTAAATAAATATTTACCAAACAACTTAACCAAACAATATTAGATGGATTAAGGTTGATTTGTACCTGTGCCTTAGAAGATCATCTAATTCAATGTAGATTTGTCTTTGAACCTGTTTATCTCAGAAGAATTCTGAGAGGGTGATGAAATTATGAGATTAAACTAGAATGCTACTGAGATGTATAACAAAGAGAAACCCATAAGCAAGAGCTCTTCAATTTATCCTCATTTTTTGGAGATTTTCTAAATGAGGAATTAATCTAAGATGAAAAAGCATCCAAACAGACATCCTGGAATTTGGAGCTAGAATGGGTGGAAAGTACATGCTGTTGGTCTTGCTACCAACAGGGCAGGTAGGATACTGAGATTGGAAGCAGATGACAATAAAATTTAGGGCTGATGAGATGATAGATTTATAGGTTTATAAACTTCACAGAAATTTGATGTGGGAAGAAAAGCCATAGGTTATATCAGTAAATGAACTAGTCAAAGTTTTCACTTTGACTTTAGTGTTACAATGTCTATGGAGACAAATATGACTATTATTCGTGTAGAATTAGAAAATAGATATATTGATCTCTAAGAATTTGAAACGGTCTCATGATATGAACATGTTTTAAAATTTTATAGCTTTAAAGAATATTACTTGACATTTTATGCATTTTTTTAGTAAGCTAAGTCTTCTCATTTTATGTGTGTGCATATATATTTTATGTATATATAATATATATATATTTTTTTTTGACAGGATTAGAGCAATTTGTTGGAAGAATGCAAGATTTTCGATTATACCAAGTGGCACTTACAAACAGGTAAGAAGATGTGGTATTGTAAACCCATGAGTATAAGATAAATGCTGAATTCACTTAAATAAGAGTACTATGAAGACTACAGTATTGCGAGGCAGTTAGCACCTCATCAGGGTAATTTTCCTGCTCAGGAGGGAATAAAACACCTGAGAAAAATATAGTCTGAAGTAAGAGAAAATCAAAGGATAGGTTTTAAAAGCACAGCACCTGATAGATTCTTCCAGTCCTGGTAGGATCTGGAACAGAACATCTAAAAACTGGCTTTGATTTTTTTTAAATTTTATTTTATTTATTCTAATTTGTTACATATGACAGCAGAATAAGATTCAACTCATATTATACATATAGAGTGCAATTTTTCATTTCTCTCGTACAAAAAGCAGAGTCACATCATTCGTGACTTCATACATATACTTAGGGTAATGATGTCCATCTCATTCCACCATCTTTCCTGTCCTCATGTTCCTCCCCCCTCCTCCCTCCCCTTTGCCCTATCTAAAGTTCGTCTGTTCCTTCCGTGCTTCCCCCATCCCCATTATGAATCACCACCCTTATATCAGAGAACATTTGGCCTTTGGTTTTATAGGATTGGCTTATTTCACTTAGCATTATATTCTCCAACTCCATCCATTTACCTTCAAATGCCATGATTTTATTCTCTTTTAATGCTGAGTAATACTACTTTGTGTATATATACTAAGTTTCTTTATCCATTCATCTATTGAAGGGAATCTAGGTTGGTTCCACAATTTAGCTATTGTGAATTGTGGTGCTATAAACATGATGTGGCTGTGTCCCTGTAGTATGTTGTTTGTAATTCCTTTGGATATAGACCTAGGAGAGGGATAGCTGGGTCAAATGGTGGTTTATTTCCCCGGTTTCCAAGGAATCTCCATACTGCTTTCCATATTGGTTGCACCAATTCACAGCCTCACCAGCATCCTCACTAACACTTATTGTTGTTTGTATTCTTAATAGCTGTCATTGTGACTGGAGTGAGATGAAATCTTAGAGTAGTTCTGATTTGCATTTTCTCTAATTGCTAGAGATGTTGAACATTTTTTCATATATTTGTTGATTGATTATGTATCATCTCCTGGGAAGTGTCTGTTCAGTTCTTTGGTCCATTTATTGATTAGATTATCATTTTTTTGGTGTTAAGATTTTTGAATTCTTTATATATCCTAGATATTAGTGCTCTATCTGATGTGTTTGTGGTAAAAATTTGCTTACATTCTGTAAGCTCTCTATTCACCTCACTGATTGTTTTTTTTTTCCCTAAGAAGAAGCTTTTTAGTTGGAATCCATTCCATTTATTGATTCTTGATTTTAATTCTTGTGCTATAGGAGTCTTATAAAGGAAGTTGGGGCCTAATCCCACATGATGAAGATTAGGGCCTACTTTTTCTTCTATTCGATGCAGAGTCTCTGGTTTAATTCCTAGGTCCTTGATCCACTTTGAGTTGACTTTTGTGCATGCTGAGAGGTAGGGGCTTAATTTCATTTTGTTGCATATGGATTTCCAGTTTTCTCAGCACCATTTGTTGTAAAGGCTACCTTTTCTCCCATATATGTTTTTTTTTTGTGCCTTTGTCTAATAAAAGATAACTATATTTATATGGGTTTATCTGTGTGTCCTCTGTTCTGTACCATTGGTCTACAAGTTTTTTTGGTATGAGAGCATCAAAGTCAGGGATAAGGTTTCAGTGGATGGAGTCTTGCTTCATGGTGTCTTGCAGTCAACAGGTTGATTAGCATCTTGGGAAGCCACACTCATCTCTGGGAGTCTTTGTGGCTAGGTGGCTACAGCAGATCACCCCATCTCTGGTGCTGTGTGGAACCTGGCAGAGCTGAATAGGAACTCAAATGTCTCTGGGCAGTCTTACTAGCAGGAGTGCCACTGGAAATTCCCAGATACCAGATTTTCCTATTCAATGGCCATGAAGCCAGTTTGGTCCATGCACAGTTCATAGATAGCTCTTGACACTATAGTGTTTTCAACTTTATGGCATTTGTCAAATCACCTAGTTAATGTTTTACAGTGTTTGCTTTGGCCAAGTGTGTGGTTGTTCCTCACCAGTGCTATTCTCTTGGTAACTCCTCATAATATAATTGGATAAATTCTTTACAATGGATTTTCTCTCAGAAAATGTGATTTGTGAATATTTTATAGAATTAGGGCTACATTTGTTTAATTATTCTATATGTGAGATTTTCTAATACCTCACAAAACTGCTACATGTGCCTTTTAAAGTTGCTTTGTTGAATAAATAACTACTGGAGAAAGTAGCACAAAGAAAATGATGAGTTATTTTGGTTCATGGGAAAGTCTTAGTATACTGGGCTATTAGGCTTGGAGATTAAAAAATGAATATTTGAAGTATTGTTATATTTTTGTCTATTTCCAGTGAATAAATAATATTATAGACATGGGCTAGCATTTATGAAGTATTTCCTCATCTTCACAGTCAGTGCAGTTCTTTCTCAGTTCTCCTTAAAAACAACTGATTTCAATTCTGCTTAGAAAAATCCCAATGAAATTTTGCTGAAGATGGCCACTGACGTTTCTTTCTCGATTTATGATCTGATGTTATAATAGTATATCATTATATAGATGAATTTATCTAATTTTCTTTTATTGAGGACCTCTAAGAGAAATGTTTGTTCATGCTTCTTTAAGGCATATGTAGATTCATGTGGTGAATTTTTCAAGAACAGTTCTAATGGATTTGAGAAGCATTGCTCTTGAGGTGATACTATGGTCTGTGGCAGATCCATTAACAATTTAAACCTCCCTTTTGTGTTAATTATATGATCAGGAGATGCCTGAAGAAAGGAGACTGTAACACCTGAACACACTTTTGAGGAGACGGACTGCCACCAGCCTTGCTATCATTCATATCACCGTTGCTTAAAATACTGAAGTGTCATGTTGCAGTAGTTCTTTGGGAAGTTTTTCCTGGAGGGCAAAGATTTCATACTGGATAGTGACTGTGGGTCCCATTCAAAGCCTGTTGTCAACTGAAAAATATCAATGTGATTTAAAGGAAAAGGTGTCACTTCACATGGTTTAGTGAATGGAAAATCTGCCTGGCTCCTTCACTACCTCACTGTGATCCGAGGAAAACAGTCTGGTTTCCCTAGCTGGTCATTGGTTCCTGGCATTGGCCTACCTGAAGTGTCTGGAAAGGTGTTGTATGGAAGAATGCCCATAAATAGAATGACTAATGCTGATCTAGAACAAGTATATTTCCCTTAATGGAAAAATTAAATATATCTGCTTGGAATTGGCATTCATAGTTGACTGTTGGCAGCTGCCATGTGATCTGAAGCCATTGAAACATTTCAGGGTGCCAGAATCTGCACAAATGAGTCACAGGAAATCATTGACAAATGGCCTTGGCCTCAGTCCATTCACTAAAACAGAAGCAGAAAATGATACTTGTTTTCTTCTTATTTTCCACAGTTGAACAAGAAACTCTTATTTAAGTCTCATTATTTCTACTGTTTGCTTTCAGTGGTAAGTTAGTTGAACAACCTAAGTAAAGGATTCTTTTCTACATTATCACAAATAGGTACAATGAATTAGTATAATATTTATTAATTTATTTTTGTAGTGCTGGGAATTGAACCCACAGCCTCACTAGGCATGCACTATGCCACTGAACCACATTCTTCAGCTCCTCATATTATAACGTTTAAATACATGTCGTGAAAAACCATGCAAGGACTGCATGCTTCTAGATGTGAAGACATAATACTTAAAAATTTACTGTTTTGGATATACCTTTTATGAGAATGAGGATGTTTATTTAGTCAAGGACAGGTTTTATGTTATGTTCCATTTAGAAAATTATTAGAGCTAAATGGTTACTCATTAAAACATGAAAAGGATGGTATTCACTTATAATAATTCTTAGACCTTCTATTAGTGTTATTTGTTCTTAAGTCTTCCTTATGAATCCCACAGAGAGATTCTGGAAGCTTTCTCTGGAGATTTGTTTCAATTGCATGTCCAGTCACATTGCCGCTGCCCTGGCAGTCACCCTCGCATCCACCCTTTGGTCCAGCGGTACTGCATCCCTAATGATGCAGAAGACACAACCAATGATAGAGTGTTACGGCTGAATCCCGAAGCACATCCTCTCTCATTCATCAATGATAATGACCTCAGTACTTCGTGGATTTCACATGTGTTTACAAACATTACCCAGCTTAATCAAGGAGTGACTATCTCAATGGATTTGGAAAATGGACAGTATCAGGTAAGTAGAAACCACGGGATATACATTACTTTCCTGTGGCCTCTGCAATGAATCCCCACACACAACATGTCTTAAAGAAATTGAAATCTATTCTATCATAGTTCTGAAGACCAGAAATACAAAATCAAGGTGCTGAGAGGGCTATATTCCCTTCAAAGACTCTGGGAGGATCCTTCCTAGCCTCTTCCAGTTTCTGGTGACTCCTGGGGTCACTGAAGTGTCACTCCAAGCTCTGCTTCCATTTTCATAGGCCCTCCCTCCTTGTTAGTGTGAGTAAATTTTCCTCCTCCTTCTTCTGGAAAGATCCATTCTACATCCACTCATCTTGAGAGATTCTCCTTAACTTTATCTGCAAAGGCCCTATTTCCAAATAAGGTCACATTCATGGGTATTTGGAGTTACCCTTTGGACATATTTATTTAGAGATACAATGAAATTGAACATAAACTTAGGTGGCATCTTATAATGTATGATATCAAAGTATCTAAAAGATGATATTCAAGGCTTAATTTCTTCAATATTTGTTAGCAAATGATATTTAGGAAATGTTGAAATACTCTTTTTTATTAAGCAGTGCAAATTAGTAGGAACTGAGGTGCTTATTCTAAAATCTACAAAAGAAGAGCCTATATGACATTTATTTCATGGAAGTAATGTTCTTTTTTTCATGTCTTTTTAGCAAAATTAATATTAATTTGTACCATGATTTACAAAATCTATGAGAAGAGGGACTAATATACAATTACGGAATGTGTTGCTTTTACTATAGGTCTATGAAGTTTCTGGATGTTCAATAAATATTTAATAATTATAATTATGAGGAAGTAAGTCATTATATTTGAATCTAGCAATTCCATGGTTTGATTTATGCTCGTGTGTCAGACTTTTACTTTAGTGATAATTAATTTATTCATTTGCAGGTATTTTACATTATCATTCAATTCTTTAGTCCACAACCAACAGCAATAAGGATTCAAAGAAAGAAGGAAGATGGTTTAGATTGGGAGGACTGGCAATATTTTGCTAAAAATTGCAGTGTTTTGGGAATGAAAAACAATGGGGATTTGGAAAAGCCTGATTCTGTCAACTGTCTTCAGCTTCCCAAGTATGAACTTTTTGAAATTAATTTTAATTGACTCTTGGCTTAATAATGAACAATAGGTTAAACAATTCACTAGTCTGGTATAGACCTCCCTCCATCACCAACTTTTTTGAGGAAGATTCTTGTATTTCTTTTCCAAAAACTTTTAAAGTATGTTTAAAATTTTTATGAAAGAATTTAGAATATTTCTTGTTTACAGTCTCACTGTTGTTTTGATAGGTAATTTTAAAATTGTTTAGCAAGCTATCTACATAAATAGAATTTTCATTATGTTCTTCTCACAGCCATGTTTAGTATGTATGGTTTTCTGTGATGGTCCTATAACATTTGCACATGAAATATATGGAATATATTTTCAAAGAATGAAGAATTTAAGAATTTACTGATAAGCCAGGTGTGGTGGTGCATGCCTGTAATCCCAGCGACTCGGGAGGCTGATGCAGGAGGCTGTAAAGTTCAAAGCCATCCTCAGCAACTTTGTGAGTTCCTAAGCAACTTAGTGAGATTCTGTCTCAAAATAAAAAATAAAAATGACTGGAGATGTGGTCTAGTAGGTAAGCATCTCTGGGCTCAATCTCCAGTATCCCCCACCCCCCAAAAAAGAATTTACTGATATTGTGTAGTAATGTCTCAAAGTTGTGATTTGTTTTGTTGAGATTATGAATAGATTTCCCTGAGATAATATTCTTTTATCAACAGTTTTACTCCATACTCCCATGGTAATGTCACATTCAGCGTTCTGACACCTGGGCCGAAACTTCGTCCTGGATTCAATGACTTCTATAATAACCCATCTCTTCAAGAATTTGTCAAAGCCACACAGATAAGACTTCATTTCCAAGGGCAGTACCATACAACTGAGGCTGCTGTCAGCCTTAGTCACAGATATTATGCGGTGGATGAAATCACCATCGGTGGGAGGTAGTGTATACAAGGGTTGCTACTGGAGAATGGTTTTCACTATAAATTTTGTTTTTAATGAGTGGTTCTTTTTTTTTCCAATGAGGTTTATATCAGGCATACTTATTTAAAAATACAATAAGTAAGATTTTAGAGCAAGATAATTCCAGTTTCATGTTTTGAAATAATTTTCTACTCTAAGAGCAATCTTTAGCTGGGTGGGGGGAGTTACAATACTTGGAATTTGCTTTAGATCTAACTTATTACATGTTTTACTTAGTTTGATCAAGAATATTATTTTCAAACATTGTTGAAAGCAAAGAGAAATAGTGCAATTTTAAAATATTTCTGAAAGCAAAGAGAAGGAGTTTGTAGCTATATAGTACCAGACAGTTTGTAAGTAAGGCTTGGGTCCAGAATTCATGGTTCCATAGAGATAGTTGTTTTACTATAGAAGAAAGATCTGCTACGCCCTTAGTGTTCTTAAATTTCAGATCATAACTTAGAGCATGACTTACAGTATTTTTTAAAAAATTGATAGCTGTAAAACTAGGCAGAACACTGTCTAATATGGAAATATGCATAGATTATATTCACAATTGGGTTGTTCTAGAAGAATGACGTGACTTGAGAATAAGGGATATCTTTAAAAACAAACCAGAATATATGAAAGCTTTTTTTTAAAAAAAATTAAGCAATAGCATAAAGAAAAGCTAATGTTATTTAATTATCCACCATCTGATTTTGAAAAAAATTACAAAATATTGAAATTTATTAACTTCATTCTAAAATTTGTTCTGAGCCTTAATTCGTAAACCGCACTTTGAGTAGTTTCAGTAAATGCCTTTCCTTAATGAGTTTACTATATGTATAGCAGGTGTACACAATCTTGCTCCCATTTCCAGAGAGGCTTGAGAATTACCCTTAAAATCCAGTGCAGTCTGCATATTAATGATAGTACTTCTAGTACCTCAGGATTAATTCAATACTTTCATGAATAATCACACAGGTTGGAGAGAAAATGATTTTGCATTGATCAAGTGTGCTTGACTTTCTGGTTATAGTCACATAGAGTATGTATTCATAGGGCCTTCAGCATATATATGTTGACTTGTTGTGTGATGACGTTCATGTTCACAGATGTCAGTGCCATGGTCATGCTAGTAATTGTAACACAACCAGCCAGCCCTACAGATGCCTCTGCTCTTCAGAAAGCTTCACTGAAGGACTTCACGTGAGTTCTATTTTGTGCATGGAAATCTAACAAAAAATAGAAAAAAAAAAACCTCTCAGGAATTGTGAATAAACATTTAATTTTGGTTTAACTTCTAAGTGTATATAAAAATAAATTGATATGAACCCCAAATATTAATTTTACAGGGAAAGTTTTTATAGAGAAAATAATGTTATCTATAAGATCAAAAATTTTAAAAATGAAGAGGAATTGCCAATGAAACAAAACCCTAAGAGTTTCTATTCCTTTTATTTCTTGATTTAATCATAATTACTATATTATTTTCAAATATTTGTCTGAACAGCCTAATGCTAAACAACAAAAAATGGTTTATATATCTAAAAGACATTATCATAAGTGTATCTATGAAAAGTCTTTAAATGCAGTGCAATCTTTATGTTGTCAAGACAATCAAGATTAACTTATTGCTGATATGAGGAATTTTATGTAATTAACATGAATATGTGTAGTAAACTGACTTAGAAGTGATGTTACCTTGATTTGTCTATGATGGTCAAGGGACATTTCACAGTTGAGGTGGAAATTTATTTGTGTATTTAGGAATAACAGTAAATGAACAAAATTAAAATTTGAGAGAGATTGGTTGGTAGAAATGTCCAACATTGATATCACAATAGTCAACATAAGAGGATACAGTAGCAGTAACAATCATACTAATAGTATACTAAAGTGGACAGTATGGAGGAAATGGTATTTCAGGCAATTGTCTGGCAATTTAGGCAGAGACCTACTGCATGGCCTTCACAAAAAATTAACATGGATTAAACATTAAAATGAAACAATCAATATATTTATTACTGTAAAGAAGAATATTTTAAAATTTAAAGTGAAGGTCCTTTATAATCTAAACAAATAAAATACAAAGGGAAACAAAGATAACTGGAGCCACAAAGAAAATTAATGAGTTAACCTATCAATATCTAAAATTCTGAAGAGTGCAATGATTAACATAACTATAGTGACAAGTGACAGATTAATCGAAAATAATTACATCATATTAAAAGTTAGATTTAAGGTCCTAATACACAAAGAGCACTTAAAAATATTAAGAAAAATAGAACAGCTCAATAAAAGAGAGCAAATATATGAATAAGCAATTTAGAAGGGAAGAATTGATAATATTCAACAAACACATAAAAGATCACTCAACCTCAGTTTTAATCAGGAAAGTGCAAATTATAATAAAATATTGTTTTTAATTTCTCAAATTAGCAAAACATTTAAAGATTGATAACATCTAGGACTTGCAAGAATGTAACCTTGTATACATCATTGATGGGAATGCAAATTGATATAATATTTTTGGAGAATAATTTTACCATATCTATTATAACTAATGTTGCAAGTACAGTAAACTACATTATACAATTCCTGTCCTTGTCAGTTCTCTTCTGACAAGTGTATAAAATATGTTTGTATCCTTTTTGTTACATAAATACAGACTCACATATTAGTTTGTCTTAGCTTTTCACATGGTATTATTGTCTCATAGACTTGTATGCAATTTGCAAATTATCTTCCTTTTAGATCTTGCCCTCTGCTTGTGTTTTAGCTAATCAGTTCTTTATGCAGTTCATTTTGGAATATCAGTAAATATCTCATTTAAAAAAATTATCTGTCAGTGTTTTGGCAAACTATATTTTTGTTCTCTGAGATTGCTCCTCTGATCTAATTTGCTTTTGATAATCACATGAGTTCAACATAGTTCAATGGTGGAACACTGTCTCAAGTGCAGACTTCTCCAGCACATCCACAATGCTGTCCTGTTGCTTGGCTTCATCTCAGAGCCTTTGCTTTGGTTATGGCCTCTTTTCTATTTGCCCAAACCAAAACTTTCATGTTCTCACTTTGATATTCCTTTGAATTTATTTTCCAGATCACAGCTGTATACTGCTATTGTTTTTATTTATACATTTAGTCTCCACTGCTAGTCAGTAATTGTTTTTAAAGAAGAAACTTCTTTCATTGTTTTGGGTTTCTAATGTCTACTGTCTTTGAAATTGGTTTTATGAGCATATCATGAAAGAAAGCATTTGTAAAAAGACTGATTCTTTAATTTGCTTGTATGGCTTATTATACTTATTATAATACAGGTATATTATATATTGCAAAAAGAAAATGAATTTGATTGATTTTTTTTATTGAACCATAACTGTGTGTTTAAATTTTTGCCTATTTGATTTGTTATAGATTTTTAAGTGACATTTATTCTCTATTTCCTATTGTCTTCTTGTGATGCCTTAAGATGGACACTTTTTCCTTTGCTTCTTATCAGTGGTTTCTTTTATTAATTTTTTTTCCTTCATTCCCAAACCCACTAACAGTCAAAGTACAAGATGCTCTGGGATGAATTTAGTAACTTAGACTGAAGATACCTAGCATGTGTAAGCTAAGGCATTGTACTGGGTTTCTCTTTCATGTTAACCCTAGCCAACACTTTCTTAACATAGTTTATTTTTAGCTTTTCCTGTTTTATGTTGACTAGTCTGTCTCAACCTGCCTCTCACCCCTCTTTCTTCCTCTCTACTCCTTTGATATCATATCTCATTTTCCCCCTCTAATTGCTTACATTGAAGTGCTTAGTATTTTATGATTCTTGGGTGATTTCGTGCCTTTCCTTTAAAATAGAGGCATTCAATGAATCAAGGTTCATGATTGGTTAGAGAAGTCAGGTTGGGGTTTTCAGACTTGGTCTTAGGTGGTGACTGCTGGATTATGAATTCATGTACTAAAGAACTATAATTTAGACTGGGAGAATATGTCTTAATGCTTCTTATTTAGATAGTAAACATATTTTGAAAAAAAAATCAAAAACAAAAATGTAGAATTTTATTATTTCCCTCCTCAACATGTTTTGATCATTCATAAATTTAAGCACAAATAAAGAAGCAACAAACACAATTTATTTAACAAATTTTGGCAAATGCAGCTGAAGGAGAAAAGTCAATAGACTATTAAGGTGAGTGATTTCTAACTTCTATGATATTTTCAACAATGTGTTAAAAAAGAGAAATGACTTTATAAAAGCATTTGTAAGCATGATGTTCTCATTTCATTAGGTTCAGCATATTTTAATATGTGTGGGGACTTCTGTGTCTGAGAAAATTTGTCTCACAATCATCTGAAAATATACTTAAGTGCTTTTTATGTTGTTCTACTTTTTAAAATAATACATTTCAATAAAAGCCATTCATTTCCTATTGGAAACCATGTTATTTTTAAAGACCTGGATATAATCCAAAAAGAATGTCTTCAATTCACAGTATTATTCTAACCATTAATAATATTACTCAATAAACATAGCTTCTTTGAATTACATTACAGTCATTTGGCAAACAAAAGAAAATGTAAGCCTTGAGAATATGCCAGTTCTTGGCAATTGTCTTTTCTATGTTTTTAGAGGAAGGAAAAATGAATGAACCAGAGAGAAAGGAATAGAATGGTGAATTCAATTCCAAGTTGCCATTCTAGGCTATTTTCTTTATGAAACATTCTTCAATTTTTTAAAAAGTTGATGTCACAAATATGTGGTTCCAGTGTGGCAACAATGGTTATACTCCTTTTGACTTATTTTTCAGTGAGAATTTTCACTATCAGATTTTTTTTTTTTTGGCTTTTCTTCATCAGAAGATAGACCAATACTTTGTCTATCTTTCCATATCAATGACTGATTAACTCATGGTGGCAGTTACCTACTCTCAACAGTATCGTGCTTCTGTTCACTACCTTATTCACCACTCCATAAACTTTATATCTGGGAGATCTCACATAAGTAAGCCATCTGGCCTTCTGTCACTTTTTAGCTTGGGAGATTGATAAAGTAAAACTTACTGATAGATTGAGAAACTAAAAGACTACATGATTAATTATTCTTAATATAGCAAGATCAACTATCTATTCCTATGGTTCTACCCATTGCTAACTAATATGTTTTATCCCTTCACAAAAATAAGAACTAAGGAAGGCAAAAAACCTTAAGAAAATGTAATAACAAAGACCCT